>NW_024344378.1:49204219-49673898 GCF_902729225.1 Pteropus medius | reverse complement strand
TTCTTTCTTTCTTTCTTTCTTTCTTTCTTTCTTTCTTTCTTTCTTTCTTTCTTTCTTTCTTTCTTTCTATTTTGTTGCCTTTCTATTAATTTTCCATGATTTTTCTGTTTGTAAAAATATCTTTTTTAAAAATCTGCCAAAGCTACCTCAGTTCTTTGTTCATAGGGGAGGGGTGGTTATGGATGCTGTGCCTATTCACAAATATTTATTGTGTACCTAGTAAAATATTAACATTGGTAGTCAACATTTTTGAGTACTTCCTTCATATCAGGCATCATAGTAAATGTTTTTAATTCATCATTTGATTTTATCTTCACAACTACCCTATGTAAGAGTTACTTTCGATTTACAGACAAAGAATCAGGGGCTTGGAGAAAGTCCGTGCTATGCTCACAGTCACATGACAAATTAATAGATGAGCCAGCATTTGAACCCAAGACATTTGACTTCAAAGTCTATGCTATTAACTCTCCCTCTCTATTTCTTCTCTCTGGGCCAGGTGTTCTGTAGCCGATCTAGGAATTTTAAAGAAATAGAAAATATGCTCTGTAGCCTAAAGTTCTCATACAGGACATGGAGTGAGCATGCTTCACAGGGGGCAACGTTGGGCCCATTTATGCCTGATGGCAAAGGAACTGAATAGATAACAAAAGCTGGTCACATCTGCCCCTGAGGACTGGAATGGGGAGGGGCCCTCAATGTAAGGAAATCAGATAGTCTTTGGAAGTCATTTTTGCCCAGTGCTTGCCTCCCATGCCCATGCTCAACAGAGAGCAACGAGGACACAGCTAAAGAAACAGGAGAGCATCTCAGTAAGAACCTAGGCCATAGATGATTGAACTTGAATCTTTTCCTGATTGAGAATTTTTTGTTCTATCTCCCTAATACCAAAAGAAGTGGTCATTTCTAAAATTAATTTCTCAGGTGTTAGTTTAACTAATGAAGGGAATGTTTCCCAGTTTCACTATTCTCTAGTAGGTTAGAACCCTTCGAGTATGTTCCATGTACCTGTGCTTTCATTTGCAGAACTGGAGTGCAGTTTTATGTAGAGAGAATTAAAGTTCAACCACATATGTATCTACTACAGCAGACAATGGTGGGGATCAAGACAATCAGAAATGTGGACACGATTTAGGCCTGTCCCTTTTTCAACAGCTGCTGTGATGAATGGGGTAGATGCCATCAAGTGGCATCAAAGGCTGGATTGCCTCATTCATTCAAATGAAAGATGCCCAAGTTCTATTCTCTCCAAGGTCACTTAGGGAATCTGGGTCAGTCCTGCCATTTCCAACTACAGTTTTTTTAATATTAGGGCCTCTAAGTAAAATGATGCTAGTAAATTCTGTTCATCTTTAACACAGCTCTACAAAAGGGGGAAAAAAAGACGAAGTCTATTTCTTTTGTCTTTCTTTTTGCTTTTAAAAATGTGTGTCTAGAAAGTATCAAAAGAAAAAGCGACATTATAATTGCTGAAGTTTTCTTGCCAACAAAAGCACCCTGTTCCTGGGGGTCATGTGTAGAAGAGAGAAGGACCTTTAATGGAGAGATGTCTTTGGACACCTACCATAGTTTGTCAGTTTGCAGATGCTAATGGAACCAGGCTTGGCGATTGAAGGGGAAAATGGAATATGAAAGCAAAATGAAAGAGGCCTATGAAGCAAGCCTGTCATTTCTAAATGAAGGTTTCATGCAAAGGAATTGAGTCTTTTCACAGCTGAAAATGGAATTTTTAAATAAGATAAAATAAAAGAACACTTTGGCTTGTTGCAGTTTCTGTAATGAAATACAGTCTGCTAATACCGTGTGACCTGCATTTCTCCCTGTTTTATGGGTGCTATTCCTTGACGTAAAACCTGTATTTTCTCAAGTCAGCATTTGATGATGGATGTCAAAATACAGGCCATGTATTATGCATATAGCATTACCGATTTAAGGTGTTTACTTGTCAAGTTGAAGAAATTCAAAAACGTCATATCCACTGAATCTGCACAGCTGTCACTTGCAGTTTTTCATGCTTTTTGAATGAAACTTCTGATGAAAACAGTTTAGTTTTCCCCTTCACTATTCTAGGGGAAGAAAACAGCTAGCATTTAAAATGCATGTTATTGGTTATATGGTTGGCTAAAAAACAAACATTCCAAAGTTTAGAAAGGTGGACGCTGCACTTTCATTTAAAATTACTTACCCTGTGCACAGTATCTCAATATAAAGAATAAAATTAAGTGCAATAAGGAGATGAAACATAAATAAAACTTTTTTTTTTCTTTCTGAAAGCATGATATTCAATAGTATAAAATATATACACAGAAGAGCAGAAAAACTCTTTTATATTTTTCTGGCACTTCATGCATTATGCACCTCCAAAACAACAAGCAGTTATTGAGCACCTGTCATTTCATTCCTGATAAAGTTTCACACGTACCATAATGCCAGATTCAACCTGCTCTTGTCTGCCACATTACTAGAGGGTAAGTCAAGAATCTGGTCATACAATCTATTTGGAATTTTGTCCTCGAGAACTTAGCAAGTAACTTTGTATATTTAAGTCCATAATTCAATGATAAACTCATATAAATATCCATCAAGGGCAAAGAAGAGAAACCCAAGTGAATGTGTCTGCCTGTCTTTTAAGTGGGGAAGCAAATTGGGCCTTGCAGCCAGCTTCACTTGATAAAATTAATTTTCACCAAAAGGATGTATGAGATAAATAAATGTCTCATATTTTTATGTCTCTGTGCACGTCATTAAAGAGGCAGAAAGTCAACCTAGTTGGAGTGATTTCTCACCCTCACTAAACTTGAAGTTATGGCTGGGCCAACCTCATTGTAATATGTACTTGGGATTTGGGACTGAGATCCAAAGAAGCCCAAATTGCAAAAATCAAAAACTGAGTAAGCTGCTTTCCAATTTACTGTGCCCACATCTACTTTATGATTTCTGTGTTAGGCACACTGGGAATTTCAAGTGTCCCAGTGTGCCTAACACATTATGAACAAGAGGCAAATGTAGCAGTCAGGGTCTCTTCGTTATGTATTATAATCTCACTTATATATTTATAAAATTTACATATTTATAAAATTTCATGTAGTAAGAAGTCCCGAGGTCAGTTAATTTTGGTTCTAGGGCCGGTTAATTCAGAAACTCAAGGACAGTTCTTCCTGTCATTCAATTTTTCTATCATTCAGTTCAGTCAATATCATTTAAGCTGATTTTGTCCTCAGCTGGTGCCCATCCTAGTTGGATGATGGCTGCCCAGTTCCGGGCACTACAGGCACAAAAGCAATGTCCAGGGGATTAAATAAGAATCTCTCCCTATGTGGTTCTTTTTAAGAGCCAGGAAACTCGTCATTAAAGCCCCTGAGCAGATTTCTTCCCATCTCCCCTCGGCCAGGCTAAGTCACTCACTGAGAAGAGAATAAGCAGTCAATTGGTTTAAGATAGCAGGACCGGTCAGGTTATGCTGTAGTAACGAAAACAGCAACAAAACAAATCTCACTGTCTTAAAGCAACACATATTGCTTTTTCACTCACTCAGAATGCTTTGTGGGTCTAGGGTACTGTATAGGGCTGCTGCCCAGCCTTAATCTTCATAGTAACTCATATTCCCACAGTTGCTATGGCCTGGGAAGAGAAGCAGTAGATCAAATACTTGGACCAGAAGTGATGCTAACATTGTTCTGTTCATCTTTCATGGGCCAGAGCATTTCCTATGTCACATGGCTATATCTAAGTTCAAGGAGGCACTTAGATATAATTCTCATGTGTGTGCCTGGAGAGAGAGGGGGACAAATCTCTGTAAGCAAGAAAAATCAATAATTGGTATAGATAGGTTTTTAGGGAACTATCAAAGTGGGTTAGAGTTATTTATAACAATCTCCAGTTTATCCTTCTAAAAAACAACTCATCAGAGTTTATCCTGGTAGTGCTAATTGTTGACCTATAAATCATGCATTACATATAAATAAATAAATAAATAAATAAATAAATAAATAAATAAGTGTGTGTGTGTGTGTGTATATATATATATATATATACACACACACACACATACACACATGTGCGCACACACACATATTGGATTGGGTTAATACTCTGAACTCTCGTTATTTCCAAATTTTCCACATCTCTGATTTTTCTTCCTTCTCTTTTTCCTTCCCAATAGGTTTCACGCCTCCAGGAATGGATAGATCTTCTCCAGACAACAGCCCAGTGCATGGGATGTTACGCCAGCCATCCATCACGACTGGGGTCAACATCCCCATCATCACTGAACTAGGTAGGGGTGAATGTCAGCTCTGGGTGGATTTTTTTGGTCCTCTCTTCCAACCATGTAGGATATGAGGAGGCTGGCCTATTGTTTAGTTCCTTCAGCATAGTAGGCTCCAGTGGGGTTTGTTTTGAGGGAGGTCGGAGAGAAGTATGAGTGGAAATTTATCAGATTATCAAATGGAAAACTGATCTATCTTTCCTCTGAGATGAATGGACAGTTTACTTCCTGCTGATAACTTTTTCAAGGCGTATGAGATGATGGATTTGAGATTGGGGCATTAATTAGGGAAGGGGGGGAGGGAGGGAAGGCATAGTCCATGGACTCTTGGTAATTTTCACTGGCAGCAGCTCTGGACAGCTCCTACAATCAGAACCCCCTACTGAGGTGCGAAGCCTCAGGTCTAAGCCAAACCATTTTCAGAACTGGGGAGAAACATTAGACTAATATGTCAGGACTCTACATTTATTCTATCCTCGAACTTCTCAGACAAAAGCCATTTCTAGTGAGTGCCACTCAGGTCCAAAAAATGATGGGGTTATTAGTGCCATGATCGTTGGCCATGGAATCCAACTTTTAAGCTGGCCATGGCACTCCCTGCTACCACCTGTGAACTTGCAAAACTGCACAGTGGTTTCCGCCTCCCAAGACAAATACTGATTCCTATGGTCCTGATCCTGGGTCTCTTTACTTTAGAATGTTTCCTCTGTTATTCCCTCACTCTTGTCTTTTTCTGTACTTTCCTCCACTCCCTTTCCCCAACCCTTAAATGTTGTATCCAATTAGCTAAACCTGGCAAGTTGCCTTTGGTATCAGTCAATCAGGAAAAAAACAGTGGGACACACATTCTAATGATAACTGAACTGGGTAAGAAGCACTGTTTTCCTTAACATCAGTATCTCCTTTTGTTCTGTTGTTGGTATTTCCAACCATCATCAGCTTGTTTTTTATTTCACCGGCTGTAACAGAAAGGCTACCCCTTGGCACTGCTTTGAATGTGTTTTATTTGTGGCTCTGGTTGGAATCGACTGTCTTGTTCTGGCCTTTCTTAATGATTTTTTTCCCCACATAGCATCAGTAAACCTTTGATCACACCCATCTGACCTAGCCGTTGTTTTCAAAGCATCTTTGCTCTAATTCATTTTCTTTGGCCTGGGCCTTTTTTTTTTTCTTTTCCATGTGTCCCCCCTGCTCTCCCGCCTTCTCCCTTATAGTCCTCTTCCAACATACTGTCAGTATGACTGACATGTCTTCACAGCTCTCAGAGGAAGTCAAAGGAGAAATATAAAAATTTTAAGATAAGAAACCCAAGACAGTGCCTTCCCTCCAGCTGTTTATTTTCCTTTATTCTGACTTTATTTGCCTTTTTTTCATACTAGGCCCTTTCTCAGAAGCTCTGGTTCTGAAGCCATAAAAGCAGCTAGCTCCCAGGGGAACTTTTCTTACTAAAGCCAGATTTCAGGAAGGGTGCCAAAGATGAGGTTAGTAGCTACTGAGGCACAGCTCTGCACTCTGATCCCCACCCCACTGGCCCAGGGCCTTCTCTGGGAGATTCAAAGTGGACCCATCAGGAAGACGAAGGGCTTGATTATGACTGCATTTGTCAAACCCTTCCATGATTTTCCATAATTTGGTTAATAACTCCATGAAAGGCACTCCTCAGCAGCTGGTCTCAGAACCGGGGATTGATCTTCTAAATAGAGACAGCAAAAGTGCTTCTCAATAGAGAGGCGGATAGAGAGGTGGGGAGCACCTGCCTTCAAATGACTCAAATGAAACTAACATGCCATTTTCTTGGCCCCCAAATATATTTCAAAATAAGATAGCAGCTTTTAACACAGTAATCTTGCTTGCTAGGTGTCTAAAAACTAAGGAATAAATTGTCCACCACTCAGCACTGCATTATTGCAGACGTAGCTATTTATCAGGACAAATTCACTCAGGTCAAGGACTATTGCACTATTTTTTATTTTTTCCAGCAGCAGAAGAGGTCTTTTTTGGGTTTAGAGAAGTTGGCTAAAAGCCTAGGCTTCTGGACTATTCTCCTCAGAACCTTAGTGTAAGAGACCCAGAGAGCTCGTGCAGCCCAGACTTCTGGTTGGAAAATTCATCCAAACATCCCCATCTCAGAAGCCTTTAGAAGCATTTCAGAATCATCACTGCCAGGAAATTCTTTTTTACATTTGGAATTCATGTGCTGCCAACTAGCTGGGATATCTCGATTTGTGATCAGAAGAGTAAAGAAAAGACTTGATGTCCCAAATCTGAGGCAAAAATTCAAGCATTTGATGAGTATCATTGAATCTCCTGAAGCCTTTGTCCCTCACCGGATGTCTTCCATGAGCTCAGAGAACCTTCCATGTGTTCCCATCACCCTTACTTTCTGACGTGAGCCTGATTTTCCGGTGATTATACCACCTTTAGCAATCACGCCGTCATCCTCCAACCACTTTGCCTTCTTGCGTGCCCACAAATACTTACTATTTACCTATGCGTTCTGAGACGTGTTCTGCATTTCACCAAGCCAGTAAAATGCCTTTTGAAAACCACAGATGATGCCAAGATCAAAACAAGTTTTTAAACACTGTAGTATATTCTAGTCTTCATCCATTTGGAGAGTCCCAACTGATATTTGTGGGTCAAAGGCCTGTATAAGTTCCACAAGGGGAAAATTTGTTTAAAGCTGTTCAACTTGACTGTTTCCCAGTTGTATTTAACCTCACAGATTTCGGGGGGGTTGTTTAAAGCACCTACATAAATACTGGTCTGTGAAATAGGCTTTGGGTGACACTGGCTATTCTCCCTCCAAGTCAGGGTAACACAGAACAGTATGCGGGATTTTTACTGAAACTTGGCTTGTGCCTTGGAGTTCCTTGCCAGTGTCTCAAATTTCTAGATTGCTGAAAATCTAGAGTCATCACTTTCTACTTGTCACTATTTCCCCGCCAAGTCTCATACCAACCTTTCTCCATCAACTTGAAAAAAGATAATAGATGCTGTTCCTTTTGGAGTGTCCATACACATACCTCCTTGGCTATTACAAATAATTAAAACCATGCCCCTCTGCATGTTGTCCCAAGTTGAAATTTCCTGATTCATAAAGCAGGTAGACTGAGCTGTGGCCCATAACATGCTTTGGGGTAAATGAAGGGAGGGGAGGAAAGCTACGAGTTGACCCTAGAATGATCCCTGAACAAGGCCTATGTGCTTCTGAGAGGAGTGGAAGGAAGCTGGGCATTTCCATAACATAGTGGGTGGACAAAAGATGTGATGTCAGAAAGGCTATCCTTTGAGCAGCTAACATTTATCAAGGTGCTGGGCCAGGCTCACCAAGCACAGTCTCACTGGCACCTCTTGACAGCCTCTTGAGAGCTGCTGTTACCTCCCCATCTTACAGAGGGAGAAACTAAGGTGGAGAAGAATGCTTTGCACAAGAGAATTAGTGTGGAGCCTGGCTCCAAAGCCTAGTTGTCCATCCTGCATTTTGTACTTTCACCCACGAGCCTGTAATTCAAGTGCTGCTGAGACAATGCGGACCCAGAAGTGATAAACTTTGGAAGAACAGCTCAAAGAATTCTGCCTCATACAATAAACAAAAACAAAAGTTAAGAAAAAAATATTATCCAAAAAGTTACTTTCGGAACAAACAAACAAACAAACAACAGTAACTCTAAGAAAGAAAATTAGCTGCTGATATGTTTAGAAAGGAATCAGAAAAAGGAAACCTCATTTATTCTTTTCCTCAAAGCACGAGCATTACTTCAGAAATCACAGGCACTCATTTCCTCCTCCACCACACACTCTCCCTGCTATTGCCTACTCTGCAAAACTGAACATTTCTGAAGCCAAGATGGGAATGGAAATTAATTTGTCACTTAATTTTTAATAAGTTAAAGACATCTCAGTGACACAGTCAATCAGTCTGCATGTGTGTGCCAGAGGAGTCCTTGAGGAATCCTCAGATGGAAATAAAACACGGCATCAAACGCTGCATCTGCTTGAGCTGAAGCACAGAAAAGACTGAACCGTTTAGAAGGGGAAAGGGAGAACGTGGGCGTCCCTATGCACCTCGGGACGCAGAGCAAGTCTTTGTCAGCAAGCAGCCAGAGACAGCCCAGGATCCATCCCACCTGGGGTTGCCTTTGTATTAACCAGGGCCTGTCGGATATGGGCCCAGATTCAGGGCCGGGACACCAGCCACTACTCAGACCCAACGCCAGGCAGGCTGCGGGTCATGCCTGTGGGTGAATTCCTTGCTCTTTGCCTCTGCTGTGCTCCCAGTCAATTGCTCTTCACTTTCTTTTCCTTGTGGCTTAACTTACCATCCCAGCATGGCTACTTGTGGCTACTCATCCTTGAAATATGTTCATCTCTCAAAGGACTTGGCTACCAAAAAACACTTTAGGGTGTTTTTCGGTCATGATTCTAAAACTATACCAAAGGACTGACCAGGACTGTCTACTAGTCCTCCAGCAGCCTGCCGTGGGGCAAGCCTGCTTGAATTTGTTGCTCTCCAGGCCTCGGAAACTTGAACGATCACACAGGAGCAGTCCATTGAGTCCCACTGACCCCCCACCCCCAGATCCATATGGCTTCTCCCATGCTTTTCTTTTCTTTTCAGTGACTTCAGTGTTTCTAAACCACTAGCCTCCTCTTTCTCTGGCTTCACTGCCTGGGTGTGGTCTTTTGAGCTAATTCTTTTTTACGCTTTTCTAGTGAATGATACTAATGTTCAGTTTTTGGACCAAGACGATGATGATGACCCCGACACAGAACTGTACCTCACGCAGCCATTTGCATGTGGGACAGCGTTTGCCGTCAGCGTCCTGGACTCACTCATGAGTGCGGTGAGTGGGTGCGGGATAAAAGAGGGGAGCACCTCCAACCTCCCACACGAGAGGCTCGCGGTCTGAAAAGGGATACCGACGTTCGTCAAACTGTCATGCAAATAAATATTTGATTATAAATTCTTGAAAGTGCAAGGAAGGCTATGTATAAATATAGGTGAGCACTTGACCTGGTCTCTGGATCAGAGAAAGTTTCCCCAAAGAAATAATCCACATTTTATGTCAAAATCTGAGCAATAGAAGGCTGGGGAGGAGGTCGGTGGGTGGGAATCATAAGGAAGAATATCCCATGAAGAAAGAAAGCTAATGCAAAGGCCCTGTGCTAGGAGAATATGACAGTCTCAAGGAAGCCAAAGAAAGCCTGTGTGCCTGGACCACGGTAAGTGAGGGACAAGGCAAGGTCGGACCTGCAAGACCTTGAACCCGTTTTAATGGTTTAGGTTTTTTCTTAAGAGCAATGAGGAGGCATTGAAGGGTTTCAAGCTGACAAGTGAGGTGACAAGAGACTGCCTCAGCTAAGGTGTGGAGGATGGTTCAGGAGGCAAGATGGCAGAATCAGAGGCTCTCAGAGCTTAGACTAGGATAGAGCTGGCAGAGCTGGAGGGCGGTGGATGGATTTGAGTGGTGTTTCTGTAAAATCGATAGAACTTGGGAATAGAGTGAATATGAGCTGAAGGTAGAAGATAACAAAGTGTCCAGGATGACTCCTAGGTCACTGCTGGTCACTGAGACATTAGTTTTGGGGGAGGACCAGGCATGAGGGCCAGGCCTGGCCTGTTCTTTTTTGCAAGGAAGGACTAAAGTAGTGGCAAAGAGTGGAGAGTGGGCTGGCAAAAGGATCAAAAGCATCTTTGGTTTCTTTTATAACTTGGTGGCATTGTTTTTGCACCCTTGAGACCAAAAACAAAAACAAGTTAAAGGTAGGCCCTAGTTTAATGGAGCCATCCTGAACTGTAAAAGCCAAAAGCAGACATTAGAATGGATTATAACCTGAGGATAATGATGTGTTCCCGCTGAGTGCCTTTATGTATTATATAGAAAAGCCTCTTTATTTTGGAATTCTCAGGTTCACAATTTGTGGAAATCCAGACATAGGCTGGATAAACATTGACCTTTGGAGAATCCGTGAAAAGGAGTCTTATTGAACACATTAAAACCATAAACATAGCTCAGAGAGTTTTTATGCACATACATTTCTTAAAGTGCTTAAAAAGCCTATTCTCCTGAATGTGTTAAACAACTGATAGGCTAATTATGCACAATTCTCATCTATTCATTAAAGCTAATCCCAGAAGGACTTCTATTTGAAGAAAGAAAAAAACATAAAGCTTTTTAAGACTAATTTAGGTTATTCTATATTCCTGAATGTGGTCCAACTGTAAGCATATCTTTGTTAAAAATCAGAATTATGGATTTAAAAATAATTATGAAATAACATTCATTTGAATTAAGGTTGGCTGCAGTCCATGCTATACCGCTGCTTTCCAAGCCAAGGAGAAGAATTATACAGTCCCTAGGGAAGAACACTCTTGGTTTCCCAGAGCTTATGATCTTCCTAATGGCCTGAGGACACTGAGCCTAACCTTTCTACCTGCAGTGGTGTCAGGCTTGGTTTGGGCAAACTCCTTAAGCAAGCCAGAAGGAATGGTAGGTGATACTGGATGTGTTCATTAAACCACCACACTGTCTATAATGGTCCTCATAGTCTCCAAATTCTGTTTCAGATTTCTGTAATTCATCGCTTTAGAAATATCACTTTACTTCTGATGCTAATAAGGAGGATTACAGAAGGCTGTTCTCACTAAGAAATAATTAAACTGTTTATAGTACAAACTTTTTCAGAATTAGGAAATACTTTATTAAAATGTTTTGAAATTCAAATTTAGAAAATTATTTGTTTTTACATGTCAGGTATTCAGTATATTTCAGGTAGGATTAGCTACATAATTTTCAAGGCCATTTTTTCATAAATTAGTAAAAATTTTAAAACGGTAACAGCGGAGCATTAAACCAAGCCGGGGGCCCTCCTGAGCATGGGCTCTGGGTCACTGCACAGGCCACACACCCTTAAAGCCAGCCCTGGTTCCAAGGAGTACAACTGGTGTTAAGCATCCGAGAACTCCATTTCTGCAAGCTACGGGGACACATGGTGGCCATGGGGTGGGAGTGGGTCCACATCTGGATTTGAAGTGCACAGCTATCTGTCTGCAGCATAGGGAGTCAGTTCTTAGAAACTCAGGAGATATCAAAGTGAGTTGGTTTGAAGTCTTTTCAAAAGCTATCTTTAATCTCCTTTGAAATGCAAACTAAAGTATTTGGGAGAGGGTAGCCAAGACATATGTGGATACAATAGTCTGAGAGTAGCACTTCTGAATTCTAGCCTGGGAAAAGAGAGTGTCAGGAATCTAGTAACTGTCATTGTAATTATTATCAGCAGCATCATTTATTGAGGATTCAGAACTGTGCGAGATACTTCACCTACAGTTATCTAATCTTTTGGGCAGTAATATGAATAAACCTGGTCTAAGTGTTAAAGCAAGATATATTTAACTGATCCAGTTGTAGTGACTTTTCAAATCATTAACCAAATGCCTAACCAATTATTCCAGGCCTTTTTTTCATTGTCTAGAATGAACAAGTTTCACAGTGAGGTCTTGACTTGGGTCTGGTTCAACAGATCTAATTGAATCTAGACCTGATAAAATGTTACCTGTGATTTCTTTGCATTCCACCCCAACCTTCATATTTATAATATATAATATAATAGATTATCAGGGACCAAGGCAGTAACTGGAAAGAACTGAAAGGGTGGGTGAGAATATAAATTGAGAAAGTGAGACTCCTCCGAGCAGCAGGAGCCAGAGGTAAGCTTCCATCTCAGTCATTTTCTTGCAGGCAACATCACACACACACACACACACACACACACACACACACAATCTCTTTAGATCTTGATGATCTTTTTCTAGCGCTCCTCCCAAAATTTGCCCTTTAATCATATGTCTAAACATTCCCTGAATGTTGTCCTTTAAAATTCAACTCCTGCCGCTTACTGCTTCATTTGTTGAAAGAATGTTTCGATTCATCACAGGCTTTCCTGGAACAGATAGGGATGTTATAGGCATGGCCTTGTGCCTTTCTCTTGCAAATCAACAGCAGAAACACATGATGAGAGGGAATCATTATGCTTATGGATATATGCCTCTAATACTATCGCAACTGTGAAATGTATTTTTCAGAATGATACCAGCTTGCTACATATACAAAGGTGAAAAGGAAGCCTCTCTTTATTTAGAGTTGAAATGGGCACATGAGTATTCAGATGTTTTTTCTATAATCACTACTTCCCTCTACCATCACCTCCAATTTAAGTTCCACCTAGATCAGTCATGGACTCAAGAGCTAGACTGCTTGGATGTGGATTCCAGCACTGCCATTTACTGTCTGTGTAATCTTAACCATTTTGTGCCTCAGTTTTCTCATTTTTAAAATGAGGATAATAATAGTACCTACCTCATAGGATTTTTGAGATGATTAAATAAGGTAAAATTGTAGGCCTTTTAGCCACGCTTCTCTCGTTCAGGCCCGCTTCTACATCTGAAAGTGTACTATCCCTTCTAATAAAGCTTTTCTTTTCTGCTGTTAAAAAAAAAAAAAAGTTGTAAAGTGATTAGTGCAGAATTTAATACATGACATATGTACTTATTGTTATTAATCAATACATTTATATGTACTTATTGTTATTAATCAATACATTTATTGGACACTTACTAAATGCCAGGCACTATTTTCCATGCTGGGGATTCAGCAGTGAAGAAGAAAGACGAAGTCCTTGCCTTCATGTTGTTTGAAGTTTCATTCTAGTGGGTGGTAACTATATAAGTGATGATAACTGTGTGAGTAAATAAGTTCTGTCAGCTAGGGATAACTGATTTGAAGCGCATGAAATAGTTTGAATGGGTGTGGAGACTTGTTTTAGCCAAAGTGATTGGAATAAATCTCTCTTAGGCAGTAAGTTTGAAGCTGACACCAAAAAATCAGGAGAGCGCCTGGAGCTGAGGGTGACTAACTTTGCCAGGCAGAAGAAAGAGCAAGGGCTGAAAAATAGTGATGAGCTGGGTTTGGTTTGTCCAAGAAATGGGTAAGGGCCATAGTCATTGGAGTGTGGTAGACATGGGTGAAGGTTACACAAGAAGCAGTTAGACAGGTAAGGCCATCGGCAACACCACAGATATTCTGTATATAAAAGCATGTCCAGTCAAGTTTTAAATCTGGGGTTGGATACTTCAACCTTGGTTAGAGGATGCACCTTCTTTTGGTTACCACCAGTATCTTTATAATGCCACTAGAGAATGTGACCATCTGGAAGGTGGACCCACATGATTTGCTCTCTTAACTCTGTTTGCATTAAGGGCCAAACCCTTGAACTATGTTATGGAGAAAACCAAGTTCTTGTTTAGCCCAGACTAACCTAGTGCCATGTGAAGTAAGTTACATAAACAAAATACTCCTTTATGGGCCTATTTCTTACACTCCACTCAAGAACCTCCATTTCTACTTCTCAGAAGAAGAATGACCAGCCATGGGCTGTCCCAAGGCGGCCGAGCTAGCTGGCATTGTGTCAGTGTGGCAAACTGTAGTACGTTCTGTTGGACTCAGAACATGCCATGGCTGTCACATCAGGCCAGGTGAGCCCAGGATTGAAACAAATCAAATAGTTCTCATCTTTCATGAAAGAAAAATACTAAAAATAAAAATCTACACCATGAAAATGAGGAAATATAAAAAATGGCAGCTATGACATGGAAAATGACAATTTTAGAGCAATTATAAACGAAAGGCAAAGTGCCATTAAAGTTAAGGCAATGTTATTAAAAGATGTGTTAATTTTCAGTTAAATTTTCTATAAAAGACCAATTAGTTTAAAAGGCTTGACAGCATTAACTGTGAAACATAAGCTCTGGTAATTATACTTGAAAAAATAAAAAAGGAAGATGCTCCCGCGTGTTGGAGACACACGTGCAGACGGGCAGCCACAGAGTGGGCTAGATGGCGCTGCGGGCTCCCGTCTCCCCATTGCGATCAGTTGGCCCCTTCCCCAGCATTTCTTGGTTTCCTCAGTGCTGTTACTCTGTCTACTTACTGGATCTGAGAATAATCAAAGTTTAGAGGCCAAGGGGGCCACACATGTGATGTGGGCCAGCTTTATGATATTAGAAATGAGAATACAGAAGCACCGAGATAAGAGACTTTCTAAATTGATTGCCTTGCTAGTTGGTTGTTCTTTTTATGAACTGCCATTTATTGAGTATTCATTGTGCATTAGAAGTTACACAAAGTATCTCACTTAACACTTTAAGCTGGGTTTGTTTTTTTGTTTGTTTGTTTTTTGTTTTGTTTTGTTTTTTAATCCTTGTTATATGCATGAGGAATCTGAGACATAAAAAAAAGAAAAACAAAAAGTTAGGCAACTTTCCCATTGTCATAGCTATTGAATGGCAAAGCAAGGATTTAAAACCATACTAGCTGTATTCTAGTCTGTACACATCGCAGTGAGTGCCACGTTGCCTCACTTAACAAAACGGCTTCCCTGATCAGTGTGGAACCCTGTCTTTGGCAGTGGAAAGAGGGACTCCCATATTCCTCAGTCTACACACGTCTCCTGGTTCCAGGCAATGAGCAAAACTCTAACTCGTTCTGGCAAGCTCTCCAACACCCATGTGACATAAGAACAGCCATAGAGAAGTCCTCTTCCAAAAGCATCCTTGGAAACTAGTCCTGCCAGGGTTGGAGGTCTATGCAATTTCCCTCACAAAGCTCCTAGCACGGGTGTAGTGAACATGGTAAGGCCCCCAAAAGATTAGTAGTACAAAAGCTTAGGAGGCAAAGGATCACAATACACATTATGATACTTGCTTTAGAATTTTGAGATTCTTCTATTCTAGTGTTTCTTAATCCAGAAAAGAATTGTGCCTTCTGGGGCAGGTGAGTTGTAGAGAACTTGTTCCAGCTGAAACATCCTCCACAGGAATAATCTTTGATAATTGGCATTTGAAGGCCCAGCACCTGGTTTGCTTCACGATGCTGAAACAGCCACTTCCTATGCAGAAAGCCCTGGATTTAGTGCTTAACTGCAGACCACTATATGCTCTATGAGTGAGCACATGAAAAACTTTGTGACTTCTAGTATGACTGACTGGACATCCTTTTTCAAGGAAAGCATTATCTTTCCTCCAAGTTACTCAGATCACAAAGAGACCTTGAAATATGCTCAAAGCACTTCCATATGCAATGCTCAAAGTACTTCTCTGCTGCTGAATACCGAGGCATTAAAATGGGAGCAAGAGTACTCTGCTGACAGAAAGGCATTATTCTCTGTCATAGCAGATAGTGCTGCCCACACACTGCTCTGTGATGCCTGCATGGAGAAGTCGAGGAGAGACAGCTGGGATAAGTACAGTGCGAGCTCAGGGACAGAGAATTTATGTTCAACGTTGTGAGTGGTTCCAGAATTGTTCAAGCACCTATAAAATTCTGTGGCCCGCCCTGAATTGAGGGCAATTTTGAAAGTGAGACACTCTTTGATTCTACCAAGGCAAACCAAGGCCCAGGGATTAGTAGGTGCTCAATAAATGTCAGTGACTGATCAGAAAGATTATGCTGTTTCAGTATAACTGGTTTCAACACAGAAGGGGAAACATGTTAAGGCCAAATCCTAAAGATTTGACAAAACAATAACCTTTCATGTTGACCTTCTAAGACTTATCATTGCAAAGCGGGACTTACGGTGTTCTTTGTTTAAACATTACTGACCATGTTTTCATTAGAAAAGTTATTCATACTCATGGTGGAAAATTTGGAAAGCACAGAAACACATAAAGAAGAAAATTTAAATGAACCATATTTCCAACACCCAAATATAAGCGTGGTTCATATTTTGGTATATTTCCTTCCGGATGGGTAGATAAATATGCAATCATCCAGTTTTATATCTTGTTTTTTTATTTCATTTATTTTCACAGTATTTATCCAGAGCATTTAATCATCTCATATTCTCGGGTATCAGGATTTGCAAAGCCTATATAGAACTTCATGAGATGCCAACATATGGATGTTCTAGAATTTAACTGTTTCTATTGCAGGGCATTTCACTTGTTAATTTTTTGTTGTAACAATAATTAACCCTGTGATAAACATTATTGTATATAAATCTTTGAACAAGAAGCAACTTATTACCTTGAAGTAAATGTATGGGGTTTTAAATAAATATGAACATTTTCAAGCTCCTAATACATATTGCCAGATCATATCTCAGAAACAGTTACACCATTTCCCACTACTATCATTGGTGTATAAGGGCCATCTCATGCACTCCGGCAGGTAATGATTATTATTTTCTCTAGGAGGCCCTTTAATTGTGGTTATGATAGTTATGAAGTATATCGAATTTTAATTTGTATGTAATCATGTAAATGCATATTTTCTTTTGTGAATTCTTTAATAGTTTCTATTCTTAAAAAGTGTTTGCTGAACAAGAGAACTATCAGGTATCCTGAAATCAGTTTAAGTATTCAGCTATATTTTCATCAGGCTATTTATGGCTGCATTTTTTTGCCTTTAACAATTTATAAAATTTACTTCCTTTGTCCCAACCCAGCTTTATTGAGATATAATTGACTTATAACATTATGTGAGTTTAAGGCATACAATATAATCATTTGATATATGTATATATTACAAAATTATTACCACAATAAAATTAATTAACATATCTATCATTTCACATAATTACGATTTCTTTTGGTGGGTGAGAAATTTAAAAATCTACTCTTTTATCAACTTGCAGATATACGGTAGAGTATTTTTAACTATAGTCACCATGCTATACATCATATCCCCAGAACTTATTCATCTTATTACCTTCACTCATTTCCCTGACCTCTACCTTCCATTTCTCCAAACACCAATCTGCTCTCTGTTTCCCTGAGGTCAATTTTTTTTTATACTCCACATATAAGTGAGATTATACAGATTTGTATTTCTTGGATTTATTTCACTTAGAATAAAGCTCTCAGGATTCATCTATGTTGTTGCAAATGCGGGCTTTCCTTTTTATGGCTGAATAATATTTCGTGTGTGTGTGTGTGTGTGTGTGTGTGTGTGTATCACATTTTCTTCATCTATTCATGTGTTGATGGACATATGTTTTTTCCATGTCTTGGCTCTCGTAAATAATGCTGTAATGAACATGGGGGTGCAGTAGATAACTCTTCAAGAATGTTATTTTACTTCCTTGGAATATATACATGTAAGTTGAATTTCTGGGTTATATGGTAGTTCTGTTTGTAATTTTTTGATGCACATCTTACTGTTTTCCATAGTGGCTATACCAATTTACATTCCCTTCAACAATATACGAACCTTGCCTTTTCTCTACATCCTCACCAACACTCATTATATCTTATCTTTTTGACAATAGTCGTTCTAACAAGTGTGAGGTAATATCTCATTGTGGTTTTCATGTGCATTTGCCTGATGATTAGTGATGCTGACCACCTTTACATGTACCTGTTGGCCATTTGAATATCTTCCTTGGAAAAATTTTTGTTCAGTTCCTTTGCCTATTTTTTACTTGGATTTTTTTTTTTGTCCACTTAGCTGTATGAATTCCATTAGTAAATGGAATTCTTTTTCAGAAATTTAAAATTAATATATTTTTACAGTAGAAAATATATTAAATAAACTAAATTATGGGGGGAAAATCAATCAGAATTCTATCACCAAGAATTATTCACCAAGTAAAATTTGGGGGTACTAACTATAGTTATTTTTACATAAATACAAATATATCAGTTGAGGTCTGAACTTTTAACATGTATTTTAGATCATGGTATTTTGGGGTCTCCTTTTTTGAATATTTTAATATTATATAATAATTACCATGCCATTAAATATTCTCTAAAAGCATAATATTGATAATATTGATATCTATACAATGTAAGTCAGGTAACCATATCTTTATTTATTTAATCATTACTATATTGTTGAAAAATTTTTTTCAGCTAGCCAGTTTCTCCTAAATTGTATGTCGAATAAACATACCTTCCCTATGATGTGCGATGTTTTCCTTAACACATTAAGGAATGGATTGGCAAACTTTTTTTTGTAAATGGCCAGATGGTGAATATTTTAAGCTTTCAAGAGCCATATAGACTCTGTCAAAACTACTCACCTCTGCGATTATAACACAAAAGCCTGTTCATAAACAAATGCATATGTCTGGATCTCCATAAAACTTTATGTAAAAAACAAAAAATGTGACAAGCCAGATTTGGCCCAAAGGCCAGATTTGTCAACATCTGTTCTTAAGGTCTTAAAACTATTAGGCTATGGTTCTCATTAATTCATTCTGATTAATTGATCTTCCAATTTTTAATATTATCTACAATGTTTAATTATGGATTCTTTAATATTAATTTTAATACCTGGAAGGACAATTTCATAACTGTTTTCAGATGAAATTTAGCATAATTATATCATTTTAAAGTTCAGTTGAATCTATAATTAGGCATATATCAAACAAAAATTATACTAGAAAAAATATGACCTTGTAATGTCCAGTTTACACGATAAGGAACATGGACTCTCTCTCTCTCTCTCTCTCTCTCTCCCTCTCCCTCTCTCTCTTCTGAATAATCTTTTCTGTCTCTCTGTAAACTATCATAACTTTGCTCTCTACTGAAAAATGGTAGGTATTCTTTTTACTCATACCGTGACTGGGATTAAAGAGAGCTTCCAGAATAGTAATATTAATTCTCAAACTTATATGACACTATATTCTCTTTCTTATTTCAAGTTTTATTTTGTTGTTGTTGCAGTTATATTTGTCATAGGTTTATTTTTTCAAAAATTATTTCTTACATCTATCAATTCATTACTCTCAATTTCATTAGTTAATGCTTTATTATTTCATTCTCTGCTTTTCTTAGATAAAAAGAATAATAAAAACTATTTAATATTTAGCATTATTTATTGTAATTCTTTCATATTTAATAACAAAAGCATTTAGGGCTCTGAATTTGTCTCTATAGCTTTGTCCTCAACCTATGACATTTTTATATGCCATTTTCAAATAGTTTTCAATTTTTAAACACTCTGTATCCTAAGTTTGATTTCCATCTTGACCTATAGTTATTTAATATACTTTAAAAAAAAACTTGGAAGTGTAGGGATATTTATTTTGTTTCTACTATTACATTAATTTTTAAAATGTAGACTGTACAGTTTATACTTTATCATGTATATTGAGATTTTATGCTTTGAGCTATGGTCTTTTTATTGTTTGGAAACTATCTAAAAATATTACATAAAGTTTTGCACAAATCTACTAAATCACTCTTATTATATCCTTAATTTTATATATATATATTTTGGTCTGTTGGATTTGCAAAACCTAGAAACACAGTAATAATTCATATATCATTTTCACATGTAACTCGCAGTTCATATTTATTTTACTGTAGTTGCTAATTAGTTTCGCCTTCTATATTTCAGTTACATTATTGTCTCTATAAGTAAGTTATATTTTTAAGGGAGTTTTATTTATTTATGTAGTATTATTTTCAATTACATTTGAATTCAATATTATATTAGTTTCAGGTGTAAAGCATAGTGGTTAGACATTTGTATAACAGTAAGTTATATCTTTATATAAATTTTAACTAATTATAAATATAAATGTTTTTCTTTAAAATATACTTTTCTATACCTGCTTTGGTTTGTTTTTCCTGTTTGTCTCTGAAGATATCAGAGTTTGATTTGGCTTTTGAATACATCTGAGTACCTTTGCCTTTTTAGCAAATAATTTAGCTTACTTATGTTTAGTTATATAACATATAATGCTATATTTTGCATTATGCTTTATATATGCTTCTATAATTCATGACTTTTATTATCCATTTTGGCATACGAACTATATTCTCTATGCTTATTTTCTCTAATGATGTGTAAACTATCTATTTTATTTTTAACTCTAGTGGTTACGATATTCTACAAATGTAATTGAAGCTATATTTTCTAAATATTATTACCTAGAAAAATATAGTAACTATTGATTCCCCCCCTCTATAAAATCAGGGAATTTCCATGCCTTTTTGTGTATCCTCCTTTCTCTTGTCTCATTTTTGTGACTTTTAAAAATAATTTAATATTACTGTATTGGTAGAAAATTTTTTGTCACATTTTTTTCTTTCAAGAATTCCTTTTGACACTTGCATTCGGTTTGTAATAATATGTACAATAGCTTTTTAAATTTCATGTTTTAATATATTTCACTAGTATTTTTTAAGTAAATATGTTTATTTTTTTAATTTTTAAAAGTTTCAAATGATCTTGAAGGAAGCTGATTTTTGTTTCTGAGTACTTTTTTTTTTTTCAAATGAAGTAACTCTAGTCTACAGCCATGCCACCGTGAAGATGCCCAATCCTGTCTGATCTCGGAAACTAAGCAGGGTCAGGCCAGGTTAGTACTTGGATGGGAAATCACCTAGGAAGACCAGGTGCTGTAGGCATAAATTACAAATAAAAAATAAGAGATCATAAGCTGACAAGGTCCTTGCAATCTGTGAGATCAACCAAGGGTTGCCACGCCTTAAAAAATAATAATCATAATTAAATGAAGTAACTCCATAAATGCTTAGGTACTCAGAGATTCAAAAATATTTCTATTGCCTTCACAAATAATTAACAATTTAGCTGCATTTCAAATTCTTGGAATCAATGTGTCCTTTCAAAACTCTTGAAATTGCTCTTAAGTTTTCTATAGAAGAGTCTCTAGTTAACCTGATCTTGTACTCTAGTTAACCTGATCTTGTACTTTTTTTTTATTTTTTAACATTATAGCATTGTATTAGTCCCTTTTTTCATAATATTTTAAATTCAGATATTCACCTAGTATATTACAGGTCTAGGTGCTGGCACTTTTTTTTTTTTAATTTTTTAATTTTTATTTTTTTTATTTTTTAGATGAGACAGCCCTTGGTTGACCTCACAGATTGTAAAGACCTTGTCAGTTTACAATCCCTTTTTTTTTTTTATTTTTTATGCCTACAGCACCTGGTCTTCCTGGGTGGTCTCTCATTCAAGTACTAACCAGGCCCGATCCTGCTTAGCTTTCAAGATCAGACGGGATTAGGCTTGTTCAGGGTAGCATGGCCGTTGACTGACCACATTTTCTTGGTGAAACATTTTGATCCTTATCCTCAATTCATTCTGTATTTGTTTCCTTGCTTGCTTGCTAATTTTTACCTTCTTGAATTTTGTTTACAACTTTAAAATGTGAACACTTGCTGCTTATCAATTTAATCTGTGTTGTCTTTCCTCAATATCTACCAGCATTCTTATTTAAAAATAAAGAAAAAGAAAATAAAAAATCTCTATACATTACGCTATGTAATTTAAGTGAACTCTTTAGTTTTATTTCCACATATCTGATTGTGTGTGTGTGATTTTTAATTCTACAACTTACTGCTGCTGCTTTTTTTTTTTTTAATTGTGATAAGAACACTCAACATGAGATCAACCCACTTAACAAAATTTTGGGCATACAATAGAATATTGTTAATTACTACTTCTTAACAGATAAATATCTGGCCATTACAAGTTTAGCTACCTTTTAACTACTTTATAACATCTTTGTTAAAATATAATTAACATCATGCAATTCACTCATTTAAAGTGTACAATTTGATGGGTTTTAGTATAATCACAGATATGTACAACCATCACCACAGTCAATTTTAGAACATTTTCGTTTCCTCGAGAAGAAACCTATACCCTCTACCCACCTCCCCCAACCTTAAGCAGCCATTAATCTACTACCCTTCTCCATAGATTTGCCTCTTCTGGACATTTCATATAAATAGAATCATATAATGTGTAGTCCTTTGTGACCGATGTCTTTCACTTAGCATAATGTTTTCAAAGTTCATTCATGTAGGAGCATGAATTAGTACTTCATTTATTTTTTTTGGCTAAATAATATTTATTCATGGATATAACACATTTTGTTTATGCATTCCTTAGGTGGTAGACATTTGGATTACTTTCACTTTTTGCTATTATGAATAATGCTGCTATAAACATTTATGTATGAGTTTCATATGGACATATGTTTTCATTTCTCTTGGGTATATACAGAGAAATGAAATTGGTGGGTTATATGGTAACTTTTTTTAACCATATGAGGAACTGCCAACTGTTTTCGAAAATGGCTGTATCATTTTGTATTCCCACTAGCAGTGTGTTAGGGTTCCAATTTCTGCACATTCTCACCAACTCTTGTTATAATCTTTTTTATTATAGTCATCTGAGTGTATGTGAAGTGGTATCTTGTGTTTTTGATTTGCATTTCATTGATGACAAGTGATGTTGAGCATCTTTTCATTTGTCTGTTGACCATTGTATGTCTTTTGGGGGAGAAATGTCTATTCAAGTCTTTTGTCCATTTAAAAAATTGGGTAATTTGTTTTTATATTGGTGAATTTTAAGATTTTAAAATATATTCTAAATACTAGACCCTGATCAGATATATGATTTGCAAATATTTCCTCTCATTCTGTAGATTTTCTTTTCTCTTTCTGGATAGTGTCCTTTAATACACAAAACATTTTTAATTGTGATGAAGTTCAATTTATCTTTTTTTTTTTTTTTTGCTTATGCTTTAGATGTCATATCTAAGAAAGTGTTTTCAAAGGTCATGAAGATTTATTCCTGTGTTTTCTTCTAAGAGTTTTATAGTTTTAGCTCCCATATTTAGGTCTGTGATCCATTTTGAGTTAATTTTGCATATAGTATGAGTTAGGGGATCCAACTTTATTCTTCTGCTTGTAGATGCCCCATTGTTGCAGCATCATTTGTTTAAGAGACTATATTCTTTCTCCAGAATGGTCTTGACACCTTTGTTCAAATCAATTGACCATAAGCATATGAGTTTATTTCTGGACTCTCAGTTCTGTTCCAATGGTCTGTACATCTATTTTTATGTCAATACCACACTGTTTAAGTAGCTTTGTAGTGTGCTTTGAAAAGTGTGAGTGTTCCAACTTTTTATTTTCAAGATTGTTTTGGTTTTTGGGTCGATTGCAACTTCATATGAATTTAAGAATCAACTTCTCTATGCCTGCAGAAATGGTTTTTGAGATTTTGATAGAAATTTTTGAGGAGTATCTCAGTCTTAAGATTAGTCCTCCAGCCCATGAACATGGGATGTCTTTCTCCTTATTTAGATCTTCTTTAATTTCTTTCAGCAATATTTTGTAGTTTTCAATGTAACAGTCTTATACCTCCTTGGTTAAATTTATTACTAAGTATTTTATTCTTTGTGATGCTTTCGTAGTAGAATTGTTCTCTGAATTTCATTCTTGTATTGTTCATCACAAGTGCACAGATACACAAATGATTTTTGTATATTGATTCTGTATTCTGCAAAGTTGCTGAACTTATTACTCATACTAGTATTTTAGTGGATTCCTTAGGATTTTATATATATAAGATTATGTTCTCAGGGAAAAAAGAGATAGTTTTAGTTCTCTCTTTTATGATATGGATGCCTTTTATTTAATTCTAGCTTCAACTAGAACCTCCAGGACTATGTTAAATAGAAGTGATGAGAGCCGGTTTCCTCCTTTTGTTACAGATCTTAAGGGGAAAGAATTCAGTCTTTCAAAATTAAGTTTGATGTTAGCTGTGGGTTTTTCATGCATACCCTTTATCACATTGAGGAAGTTCCCATCTATTCCTGGTTTGTTGACTGTCATGAAAAGGTATTGGATTCTTTTTCTATTGGATTCTATTTCTTATCGTATCCATTTTAATTTCAATATCTTACATCAATTAATTTCAATAATTAATTTCAGTATCTTATATCAATACTCTACATTTTTAAACATTTATTTTGATTTCAAAATGAATGCTTCCTAAATTTTTCTTTTACTTACTTCAGTAACTAATCAGTTTAAAGGAGGCTCTTCCTTTATATCGTAAACATTGTGGTTTTCTTTTTAAAAATACTTCTATTAGCTGTGTGTTTTTTTCTCTCTCTCTCTCTCTCTCTCTCCACATTTGAGCAAGGAGAGGTCTGTTTCTCAGTATACAAGGTCGTGGTTATTCTGTTGTCCACCTTGAGTGCTGTTAGACTTTCCCCTCGGTCTGGACCTAGAAGGGGAATCACAGTGCAAAGGCTCTTGTCAAAGTTCTGTGTCAAGCGCTCACTCATTTAATGTGCCTCAGTGCTGAGGAGAAGTTTCCTGCTTCTCATGATGGGCTATCTGACTGTATAGAAGAGGATTTACTTCTGAAAACTTTGGAAATGCATGTATATGTGTCCAGAGCCAACCTCGACTAGACTGTGCCTCTGGTGGCCTGTCCCACTGCTGCAGTCACATCTTATGATGCAGTCCGCTGTGACCTTCACTGTGCCATTCCAGAGTCTAAATGGGGCTTTAGAATGGAGGGAGACTGAGAAGTGCAGATTCAAGGATAATATGAATGGCCTTGATTTGCACCAGCTCCCCCAAAAATGTAAAAGATTTTTTAAAAGAGAAGGTTAGGAATGAGCTAACTGTTCCTCTCATCATCAAAGGCCCCAAGTGTCTGATATAAGGCCTGAAGTATTTATCAGTGTTTCTTTTGCACAAACACTTTTCTAAGTGCCTCATATGTATTAATTTTACAGTCCTTATAACTACTCTATTTTTACATTTTACAGATCATGAGACTGAGGCACAAAAATGAGAACTTTCTAAGGTCATGCAGCTACTGAGTGGTGAGGTCAGCATTAAACCTACAGCCTGACTCTCCTTCCTTAACACTCTATATATTTAATCTGTCTGTCTGTCTGTCTGTATGTATGTATGTATGTATGTCTATCTATCTATCTATCTATCTATCTAATCATCTATCATCTATCTACTTATCAATTAATCTACCTATCTATCCAGTCAGATAGTATAGAAATATACAATTATGTATACACACACACACACACACACACACACACACACACACACACACACAGAGGCATGCACACCAGCAACATTTCCTCCTTTACTGTCCTTGTTCTGCTTCTGCCCCAGGGCACAGCTGAGCTCTGGTAGAGGATACATTCTCCTTAGGGCCTGACTGGTTCTGAATAGCACTCCTAGTTTCCTTTGTTCTTGGAATCTTGTATCACTTTGGGTATTTTCACAACTATTTAAATAAGGAAAGTGAACAGAGAACCACTAGCAGCTTTCATCTGAACTCAGAAGTCCTCATGAAATTCTTTGCATATAAACTTGATCTTAATGACTATGCTTATTTTACTGATGAGAAAATTAATATCCAGAACAATTAGA
This sequence comes from Pteropus medius, assembly GCF_902729225.1. Taxonomy (NCBI): domain Eukaryota; kingdom Metazoa; phylum Chordata; class Mammalia; order Chiroptera; family Pteropodidae; genus Pteropus; species Pteropus medius. The sequence goes on along the minus strand of NW_024344378.1, from coordinate 49,648,390 downwards.
CAACCTCCCTCCCCAAGACATAAAACTACGCATGGCCAAGCAGCATGAGAGCTCATCTTCACCTGGTTTGTTCTCCACTATGTTTTACCAGGTAAACTGTCTAAGAAACTGGTGAAGTAAAAATGCAGCTGTTTTTCTTAACCTGCTGCCAGTTTCATATACTCTCAAAAGCCACATGCAAAATTTGGTTGGATTTTATTTACCCTGGTTTGTTTTTTTTTTTTTTTACACTGGAAAATGGAAAGTAGATCCTTAACTGAGATTTTTCTCGAATTGGGCTGGGTGGAAATGTCTTTTTGAGCTCTTTTATTTGACATCTTATTAACTTTTTTCAACTCCCATTGTTTTACTCTTGACAGACCTGTTACGGTTCAGATGTGAGACAAATGTACATGTAGAGGAAGCTTCTCTAATAGGCTATATTTGCCTCAGACTACTGAGGTTATATAAAAAACAAAATCCGAAGTACACACACCAGGGCATCCACCTCATTGTAAATTTATCTGGCATATTTAATTGACTTCTAGGTTAGATTGTTATCAAAGCCTGTGATAAATTGTTGAGTGCTGGCCTTAATGATGTTCTTGGCATTTCCTTTTAGCACAGAAAGAAGTTTTGCCATTGTTGGGAGGAGGTGGCTTCCAGGCACGCGGGTGACAGGGCCTCAGAGGCAGTCCTGCTTAGATTCGCAGCCTGGGCAGGCTGCATGTTATTACACAAGTAAACAGTATTTACATCCCTAGTAACATCAGTTATGGTAAACAGCAACTATTTAGACTTTAGTTCTTTAATAAAAATCCTCTGAATTGGTTTTTAAAAGTCAGGCTCTGGTGGCAGAAGCAAGTAGGAGAGAAAAGAATAGAATAATTGGAGGTTGCTGTCTTTTCACTTCCCACATAAAATTATTTGAAGAGACAGGCCAGAACTTTAAACAGGAATACCAAGAGAAGTTGTCATTTAGATGTCAGTTGTCGTGACTTTAGGGTGTTTGCTTAAAGGACTTTCCCCTATATTCCTCTCTCTCTCTCTCCAGACATACTTCAATGACAATATCCTTACCCTGATACGGACCCTGGTGACCGGAGGAGCCACGCCAGAGCTCGAGGCTCTGATTGCTGAGGAGAATGCACTTCGAGGGGGCTACAGCACTCCCCAGACGCTGGCCAACAGGGACCGCTGCCGAGTAGCCCAGTTAGCACTGTTGGATGGGCCCTTTGCAGACTTGGGGGTAAGTTCACAACTCCCGGGCCACCTGAGCCCACTATTTGGTAATGAGCTTGGTCCAAATGAGCTGGGTGCCAGATAATGACAAGCTGGGCATCTGTCTTTTCTGCCTTCACCAGTAAATAACTAAGAGGTGAAGTTTACGTTTTTCTGTATATCAGGCACAGCGCTTTACACGTAATCATCCTTTTTCATCCCCATGGCAATCCTTTGACATAGATTCTTTTATCAGACTCTAAAAAAACTGAGGCTCAGAGAGACTGAAGGCCCTAATAGGAACTTGCACTAGGAACCCTGGCTTCAGGAAAGGGTCACTTTCTTGATTTCTTTTGAAGCCCTGATGCCGACTTGCACCATATTTTGCTTTGGTTATAGGCAGGAACCTATGTTAGACTGGGCTTTTTTGAAAGGCAGCTTCCGTAGCTAGTGACTCTTTTTATCTGTCATTTACTTACTAATACACTTTAAAAGGACAAACACTTTAACTTGCTCACTTCCCTCAGGTGTCTCCGATGATGAGATAGGGAACAGCAGGTGATTCCAACTTGCAGCCAAAATAGGAACCCTTTCCACAGAGTCTTAGCAATGCTCAGGCTACTTAACCCCAACTGCACATTAGTAGGCCATGAAGAGCTTTTACAAACCACCCAGGATTCTGAGCTTTTGTATCCGAGTAGGCCTCAGGTACTGGTGGTTTTCAGAACACCACCAGTAATTATGTGCATCCAGAACCACTGGCCAAACAAACAGCATCTCATGTGGCTCCTTTAACATCTCTAATTCCAGACCCGGGTCTTCTAATTTCTTCCCTTTCGCAGAAGTGACCAGTGTCTCTCTTTGGCTTCCACACACCAGCCTGGTCCAAACACTTTGAGAGAAGTATGCCATCTCGAGCCTTATTCCCAGCTTTACTCCAGATATGCCTTCAAGGGTTGGAGCCCCAAGTCTTGGGAACTTGTACACTCATTGCACAGACAGTGGTGTCGCTCAAGGAAAGGGTCACTTTCTTGATTTCTTTTGAAGCCCTGATGCCGACTTGCACCATATTTTGCTTTGGTTATAGGCAGGAACCTATGTTAGACTGGGCTTTTTTGAAAGGCAGCTTCCGTAGCTAGTGACTCTTTTTATCTGTCATTTACTTACTAATACACTTTAAAAGGACAAACACTTTAACGGTAAGATTCGGCCCCATTTGTGTTCTTTAATATGATGCCCATATGGAAATTCCAATGACAGGAAGGGCAAATGCAGTCACTTTATTCCCAGTGAAGTCATTCTTCAGTACCTTTCCTGTGATAATGCCTGCATGAAGCCACCTGGCTGCATAAAGCCAGTATTTCCAAGTAAATGAATTTGTTTTCACATTCCACATCGGGCCCCAGACCCTTGGAAGGTGACTGTGACCTGATTAGAACTGTGAATCCCAGTTATTCAGCCTGCAGACCTCCAGCTTCCTGAGGAAACACATCCTCTTCCACTCTTGCCATCTCTGAGGTTTGTAAATTGTGCTTTTCACACAGTCCTTACCCGAAAGAGTCTGTCACCATAGTACCTGGTGGGGTCTTTTCTCCTTGCGGTGATTTTAATTATCACTAGAGCAGTTTTGACAACACGGTCAGAGCACAGTGATTACAGCCGAGCTGGGGCCAAACATAATCACCATTTTGCAGAACTGGTTTCTTCTCCTCAGCTGAACACACAACTGAGACCTTCAAGCTTTATACTCACTTAAAGTGAAGGAAAGGCACAGTCTCCTTAGAGCTCTCATTGCTACAGATGGAAAGCTAGGGAGAACCAGGGGAAAACTACATTATCTGATTCATAAAAACCACCAATATCGGGTATAGGCTGGTAACCAAATTGACCTTTTCAGCCACAGTCCCTTGGTTCAGACCCTCCGACTCAGGAGACAGCAAAACAAGCTGCCATGAAAAGGCTCATTTCCTCCTGGACCTCTACTTTCAGGCCAATAAAAATAATGTTTTTCTTTGTTCTGTTGTCTCCCAGGATGGTGGTTGTTATGGTGATCTGTTCTGCAAAGCTCTGAAAACGTATAATATGCTTTGTTTTGGAATTTATCGGCTGAGAGATGCTCACCTCAGCACCCCCAGCCAATGCACAAAGAGGTGAGTATGTTTACACTCTGCTCTTCCACCCGAATGCAAAGACATAGATGCTCTGTCCTTGCCCCCCACTAGGAAGGCAAAGGCCTCTATACGAGCACTCAAATGCAAATTACTCTGCCCACATTCAATCCAACACCGAGTTTGGAGGTTATGGTAAGCTTTTTTCTTTAATTACTAATAGCACATGTAAAGACATTGTGGGAAGAATTCAAGTTTTATAGAATAATTCCATCACCTAATTACAAAAGTTTGAATAAAAGCACCTCCTCCAAATTCCAGCTACTGGCACGATTCTTTTGGTACCTATTATAGAGATATTTCATACTGCTAATGTTTAAGATAAATGTTTTTTTTTTTGTTTGGTTGGTTTTTTTTTGCCATCTTAGGTGCCTATTCTTCTTACTATATTTTTAATCGACTCACTCATTTATTTTATATATTTTAAGAAAATCGTGTATCATCACTTTTAAGAGGAAAAAAACAACAGTTTATGTATGTATGCTAGTTGTATTTTTCTAATATGCATTAAAATAAATTCATGGCAGCCCCAAATTAAAGTACATCCTAAAATTACCAAAAGTGGCGTATTTGCATAATATACCCCAGGAAACAGTGCTGTAAACATGAGTGTTTCTCAGGCCTGCCTGCATATTGGAATCATTGAAGATACTTTTTAAAAATACTCTGATTAGTCTGACTTAACTGGTCTGGAATGAAAATATATATAATTTTTTAATGCCTAGAAATTACAGTGTATAGTCAGAGCTGAGAATAATTGCTATAGACCAGTGGGTTCTCAAAGTTTAGTGAGCACGAGAATCACCTGCAAAACTTGTTAAAACACAGACTGCTGGACCCCACGCACAGAGTGTCCAATTCAGGTTTGGGGTGGGGTTGCTTAAGAATTTTCATTCTTAAGAAGTTCTCAAGTGATGCTGGTATATCTGGTATATCTGGCCTGAAGAACACACTGTGAGATCTACTGCTGTAGATGAAACAGTGATTTTTTTTTCTTTTTTTTTTTAGTTGTGTTTGGTGTTAACCAGAGAAAGCCCGATCAAATTGAGAACTGTTAAAGCAGGACCTACTTATAGTCAGGGAGATATTTTATGTTCTTCTACTTACTAAAATCCCCACTAAAGTTGATTTTTTTGAAGGATAAAGAGTGAGGATGGACTAAGAAGATGTTAGATTATGGTAAGCAAAGATCCTGTGATGGAACATTCTAGAATGAAAGATGCAGTATAGTCCATGAAACCTCCTGCATGTACTTGTGCTACTTCAGAAGTGAACTTGACAGTGTCTTGAAAGGGGCGCATAGGCCATAGGAAGCACAGTTTGGTTTTTCCCATTACTGGCACTAATTCAGCATCTTGAGATGCCAGGGCTCATGGCTGGTCTCCTCTGTTGAGCTAAACAGAGGAATATTTACTTCTACTTGGAAGACAATTTTTAAGGCCTTGAACCATCTAGAAGTCCTCCTTCCAGATCCTCTGGGAGAACTGAAGAAGCAGGTAGTTCCTTCTGATTCCAGGAGAAGTGAAATCTCTACTCAGTCATCCTCATTCTGTGACATCTTTGCTCTCCCCGTCTAGGTACGTCATCACCAACCCCCCATACGAGTTTGAGCTCGTGCCGACGGACCTGATCTTCTGCTTAATGCAGTTTGACCACAACGCCGGCCAGTCCCGGGCCAGCCTCTCCCATTCCTCCCACTCGTCCCAGTCCTCCAGCAAGAAGAGCTCGTCCATTCACTCCATCCCATCCACAGCAAACCGCCCGAACCGGCCCAAGTCCCGGGAGTCCCGAGACAAACAGAAGTACGTGCAGGAAGAGCGGCTCTGATATATGTATCCACTGCCACCGTGTGTGAAACTGTATCTGCCACTCATTTCCCCAGTGGGTGTTTCCAAAAGTAACTTCCCCTGTTTTCCCCTGTAGTCCTCCCCTTTTTTTTACACATATTTGCATATGTATGATAGTGTGCATGTGGTTGTCATTTTTATTTCACCACCATAAAACCCTTGAGCACAACAGCAAATAAGCAGAAGGACCAAAAGTTATTTATGATCCTAGGGGAAAAATAACCCAAAGGCATGCTCCTGACATAAATAGCTTACTGCAGGAATGAGTTCACAGATTAGCAGAGAGCACTTGAGATCAATGTCAGTTAAGATAGTTAATTTACTTGATGTAGAAGAAAAGTTTATTCCGATTTATCAGGATTATCAGGGTGCTTTGGGTTTTGATTTCGTTCTTTTCCTTTCTTTCTTTTTTTATATACACACAGTAATATATACACACATGTTTATTTGAAACGAGCAACCAAAAAGCAATGAAAACCTTTCGATTGTTTTCACTCTTTAGGCTGAAGTATTGCAAAGCATTTGAAAAGCTTTCGCCATTTGTGTAGATGATTATTAAGCACTTGCTTGTTGCAAGAGAATATCCGAGATTTTTTAGTTACTAACCAAGGCCTTTTGTCCCAGAGCTAGTTTCCTTTGGGAGTTCAGATGAACCTTGCTACCCTTACTGTGGGGGAAGAATAGTATTCCATTTGTGGATGTATCAAATTCTAGTCATTTAATTTAAGTGAAAAGAGGTTTGATTGCATATTAAATTGTTATTCTGTCTCCTTACGCTGCCATATGAATAGCTATTTTTTTCTTTCACTTTTGACATTTGGGATGAAAAGCCATATGTATCATAAATATCAGATGTAAGTCATTAAAAACTGCCTTCCTGAGACTTTTACATCTTTTAAAAGGTGAATTACTTACCTTATGTACAGAATAAATAATGCTCAGGAAAGAGCAGGTATTTTTCCATGCTTTCTCAGGGGACCTTTTTACTCCCCTCTGTTTGATAGCTAGGGTCCCCATGCCAGGTAGGAGCAAGGGCTGGGGCCATGGTAGAGGGAGAGGAAGATAAACCCAGCAGTAGATCATGTTTTCTAGGAGCCAACATGCTAAATAAATTAGAATGTAGGAGGATCAAGCCACAGTTGATTCAACAAAAACAAAGACAGCTACCACCTTAAACTGTTGGTACAGCTGCATGATGCTGGCTGTCCCAAAGCAGAAAGGTGATGGGAAAAACCCCTCCTCATCAATTTCTTTAACATAACCAATTCATTTAGGCAGGTGAAGGACAATCATAGAGAACTTCTTGTCATTATGAGATGGGGAGGAGAAGAAGAGTACAATAGTGAGCCAAACATATTTTGATATAATTATTTTTTCTTTTGTTCTCTCTCTCTCTCTCTCTTTCTTTCTAGCAGTTAGTAAGCATGAGAGAAAGATAGAAAAATACCCTTTTTTCAATATATAATTGTCATGTTTTATGCATGCAAATTATGCTTTAGGTGGTACAATAGTTCTTAAAAATCTGCCCACTCTACCTTAACCAAATTCTTACATAGATGGACTAGCGCTAGGCTGGTATATACATATTTGAAGTGTTTACTTTAAAAAAATTCTATGGAATAGAGTAGGGGTGGAAGGGAGGAGAAAAATGTTACAGCTGTACCATCTCTAAAAAGGTGTTTTTATGGTGAATGTTTTGGGTTTAGATTTTGGATCCCCTGTCCCCCTAAGCATGATAGTTTTGGAGATTTGCTTGCTGTGTGAATTGACAAGCACTTTTACTGACGAAATGATGAGGCTCAATCAGAACATCCACCCCCGCCACACCAAAGACATGGAAGTGCAGTATTCAAACCAGTAATGGAGTGGGGAATACTTGTATACATGTATATTAAAAAGCCCTATGAGTGGAAGATTTTTTCAAATTATTTTTGTCCCTATACATAATTGTTTTATATATAACGTATAACTATCTTTTTATATATAACTATATAAATATCTATATATACACATATATACATATATATGTATGTGTATACACACACACACACACACGCACACACACACACATACTTATTCCCTAGTTTTGGATCATGAAGAATTCTTCATGCATTCTTTGCAAAGGAGGTTATAAAGTTATGCCCTCAGAACATTTATAACTATAAGAATGTGCCAGTTAAAGTGCTCAGTAGGAAATATGACAGTTTAAAAGCATTGAAAAACTCACATAGCTTACTTCTCTCTCTAAAGTGCAACAAGGATGAATAGAATGGGCCAAGGTATGACAATTAATGGTTCTGCATGACCTAGCCACTGCTGGGGGTTTTCTTCTATAACATTGTCCTTGTGAAAACTTTTGTGAAATTAAAAAAAAAGGAGTTACAAATTTTATTCTGTTATTGTTTTATTTTTATTTACACTTTCTGTTTGTAATTTTCTTTATTTTGTTTTGCTTTTTTCCCCCGTCCCCATTTCCCTTCCTTTCCTTTTCCTTCTTCTCCTCCTTCCTCCACTTTCTAAATTGCTCAGAGCAATGAGGCTGTGCTACTGCTACTGCTAGATCCCTTAGAGTTTGTTTTGGTGTTCTTGGGTTTGGAGTTGGGTGATTTGGGGGGAACTTCTCTCCATCTGGCTTGCCTTTTAATATGCACGTGGCCTCCCTGCCCACCTTGGTACCTTGCTCCAAGTTCGAAAGCATTTTCCCATTAAGAAACCCAGCTTCCTCCACTTCCCCCCATTACCACCACCCCAACCCAGTTCACCATCAGTCTGTCCACATCTCTGTGTTTATCTCAGTAAGACCTACTAAATCAAGTGATGACGCGAGGTGATAAACTTTTCTGAAAAACATTTGCAGCTATTCCTTTTGGCAAATCTCCTTCTCGGTTAATATTTTATCCTCCTTTTGATTGGAGCCAGGAGGGTTATTAATGGCAAAAGCATTGGTCTTCTTTATGTTTGATCAGTATGACCCCAAATTAAAACTTTTCAGCTGTATGTATCAAATCAATAGCCCACACCCAGTTACCTGGAGGATGACGATTCAGTCTCTTACCCAGGTCTCTCCTGCCACCTGCCTTCAGACATTTATTAAATCTCAACCAGAGATTTGGCAGATAGAGAGAAGTAAATCCAAAATGCATTTGATATACAATCTGTTAGCAGCTCTGATGAGATGATGTTGTGGAGGGAATGGAGTGGGAATGGACTGACATGAGATGAAAATGTGGGGTTTTCCCCTGGACTTTGGGCACATAATTGAAAGTTGACTACACTTGGGTAATGACATGTTTAATAATGAAAAAGATATTATTATTACTACTTCTATTTCATTAGCCAAAACAACTATATTATACTTCCCTCAATAGAACAAAGAGTCTCCTCCATTGTCTTCTGTGTGACCCCAAACTTCCCATTCCTCTTTCAGGTTCTCTTTGGAAGGAGGCATATAAGTTTTTCATATTATGTGTCTCCTCTTCTCCCACTTCCCTATTAAAAAAAGAGACAAGTAGATTAGGGTAGAAAGTGAAAGAGTTATTTAGAGAGAAAGTTTGTGCACTTAAAAAGAACAACAGCTAGAAACTCAATTATCTACACCATCCTAGAAGAGAAGCAATTTATAAGCCAGGTCAGTCCAATTTGCTTGAGGCTTCGAAAGGGGTAAACCTTAAGTAAGTGGGTAGACCAGGAGGCTCAGTGAACTTTCTCAGCTTCAAAACTCAGATGATCATGAAATTATCAACTCAAGGTCCTTCCTGAAGCCAGTTCAAATGGATATAGAAAAAGCTGGACCCCCTATATGTGTAGTTAGATTTCTATCATGGTTAGGAAAGATTTCAAATTCTGTTATAAATATTAAAGGTTATGACCCAGAACTTTACTCACAATAAGCGCTCAATATATATTTTGAAATAACCTTAAACATTTTTACATCTTTTATAAAGTATAAATTTTATAATCCTTTTACAAATTATCTCTACCCTCTTGGCTTCTCTTAAAAAAAAATACAAGAAATGTCCGTAGGTGCTTCACAATGCCACTGTGCTGTTAGCGTTTTCTCGAGCTGGGTACACAGCTTCCGAGAAAGGGGAACAGTCCTGTAAGCTTGGTGAGTAGAGAGACTGTGTCTTCTGTCAGCATTGTCAAGATCCCAGGTGACCAGAAAAACCTTTGGACTGGCTCTTCTTCAGCATGGGAAAAGCCTAAAGGTGTCTGCATCCCAATAGAGACAATTAAATCAACCTGCCAGGTTCCTATAGCAACTGGCTCTTGAAGGAGAAAGGAGAGTACAGAAACTTCAGGGCTTGTAGAAGTCAAGACAGGGTAAAAATCAATGTCTCAGCTTCTTTCAGCCCTTCCCTGCTTTGTCATAACATGATAAAGAAGTAGCTGTGGGCACCTGTCACTAACCTAGCTGCCTAGTTCCCATCAGGAGGTTGCACATTCATTGCATGGGGAAGTGAGAGGAATTATCCCCGCCACCTGGAAAGAAAGAGTGCAAATTCCACCCTCCAGGGGTCCAAGGGCCAGGAGGGAGCAGTTTGCTCTGCCCAGCGAATGGCAGCTTTGGACTTTCAGTTAAAAGAGGCAAACACAGTCATAGAGGACAATTGCAATGAAGTGAGACAGTTTTCATAAATGGAAACTGCTCCTTTTCTGGTACAAATGATTTTAATTTCTATAAAATAGCCACACTTTGTCCACAGAGAGGAAAGGAGGCAGTATGCATGTGTGGGGTCCACTGGGAGGCTTGGGGTCCGTGGGGCAGAGGGCGAATGCCAGACTCCCTCTCAGAAATGTGAGATGTGAAACCACACAGCATTACCTTTGAAGTTTGAGCTCCTTGTTAGCTCGTACTGTCCTCAACTGTTATCTCTATCCAAATGGAATCTTTTTCTTTCAAGCCCTTTCTCTCTAAACCTCAGCTTGTGGTATAGCGAGAAGAGGGCCAATTATTCCAAATGCCTTTGCTGTATCATCGTCTCCCCTTTCATGCATTCTCCTCTGGGGAGTAGTTATGTGAAAAGGCTAAATCCCACAGCACTGACAATCCACAGAGCCAGCAAAGAGACTCAATTTTCACAGTGCAGCCTGTTTCTCTGCTTCTGGGTCCCCAGACAGTTATGTCAGCCTATATCAGGGGCCCTTTTCCACCAGAGCTTACTATTCTGGGATTCCTTGTGCCTGGAGGAAATCTTGACCCTTATTCTGGACCCTTCAATCTCAGTGATGAAAGACGGACAGACAGTGGAGATGGTTTGCAGGTGAGGTAGGACATCTGTCAAGCGAAAGCCAATATTTCAAAGACACAGGTACCACATGAGGTTAGCAGCCCTGACCTCCCCAGGCAGAACACTCATCACTCCTCCTCACCTTCCAAATGAAGACTACCAAACCAAATCCTTCTCTGCCATCTTTATTGCCACAATTCTCATTTTTCAGGCAACCGCCCAGTTTTTTACACCTCAGTTATTCACTCCAGTCTCATTTGTAATCATATTGAAAGGTACTACTCATCCTTACATAGTCCTTTAGTACTTACATTAATGCTAACCTTATACTAAAATTTAACACTTTAGTGCTTACCATGGGTCAGATGTTCTTCTAAGCACTTTACATATATCAGCTCATTCAATCTTTAAGACACCCTCAGGTGTAGATGCTACTAGTATCTCCATTTGAAAGATGCAGAATCTGAGAGACGGATTTGTTCAAAGCCACCTAGCCAGGAAGTGGCAGGGTAGAATTTAAAACTGGAGTCTGTAAATTTTGCCTCTATGACATAATGCCTGCTAATGTTACAAATAATACTAATAATCTTAACAGCTCACATTTACTTACTATGTGGTAAGTGATTCATGGGCACTAGCCCTTTTTATCCAAACAACAACATTAGGAAAATCCTATCATTAGCCCCATTTTACAGAAGAGCAACTAAAGCTAAGATAAATTACATAATGACTTGCTCAGAGCCTTGCAACTAGTATGTGAGTGAGCCAGATTCATTTGAGTTTAACCTACTGCCCTATGCCATCTCCTTGGCCTATATCTCATTGCTCGTCTGTGCCTGACAGCCCATGGCGTGGCTGGTCTTGCTAGGTGACATCTCCCAATGGCAGTGTCAGTTCTTTTACCAGCATCTCCTTAAGTTATTTTCCACGTTTTATCTTGTTTGACTAGCCCACTAGCCACAGATCATGTGCAATGCCACACCTTTCCTAACTCCAGGCAGGTCACACATTGTACTCACAGTGATGTCATCATCCATCTCATCCTCAAGAAGCTGATTAACAAATGGGGCTATTTTTCTCTGGCAATGAGGAGACCCTCACATCCAGATCATTGCCTTTCTCATCTTAGGGATTAAACAAAGCTCCCAGAAGTTTTTTGGCATGTCGGATGAGGCAGGGAGAGGAGGTACACAGGAATTTGAATTTATCCTGGACCAACTACTTCAGCATTCACTTGAATTTCTTCCCTGAGCACCCTTTTTATGGCCAATTTTGTAGCCACCCATTGGCCCAGTTTCTTCTTTGGAAGGCAATATTCAATAAACCAAAGTGTCATTGTCATCCTCAGATCGCTCTCCTCTGAAGTAGAATGACTGGCTATCATTAAGCGTGTGTCTCCCTTAAGCTATTTTGGGAAAATCTCTTCATAAAATACCTTCGTTCCTAGATATTTTGGTACAATGCTCACAGCATTAATATATTTTCATTTCCTTAACATCCTATCTAACCAATTTTCCAACAACACATATATCTTACAAGCTACCCTAATTAAAAAACCTCAGCTGATCACCGGGATGTGTTTTAACACAACTCCCTCTTGTGTTGAAGCTGAATGACCAACACACTGGGGCTACTCTGCTTAGATTTCTTTTTATGGCAAGAAATTTAAAAGGAAAGAGAAAAAAGCTTAAATGGGGAAATAATGTTCTTTCTTGCAGCAGACAGCAGAAGGAAATTGATATTCTCTCTGCCGTGAAAGGTCAAAATGCCAACTTTGAAGTGAACTGTAAAGACTAAATTCTGAACAATTATTGTCTACAGCAGTTGTAAAAATTTCAGCAAATTGAAGCTGTCTTGGGTCTTTCACCCAAAAGACTTATTTGTTTCCATAAGCAGAGTTCACTCTCCCTTCCAACCTGGCATGTCCAACCTATCACTAAATCCCTTTGCAAAATCAGCCCACATGATAGCATGGCCAAAACCAAGGGTGGAGCAGGCAAACAGCACAGAAGCCAGCTTCAGCACTTCTAAAAATCACCTTTACACATAAACCATTGGAAAAAATCGTAGTTTGAAATTGTTTCAGCGGCCTGGCAATGCTTTTAAACATGATAACCATCACACTTTACTCCTCCCTGAAAGGTTAGTTTAATCGTAGATCACAAAAAAATTGGTTTCCACAAATGCATAATGGTTCATCTATGTCACACTTGAACTAAATGGTTTTTTAAATGGAGCTGAAATTATTTTGATGTGTACACAGTCCCGGGTTTCTATACAACCTTTTTTAACTAGCCCATCAGGAACCTTGCCTCTAAAGCCTCATTAATAATTCAGATGTGCTGATGACTTTAAAAGATCTATGGAATTGAAGCTTAGGGAAGAAAAAAAAAACTCTGCTTGACAAAAAGATAAATGAATGTAGAAAGAAGCTGTAGGAGTCTGGCAAGCTGTAGATCATCTCAGAACAGATTGTAACTTTATCATTCTGTCAGAGAGAATAATTTAAAGCACTTAATCAGTTAGCTTCACTGTGAGGATGTAGCATTATGAATTCCTATCGTCCAATCTGTTCAAATCAAAGTGAACTTAATTATAATAGGTGAGAGAGCCAGAGCAGGAGAGAGGGGGGTGGAGAATGATCCAAGAGGCAGTAAGTTTCCTGGAGGGTAAACTAGCTGCTGAACAAAGGGTAGTGCGTAAGCTTTCACCAAAACACATCCCAGCTCCAGCGATAGTGTTTACATTGAGGACTCAGGGTACTTGACATGGCGAGAGAAAGTAAGAACCAAGAAGAAACAAGCAGAGTGGTCATGAGCCAATCGTAGATACTGAATTTATAAATCACTAGCCAAACAGAAAGACAGAGAGACAGACAGATGACTGACACACACACACACACACACACACACACACCTCTGTCAAGGCAGGAGGGCCATTTTTTGTTAACACATCAGTCTGGGGCCACTGACATGGCAGTTCTGAATTGTTCTGATAGGCAGAAAAGGAGGCCGGAGAGGTTGCTGTCTCTTTAGCCGTGGGTGTGTTTGAAAACTTTTCCCATTTTCTTTTCTTTTCGTAAGCCACTAAAATGAGGCATGTGATTCCCAAGTTAGAATGTCCTATTCACACAGTCTCTTTATCTATACACATGGCCTATTTTCCAGAAAATTTTAATCCTCGAAAGAGATGGGGATGAGGGCTGAGTCTTGTAAAATAGCATCGACTGTTAAGAGGATGCTAGACCATTTTTAGTCTCACCCTAGGCCCCCAAATACCTTGACTCGGCATTCTTTTTCGGCCCTCTCTGCTTTTAGGGTGGAAATGAAATGCCAAGACCTCATCTAGCTCCCTTGTCAACAGCTTGGGTTATTACAGCCAGTTAAGATAGTGCTACTAGGAATTCTTTTCATAACTTTATACCAACATAGAGTTTTCTTTCTTGACATAAAAGCCAATTCAAAATCCTCTTCAAACATTGGTTGCTATTCTGATTTTCTTTCTCATTGACCAGCAAAATCTGTGGGCTTATTTTAAGACCCTCAAAACTGGCTGCAAAAGAAATAGAAGAGTGCAATAGTTGAAGTATGTGTTTTACAAACTAAGCCAAGTAAAGGCCGAGAGAAGGAGATCCTGCATAAGATTCTAGATCACTCACTCTACAGCAGAGACACGTTCCATATGCTCCACTCAAATTAATGGATGCACAAATCTTTCCTCAGGCAATATTTGATATATTCGACACCTCCTTCCCAACAAAGCTTTTCAGGCCACTAAGGGAACCCCAGAGAACATTGCCGGAGTTCTTTTTCCAACCTCTCTTTATTCTCTGAGGTCTACCCATGGTGCCTCAAGCCCTAATGGCCCATTGGTCATCACTTGCTATGGCAACAGAGGTATGTTTCAGGTTTGGGGGTTCTTTCTACATTGCACTGTCTCTCTTAGCAGCAACTCACTGTCAGCTTCTATTACTTTTTTTGCATTTTTCAATGAACTTTCCAAAGGCTTTACCTTAGGACTAATTAAGCTTCTTATTTCTCCTTCTCGTTCTCTATCCATTTTGCCCTTTAGCAGAAAAGAAATGGTTTACAGATGAACCGGATAATGCCTATCCCAGAAACATTCAAATCAAGCCCATGAGTACCCACATGGCTAACCAGATCAACCAATATAAATCCACAAGCAGCTTGATTCCACCAATCAGAGAAGTTGAAGATGAATGTTGACTCCCAGGAGACCAGAACTATTTTTTTAAAGCCTGACAAACTTCATAAATGGTGATGTGACTTTTCTTCTTCTTACACGCTGAATCACTGGTGGAAACGTTAGGATAAGCAAGTTTTTCAAGAAAAGTAAAGTAGACAGATCTTTCTCTTTGTCTGCCTTGGATATTGCTTCCATGTATTTTGGAAAAGAAAATGATTTTATTTATAAATGAACATACTAAAATAGTCATGTATAGCCTCTAGCATTTTAAATTATTTTTATTTATTAGAAAGAAAATATATTTTTTCTTTTTTTTCATTGTCAAATATCTCCCCTATATTTAAACAATGCAAAATCAAAATGAATAAGTGGCCAGACTCCTTAATGTGTATTTCTCTTCTCTCTTTTTCTTTGAGGAGAATGATGGTCATCACCACAATTTATTATAATGATGGAAAATGGATTACTTAAAACAATTTTAAAATGGTTCAATGACGTAAACATGTATTTTAGTAAATTCAAAAAAGAAGACAAAAGGGGGCAAGTGAATGTCCTGGATGGGTGTGTATTTTGGCTTCATTGACACCAGCTCTTAATAAATGGAAACATTTATTTTCACAGTCGAAAGTCATATTTTTGTAGTTTTAGTTTTCATTCTGTATTTTTTTATCCCTTTGTTCATATACTTAAAGAGAAGACCTTCTTGCAGCTTTTCTACAATTGCCAGATCAGGTTTTACCCAGCCAACTAACAATACTGGGAGGGTTTTGAGCACACCCGGGACATGGAAGTTGAGAACCAGATGCACACGAGACGTCGCTCTGTTTGTTGTTGTGATGGTGGGGACTCCTACGTGCTGTTAGACTTCTCATTTCATATCTCCAAACCACGCACACAAGTACTTTCAACTTTGGAAGGGTCTGGTGGACTTTCTCCCCATTCCCCAAGTCTCGGAGCTTTTAGCCTAAAAGTTTATAAACACTAATGAATAGTTTTGCTTCATAATAGGATACGATAATATGTTCATTCTTTTCACTGAACTTTTGTTTAAAAGCCAGACAATTTCTATGATCAAGAAGACGACTCTTACCCACATTTTAGTTTTGCAGGTTTTCCTTTAGTTGCTGGGGAAAAAACAAACTTACTACAACAATATAAAAAATAATAACAACAAGAGGAAAGCAAGAATGCACTTAACATAGACTGTTAGAAAAAGGCCTTTGAAAATTACCAGCAATGAAATCAAATGTATCAGCCACTTCGAACTGTGGTCAAAAGATTTTTCTAGCCATCAGATACAATTACTGTGTCTCAGAGCTCTGCTGGTCGCTTGCATGCTCAGTGTATAGTCATCCCGGCAACTGTTATATTCCAAACGATTTAGCAAGTCTTTTGACTTCACAATTATCAATCTTTGATATAATCATCAGGGTCTCTGGAGAAGCATGGATGTAACAGTGATTTTTATTTTCTTAAACTGTAGACACTTGATGAAACCAAACTTATCAAAATATCCCCCAAAGTCCTATGATATCTATTCCATTAATTTTTCAGACCATGGCCCTGTGGTACCTAGTATGTTAGTGCAAATCAGGTCAGAGCCAAGCAATGACATCACCATGAAAACGTATGTCCACTAAGTACTCCAATTACCAACGTAGGCAAAATGAGCTTCCACCTCTGTCCAGTTGCTGCAGAGCCAATGTAGTCGTGCTTCCACCTTGTAGGTGCCATCCTGAAGTGACTTGTCAGACTGTGTCGTCACATTTTGTAGAACTAGTTCTATAAAAGTATTGTGAATATAATGTATGTCCAATTGGATTGTTTAAAAACTACTTATAACCAACCAGTAGTCTACTCAGCAGACTAAATGATGTCAGCAGTCTATATTCAGGCTTATAAACATTTCCTGGTTTCCAACAGAAGTAAAATTGGTTCGTGGGGTGAATCCCTTGCTAGGATTTTACAAGCCAGGTCTTCTTCTACATAATGATTTTGCATTGGGTTCACCTTAGTACATTCACCTTAATCCACGCTCTTCTTTCCTTCATGAACTCTGGTGGGACTCTTCTTCATTCTTGTTCCTGATAACCATTTCTGAATTTTTTCATAATGAGTTGGTCTTCTCTGGCAAGTGATGGTGGCCACCTAAATAATCTGAGAGGAACTTAAGCCAGAATTCCATGCCCTGCCCGCCCTTCCCCATCTTGCCATACCAAGTAAGTCTGGAAGCAGAAGTGTAAACTCCAGTTCCATCATTGCTAGGGATTTGAGTCTGAACTTTCTTTTTAACTAAATGGTTAAGATTTTTTTTTTTTTACAGCAAAGGGCTCCCCCTAAAAAAGCTAATTATCTAGAATTTATTTTCTTCTAAGGTACAACAGGAAGCTCATGCTGTTTTGCCTATGCAATAATGGATTGTTCCTGGCCAGAAAATAAAATCAAACAGTCTTAAGCAAGTATGCCAAATAATTGGTTGGTGTCTCATTTGGCAAAAGCTCCTTCCAGGTAGGTTGAAAGTAAAATGAAAACAGAAACAAGATTGTAAGACCACTGAAGGGCTCAAGGAATGAGCTTCTCGGTTTTTTTCTATTCGTTGAGCTCTCTGGACCCAAGGGAGTGCTCTTTCTACCCTGCTGTCACACACTCGTCCTTCTGGCTAAATTCAGCACAGACCAATGACAGTCATCATGGTACAGCCAGTGACAGGCTCTGATCTCCTATTCCAATTTAAATTTCCAGACAAGCCATTTTCCCGAACTAAAGATTCTTGGGCACTTTGGGAATCAAAGACTCACTAACAGGTTATTTAAAAAGCATAAAACACCTACTTGTAAAGGCATCATCATCATCATCTTTCTCTTTAAGAATACTTATACTTTCATCTGAGCAATTTTATGTTTTAAAATATCACTTTGAACCAATATAAAACCTCTTACATAAAACTGATTGTGACTAAGGTGTGTTGGGCAATATTCAGAAACTTTGTCCTTTGAAAGATTGGGACATCTTATGACGTACTTTGTACAAAATTTAACTGAAGACTTTCAACAAACTTAAAATTCAAACTGGTTAGTGTTGGAAAGAGGAAGTAAGAAAGCATAAGAAAATTGCGAATATTCTCACGTTGAAAGGTGAAAGAGTCCAGCTTTCCTACTTATGATTGAAGATGAGGGTTTTAGAGCTGTATCTGCAAATAACTAGCTATGCACATTGAAAATGTTCTTTCAACTCTCTGAGTTTCAATGACCTCATTTGTAAATGAGAGCAATTCATCTAGATGACTTGAAGGTCCCATTCAGATCTGAGGGGACATGATCTAAGTTAGGATTGGGAGCATGGGAATGAAGCCCTTGGAGACGAACTTGTCCTACTGTAATAAGGGCCCTCCTCACAGCATCACCTAGACAGCGCTTCTAAGGGCCGTGTACACTTCTGCTCTGGACATATGGCTGTTAGGTTCATTCATCTGCTTCACACTTTGGAGTCTCTTTAGGCTTAAAATGCAAATCTCAAAATTCAAATTCTCCTGGATCACTTTGATTCGATTTTTTGTTTTTCTGTGTATTCCTAGGATTTTCATCATAATCTCATTCCTGCCTGCTCCTTTTCTTGGTTCAAGGCTCAATTTGGGTCGAATTCTTTACCTCTAATCCATATCTCTAATTTCCATTTTGTAGTTTGAGGCTCGTAAATTCTGATTCCTGAAATTTTCTTCATTTTTGTTTCTGCATGTAAATCTGGGCTTTAGGAAGTAACCAGTCTTATTTCTCATTTCATTTCCTACTCTCTGTTTATTTGATTTTTTTCTTCCATTAGCATATTAACTATCTCTTTGCTACTTACATTCCTATGTCTAATTTTGATTTATTATTTTTCATTGTCAAAGAGAACCTCAGTAAAGGAAGAAAGGAAAGAAAGGACAAAAGAGGGAAAAGAAGTGGAAAGAGAAAGATAAAAAGAATATTAAACCAATTGACTGGAGTGTGAACTACCTTACTTGTAGGAGACTAAGCAAATCTATGCAATCTGGACATGGGGTTTGAATGTAGAATCTGTCCTCTTTCTATTCTGTCTCTATATTCTATTTTCTATCCTGTTCCTATTTGCTGCCTTTTGGATGGTGATAAAATCACCAGTCACTGTGGCCCTTGCAAAGGACTTTACTATTTAAGGCTTGACTCATCATCTTTGGGGGCAGGGGGTTGGGACCGAAGAAACCAAGGTTTTACATACAACTTCTCTGGTAAATTACTTTTCTGCCCCTCACCTACTTGCCCCATGTTCTCAAAGGGCATTTTTTTTTTGTACCTAGTAGAGATGGTTTAACATTTAAGTCCCATGTTAGGTGCCCTTTGGATTTCTTTATAAGAGAATAATAATTAGAAACGATTTCCAGCCAGTTTGTTGTCATATTGGTTGTTCAGATGAAGTCTGTTTTGATTGGTTATCGCCCATGCAATACCAGTTGTTAATATTTTCAAAATTGCCACAGAACAAGACAATTCAGGGAATTATTTTATCTCCCAAAGAACTGCAGAGCTTAATTTGCCATTTCTATGGTAAGCTTGCTTGGAACATGTACAGAGAGAAAGGAGCCTATGTGCTCCAAAGAGCAGTCCATTAGCCTTACAACAGGATATCACAGACTCACATGGTTAGGCTGGGAAGGAATTTTTAGTTAGAATATCTGTACTAGACCTTTTTTTTAGAATGAAAATGGGCCTGAGACTTCTATATCTAAAGACAGGCCAAACAGAATATTCAGCAAGGAGCTGGGGAAAAAGAACAAAAACAAAAGGATATTAACAGTGTTTTAAAATGCCATCAGCCAGGAGTATGTATGTCATGGCAAGAGTTAGTGCTTTGGGTTGAAAGGAGGAAGAGGTTGCATTGAAGTATATGGGTTGGGAAGAATACAGAGGAATACAATGCTTGATGGATTTTGGAGGATTTCAATAGGCCACAAATGACTGGAGAGATGTGGAGCATGAGAGTTTTCCAGGGAAGGAAGTTTTAATGGGCCATGGCTCATTGATAGAAATGTGATTTCAACACATAGACCATTTTGTCTGTGGTGGCAAGTTCATGTAGAAGAGCTGAAGAAAACTAAGATGAGATCTCATGGAAGAGGTTAGATAGTAGACAGTATTAAGGGCAAGCTAAGAGGTTGAGACTGGATTTAGAAAGTCATGGAAAGCCACGAAAGGTTTTAAACAAAAAGTCACAAACACCAATGCCTGTGAATTTTTTAGGTTGAAAGTTTTGAGATGTCAGTTCTTCCTGGAAGTCATCATCAGAGTGCACACAAACCTGAACAGTTTCTCGGTGGCACCAAGTTCTCAGGAGTGCACGTTCAGCATGTGAAGCTTCTACCTTCCTCAAATCAATTTGATGAATCATAATAGTTGTAGTGGGAGCTGGTGTGTGGGCTCGGTAATGGGACAATAACTGTTGGAAAAGGTTCTTTGTGAAAGGAACACTGAATTTGGACCTCAAGGGAAGAACCATGTGGAGGAATAAGAAAGTAGAAGACAGGAAGGGAAGCCAGCTAATGCAAGCGGCTGAGAAATGTTGCATTGGATTCGTCCAAAGTGGAAGAAGCTGAGAGATATCCAAAAGGGAGGGCCTTGCAGGCAAGGGAGTGGGAGAGTGATGCTAAGCAGGGAGTTACAGCAGGCCCTGTGGATTTACAAGTCAGACCCGCAGATGTGCTTATAAAGTGGGGAGCATAGCTGAGTTCTCCAAAGGAGAAAGCGTGGGTATGGATGATCAACTGGCAGAATACTATTAGGGGGCTATGACCATATTTTTAGAGGCTAAAAGAAACAAAATAAGTAGATACTCTTGGAACAGGAGATCTAGTGTACTTCAGAACCAAGAAAATGGAAAACAAAAGAGAGGAACTTTAAGATAGAGAGGACGGGTCATCTATGAGGGTGGAGATGAAGGATACTGAACATGGTGACTAAGAAGTAAAGGTACTCACTTGACAAGGGCAGGAACTTTGCTCATTTGTCTTCAACCCCAGAGCTTGCCGTGAGGCCTGGCTCAGTGTAGGCAGTTAGTCAGCCACTATATGTCGCTTTGGACACCGTGGGCGATGAAGATTGGAGAGAACTTCTAGGTCACTAGCACTCTTCCTGGAGAAGAACTCAAAGGAATGAGATCTTGAGGTGGGCCTCCTCTTTAACCTCCCCATTCAGGGCACGCTGTTGTTTCTCGTCCTCTCGGCTGAGCAGCACACACATTGACAGCTCGGGTTTCAGGATTCTCAAATGCTACAATCACTTGGCTCAGGTGGCTTTTCTTGACAGACAGCGCAAAGAGAGAGATTTCTTTTTTTGTCCTGATAAAAACTGACCTTAATTTCTAGGTAGATTTTAAATTTAAAAAGGTTTTCTTTGGTCCATTTATCTCCTTGAGGACTTCTGTGTTTCTTCTCTTCCACCTTGCTGTTCTGCAGAACAGGGACGAAAGTGACACCAAAGCTCTCCAATGTGCCTGCCTTAGGAAGCATTACCGAACCCACTGTTCAGACTCTTAGAAATGTAGACATGGCACTGACACATGCTTGCCAGAGCAAACCAGAGTTTTCCTCACAGGGGATTCAGGGTCAATGTGAGAAGGCAGCCAGCAGGTAAGGGAGCCCTGCCAACAAGGTTGATGGAGCCCCACTTCCACACTAAACCAAAGTCCTGGCTGCCCCAGAGCAGTCTGCTCCCTTTCCCCTTCTTCCGCTGAGTACATCCTGAGACACATTTGACCAGAACTGCAACATTTCAAACATAAACCAAGATCTTCCTGGAAGTCTTAATTAAAAATGTTCCATTCCCAGGTGGCACAATTACATCCTGCCTAAAACATCTGGCCCACATCCCACCACCCAGATGCTGAAAAGAAACCTTCCCGCACTTAACACTAAAACCTGCACTCAACATTTCTTCAGAGGACAAAGAAGAAAAAAGTACACTTACATAGAGGTCAGCCTATATGTTCATTAAGGAAAAAGAGCGTGGCTTATTCATCTGTTTTTCAAACTTTTGATTGTTGGCATTATGATTATGATTATAATTAATTACAATGACCTAACAGGAATTGGAGGAGAGAATAAATGCTGGTGCTCTGAAATGATCTATCCAACTTTGTCATCTGTAACAACCAGTGATAACTCTCTTGTCTTGTAAAAAGGGTTTGTACATAACTTGTACATGGTTTCATTTTGTATTTTTCGCAGATTAAAAATTTATGTATTTGTGTTCTAAAATGAGTCTTTCTTGTGTCTCTGAGGCAGCCACGTGGCCATGGGGGTCGAGGTGGGGGTGGATGGTGAGTGTGGCAAAGTCCCTGAGTTTCTAGCAGGCTGCTTTTGCCCTCTCTGATGAAGGCTGATAGGAGCCATGGTTTTGCCTTGCCAGCTTTGAGTACAAATAGATGCCCACATCTCCAAGGACACTGTCAGTGGATGCTGGCCCAAGATTGCCATGGACAGTGGGGACAATGAAGAGCCACTGTCATTAGAATCCCTACAGGGCCACAAGATGGTCAGAGGGGCCACATGTTCCTAAAGAAGGCTCCAGCATGCAGGCCTCTAAAGATATGGGAAGCTTTCAGATGGACCTTTGAAAAGTTAGAACAGTTATCTCATCAGCCACCTGCTCCCAACCTAGTTACCTTTTCTTGACATCTGCACAGTGAAGCACTGTTCTTTCCCCCTGCATTTAGCTTAACAAAAACCAAGACAATCTGTTTGACTCATCCTGTCCCACACTCACCCCTAAGAGGACCATAGACAAACTTCATCTCAAGGCAGAAATAGACCTCTTAAAAATTAGTTCCATAGTTTCAAGGCCATGATTTAAATCTTTTTCAGATGATGAGTTTGAACTCTTTTAGGGCGGTTGGACTCCCAAGGTTAAGACTGGTCTAGCCTGGAGGAAAGAAAGTAGCTGGATAGCAGAGAAAAGCTACCCAGGTTATATGTATGTTATATATATAATGTACTGACATTTGATATATTTTAGAGATTCTCATTTGTTCATCAGCCAAATATTTACAGAATAACTATCACATTTACATTCCTCTACTGGGAGCTGGAGATACAACAGTGAATAACCTCGTGATCTCAGTCTCCAGTCTGGGGAGAAATGAACCAACAAATAAACAAGCAATTCTCATGTATTAAAAATTGATCTATAGGGGTAAGTATAGTATGCCACTGGGAACACATAAGAGAGGCACTTAGCCATTTGAAGAACAATCTACCAATTGACGGATACTTTCAAAAACAAACCCCTGTTCCACCTAAGCCAATACCAGCCCAAACCAGAACTCATTCACAGGGGTCAGCAAAAGAGGGTTTACTTGTCAGAATGTGCCAATTTCTGACGGTCTTTGCACTCCAGTCTCTCAACTTGCCTTCTCCAATATTTGCTAACAAATCTGAATGTTGTTGGGGAATGTGATTGCAGAGCATATGGTCCCCATTAGTTAGGCAAACTCCACTGCCAAACCCAGCTCCAAGGAAGGAGTCTGCATAAAGTATGAAGTATTAGGAAAAGATCGACAATGACAGAGAAAGCAAATAAAAGAGATGAGACAGTGAGTTACGAAATAGCAGGCTCGGCATCCGCAGCACAATGAATGTGGAACATATTTTTCTATTTGTTGAAAAACAATATACGTGAATTTGTGCTAAAACCTCCCTGTAGCAAAAATCAAAGTAGACCATTCACCAGAATCAATGTTAACTGCTTTCCAGCATCAGATAAGATAGATTTTGCCTGGGAGAAAAACTGGGGGGTGGGGAGTGGAGGAGGGGAACAGAATAGACAATGTGCCGAAGAAATAAAGCATGAACAACATCAAAATGTAAATATGGGCCTCCTACTATTTCAAATGATAATGGACCAGGCCTTTGAGAGAAGAAACAGAATCTCATGCTAGCTAATCTTTTGCATTCTGAGAGTCTGAAAATGGAGGCTAAAAATCAGAAATACAACATATCTGGAAACATACAAAGATTCGGAAAAGATGGTTGAGCAAGATGGGAGAGCAGGGTGTGGTCAAGCAGAAGACAGTTCCCCTGTTCAGTCTAGCCTCCGAAAACCATGGAGGAAGCATGGCGGTGCCTGCACCCAGACTCATCCTGGCAGCTTGGCCTGCTCTGTCCAAAGAGCTAATGTGGGGACCTGCACAGCCTTGCTCTCCTCATGCTCTTGGTTTTTAGTCTGTTATAATGATCTCACCCATACCTAATTTGACAGTATTTTTTTTTTAAGGTAATTTACCTTCATCAGGTCTTTCCAAAATAACCAATTTTGTTTTTGTAGAATTATCAATCTCTTTCTTATATTTCCATTTCTTTGGTTAGCATACTATTTAATTAAATCACAATAACAATTGAATGTTTACACAAGCTCAGGACTGCTGGTACATTTAGGTGTTGAAAGTACAAGGAGATAGGTGGAGGAAGGAGTAGCCCTCAAGGCATAAAGTGTCAGTGTACCACGGATGCCAGTGAGCACGTCCACGGGGAGATAGAGACCAACAGCTAACTCAGCTAACTGATAAGTAATCCTTGGTTAGGGGGCTTCTAAAGGAAATAATTGTAGATATTTATCAATGGAGGATGAATTAATTGAATTTATCCATCCATTCAATGGAGTACTGGGCATGCAGTAAAAAGGATGAGGTAGATTTATGTATATCAGGGATTAGCAAACTATGTCTGGTAAGCCAAATGTGGCCTGATGCCTGTTTTGTAAGTAAAGTTTTTTTGGAACACAGCTTAGCCCAGCAGAAACGAGTAATTGCAGCAGAGACTCCATGGTAGGTAAGGCCTAAAATATTTACTATCTTACCTTTTACAGAAAAAGTTTGCTGACTCCTGGTCTATACTACATACGGGGAGAAAATATAACATGTATTAGGATCTCATTTCTGTTAAATGATTTGGTATATTTACATATTTATTAAAAATCTCTGGTTTATTTAAGTTTATATAGATTAAACATGAATAATTATAATCAGAGGAAGCTCTTAATATATTTCTTTTTACGAAAAATAAATCAATAAGGGCCATGAAGGATATAAGTAGCTTTACAAAATGAGAATGAGGTTCTGCTCACTCTATAGACCATCCTAGGGCTCTGTATCTCATAGTTCCCTATTTCCAAATGTCCTGTATACAGCTGGCAAGGGTGAGACACAGTGACATTTTCTCTACTTTCTGAGTTTGTTGCAACTGTTGAGCTCTGGAATTGCCAGGCTAGCAAGCATGTGTCTTATTCCACCACAAAGTATTCTTCCCATACTTGCAACACCAACACCAACACAGCACCCTCTACACACCTGCAGGAGGAGATTGCAAGACCAAGATGCCTAACTCCAAGCTCTAAGGCTGCGTTTTTCCACAGGCCTCAACTTGGCAATATCTATCTGGATCATGGCCTTATTCTATTTTGCAGTATTTTTTATCAAGGCACCTACCAAGAGAAGATATGCCTTTCAAGGATATTTATTCATTCATTAATTAAAATGAGAAGGAATTAATTAATTATAATAGATCATGCACACTAGTCACACACATATTTAAAAAATATATAAATTAAATAAACGACAAAAGGAAGTCTCTCTTTTATTCTGTCTTAATCACCCAGCTCCCCTTCTTACAAACAATCATGGTTAATATTTTCTTCTTTACCATTCCAGAAGCGGTTTATGCATATTCAAATGTGATCTAAGCATAGCAAGCTATATACTTTATATATACTTTATATGGCTTTTTAAAAACAATATAATGTTCAGATTGTTTTTATCCACCCATCATAGGAGCTATTCCATATAAAACGTAATTTATTTAGCCTTTCTCCTACTGATGACCATTTAGGTTGTTTTCAGTTTTCTTCTATTCCACGCACAGCCTCAGTTAACACCCTATGCCTATAACTTTGTGCACAGATGTAACTATGGATAAGTTCCCAGTAATTGCTGGAATTGCTCTCTGTCATTTAAAAAAAAATCTGTTTAAATTATATTTGATATTGCCAAATTATCCCCCCAGGAAGATGTCTTAAATCATCATCTACCATCTATCACTAATTTTCCAAACCCTCTTCAATGTGGGATATTATATTAACAAAGATATTTTTCACTACAAATAATAGAATATCCAGCTAAAAGTGGCGAAGGCATTACATGTTTATCATCTGATAAAATGAGAAGTCCAAAGGGCAACTACTCACATGATTGGCTGATGCAGGAACATGTCACCTTTACCAAGAGCCTTGGTGCTTTCCATTTTTGTACCTGCTGTCTTCAGCATGTTTGCATGTCACGTAAGAGACAATAATATCCTGTGAAGAAGAAGAGGGCATTTTCACTCACGAGCCCTTTTTATTATAGAGGAAACATTTTTTAGAGGCACCTAATACACTTTCTTTCAGGGACCCTTGGCCTGAATAGGGTCCCATGCCCACCTCCAAAAATTATAACCAGTAAAGAGTCTGAAAATTACGTATTTGACTTTGGGCAACCATGGTTTACCCATGTTAGACTGGGGTTAAGATCACCTCTTTCATTAGGTGGGTTGCAGATCATGCAAACAAAAAAAGAAGTGTTTACAGCCACCCAATAGTGGGCCAGTCTGAGAGTTGAAAAATAGATTTTCATTGTCACCTAAATTTTTAAATTATGAACAAAGTTACACATCTTTTCATATTTTATTGCCAATTTTTTCATTTATGTTTTTTTCTTTTTGATCTTCCTACATAATTTATTTTAAAGTTACACATTTCCTTAATTTGTTCATTAAATTTCTCTTTAAAATTTCAAAAGTAACATACGCTCACCAAAATCAAGGAGAAGATATGCAAATATGTAAAATTATGTGGAGAAATGTTTCACAACATATTTTGTGAAACAGGACTCATCTATAAATATGAATATGTGAATTGCACTTTAGAAAACAGTCTGGCGGTGTCTAGTGAAGTAATACACGCACTTTCAATAAAACTCAGAAGCCCCATTTTAAAAATAACATATCCGGTAAGGGCCTAATATCTAAAATATATAAAGAACTCATACAACTCAATAACAGTAAAAAACAAACAATCCGATTAAAAAATGGACAGAGGACCTGAACAGACACTTCTCTCAAGAAGACATACAAATGGTCAACAAACATCTGAAAAGATGCTCACCATGGTTAGCTATTAGGAAAATGCAAATCAAAATCACAATGAGATGCCATCTCACATCTGTTAGGATAGCTATCATCAAGAGGACAAGTAATAACAAGTGTTGGAGAGGATGCGGAGAAAAGGGAACCCTCATCCACTGCTAGTGAGACTACAAATTAGTACAGCCACTATGGAAAATGGTATGGAGGTTCCTCAAAAAACTAAGAATTGATCTACTATATGATCCAGCAATCTCTCTACTGGATATTTACCCTAAAGACTGGAAAACATATATCTGAAAAGATATTTGCACACTGATATTTATAGCAGCATTATTCATGGTGGCCAGGATGTGGAAGCAATTGAAATGGCCTATAATACATGATTGGATAAAGAAGCTCTGGTACATGTATACGATGGAATATTACTCAGCCATAAGAAGAGATGAAATACTGCCATTTGCAACAACATGGATGGACCCTGAGATAATCATGTTAAGCAAAATAAGCCAGACAGAAAAAGTTGAAAACAACATGATATCACTTACATGTGCAATATAAACTAAAAGCAACAAACAAGACAAACAGAGACTCATAGACATGGAAAATAGACTAGTGGTTATCAGAGGGTAGAGGAAAAGGGGGAGGTGAGAGGTAGATGGGGTAAAAAGGGTCAAATATGTGGTGACAGAAAGAAGTCAAACTATGGGCGGTGAACACACAATGCAATATATATATATGCCTTACTGTTGAATTGTACACTGGATTTCATTAATTAATGTCACCATAATAAAATAACCCCCCCCAAAACTTAACAGGGGTGTTGATATAGAAGAAATGAAATTAAGACCACAAATATTAAAATAAATGAAGAAGGATGTTTTGTAAAGCTAAGGGCTGCAAAATCATAAAGAACATGTAAAAGTTTTAAAAAAATAAGAATAAAAATAACCTTCATAGCAGCTTTATTCAGAATAACCCCAAACTGGAAATAATCCAAATTCCACCAACATGTAAATATATAAAAGATTTGTAATATACCCATGCAATGGATTACTACACAACGATCAAATGGAATGAACTAGTGATGTATGCAAGAAAATGGATGAATTTCAAAAAATTATCCTAAACTAAAGAAGCAAAACAAAAAAGATACATGCTGTATGATTTCACTTATATGAAACTTTGGCAAAATTACATCTATAGTGACAGAAAGCATATATGTGGTTGATTGGAGACAGGCATAGGAAGAGAGAATTGAATGAGATGTGATATGAGGGAAATCTGGGAGCGATAGAAATTTTCTATATCTTAATTGCAATGATGGTTATGTAGTTTTACGTTCATCACCATTAATGGAATGCACGGTTAAAATCAGTGCATTCTATGGTATATAAACTACACCTCACTAAAGTTGATTAAAAACAAAAGACATTATAAAGTGACAATAATCAAAACTGTAGTACTAATGCATGACTTGACAGACTGATTAAAGAAATGGGATAGGGACACCAGAAATTTCTCCCAAATATTCAGTAATTTAGAATATGATAAAGATGGCATTACTTATTAGTGGAGAAAAGGTGGTAATTTAAATGATGTAGAGACAATAGGTAGTCATGGGAGAAAAATAAAACTTGATGCCTATTATGAGTTAAATTGCATCCCCGCAAAAGACGTTGCAGTCCCAACCCAAATACCTCTGATGTGACCCTATTTGGAAATAGTGTCATTACAGACAGAATTAGTTAAGATGAGGTCATACTTGAGTACGGTGGGCTCCTAATCCAATATAACTGGTATTCTTATAAAAATAGACTGATATACAAATGCAAGAAGTCCACATGGTGATAGAGGCAGAGATTGGAATGATAAATCTACAAGGCAGAGAATACTAGGGACTGTGGGCTACCACCAAGGCAAGGAAAGATTCTACTCCGAGCCTCAGAGGGAGCCTGGTTCATCTGTTAACTTTGATTTAGGACTTCTAATCTGCAGAACAGTGAGAGAATAAACTTTTCTTGTTTAAGTCACCCAGTTAATGTCACTCTATTATGGCTCTAGGAGACTCATAGAAGGCCTATCTAACACCTTATGCAAAAAATAAATTACTCTCAAGAGGAATAAGTTCTAGAACTGCTATACGACATTGTACCTATAATTAAGAATACTGTATTATACTTAAAAATCTGTTAAGAGGGTAAGTCTCATGTGAAGTGTTCTTAATCACAATAAAATAAAAATAACTAACTAAAGGATGAAAAGAAGAAGTAATAGAAGTAACAGAACACGCCAGCCATGAAAAATAAGTTCATATCAGGGAAGGTATTTTAATTACAACACAATATGCAAAAGGCATAAATTAAAACATTTCTGTAAACAACTAAATAATTTTAAGGAATTCGTATCAAAAATAAAATATCACATATAATATTATAAATGCAAACGTCAAAGGACAGAGATGGTATTTCTATTTCTGCTAATCACAAACTGGTAAATTATTCCAAATGTGTCACTGAGGATAACTTTTCTGAAAGCTATAAAATTGTTTTTTAAAAAAACTAAATATCTATTGAAGGTATTTGTGAACTACACAAAAGCAGTGAAAAGTTAAAAGATAACAATGTATCACTAGATATTTAATACTTTTTCGTGCAACTTTAAATGATCATTTTCAAAATGTCATATTCTTTGTTTGTTTCTAGCATATAGGTATTCATATAATTTTTGGCATATTGACCGCATATCCAGTATCTGTCTTGAATTTACTTATCAGTTCTAATAATTTGGCTTTATTCCTTTTCTATCCTACATATGCAATTATGTCTGCCAACAATGGTAGTTTTATTTTTTCATTTTCAATGATTATGTTTCTATTATTTTATTTTATTTATTTTTTTTGCCTTATTGCTCTAGCTAAAATCTCTCTCAGCATCACACCCAGCTGTTTCAGGCTTCATGAATTACATGCTAATTGCTCTATTGTTTTTTGATAATACCCTGGGGCTTAAACTGCTTCATAGTTTGACCCAATTGAATTAAGTCCTCTTTGTAGGGGCCTTTTTTTTGGCAAGTTGTCGAGGCTTATTTTAACCCTAGGAGGTCTCTTAGCTGTCTTTTCCCTGGTTCTTTCTAGTAAACCAGCTGGCCTACGGTTAGTTGATGCTCTCACAGTT
Source organism: Pteropus medius (assembly GCF_902729225.1). Taxonomy (NCBI): domain Eukaryota; kingdom Metazoa; phylum Chordata; class Mammalia; order Chiroptera; family Pteropodidae; genus Pteropus; species Pteropus medius. The sequence continues at coordinate 49,618,381 of NW_024344378.1, read as the reverse complement.
AGTTGATGCTCTCACGGAGATACCATCAAAATTTGCATTGTTTTCTGAATGCTCTCAGTCTTTAACTTTCCCACACTGCTCCAAATAAAGTTCTCTTGAAAAAAGCTTTGGAGCTAGCTCTGTTCTTATAGCCTTTTTCTTATCCTGAGCAAAATTTTGGGCCACTGTTTGTGGAGCTGGTTATGGCGTCAGTGGCATGTTTCTCCTGAGTGAAACACCTGTTTTTTGAGCATGGTGCTGGGTGGAGCAGTAGCATCTGGCAGTTTCTTCCTTCCCCAGGTATGAAACTTTTGCCTTACAATCATGCTGCAGCAATGACAAGCAGAGCACCAGTTTTCTTAGCCTTCTACTCGTGATCTAGAGCCTCTGCCCTACTAGTCGAAGTTGGGCCTGGTTAGAAGAAGGGGGCCCTAAACTTTTGGCCACACTGTCTTAGAATTTAGCCTCTGCTACATGGAACAGGAAGGAGGATGAGAAATGCTGGTGGCCTGCCTCTGCTAGAGAAATACAGTAGTCTTCCACTGAGAACTGACTGGAGAGGGAGACTCCCCTTCTTAACCAAACCCAATCAGAGTGGTGCTTCCATCATGTTGAGCTGAGAAAGGCAAGGGAGAGTGTGGGTCATGGCTCTAGTACCAAATTCCAGAGACTTTAAATGACTTTTTTTAAAAATAATTTTTGCCAGTTATAGTTATTCGATGCAGGAGAGGTTTTGCATAGCTCCTCACACCACCATTTTGGACACTGTATCCTTAAGGAAGGTCTTTGTCCAGATGCACAAACAATATAAACCATAAGAGTAAAGAAAAATACGTTTAACTGCCTTAAAATTAAATTAGTACAGCCACTACGGAAAACAGTCTGGAGGTTCCTCAAAAACTTAAAAATGGATATATCTTTTGACCCAGCAATTGCACTTCTGGGCATCTACCCAAAGAAAACCAAAACAATAATCCGTAAAGATCTATGCACCGCTATGTTCATGGCAGCACAATTTACAATAGCCAAGATATGGAAGCAACCTAAATGCCCATCATCGGACAATTGGATAAAAAAGTTATGGTTCATATGTACAATGGAATATTACTCAACTATTTAAAAAAATGAAATCCTACCATTCTCAACAACATCAATTGACCTAGAGGTTATTATGCTGAGTGAAATAAGTCAGACAAAGAAAGATAAATGCCATATATGCGGAATCTAAGGAACAAAAAGAACAAACTAATCAAAAACAGACTCACAACTATAGAGGACAATCTGGTGATGGCCAGAGGGGAGTGAGGATCGGGGGACTGGAAGAAAGGGGTGAAGGGTTAAAGAAGTACAAATTAGTAGTTGATAGATGGTTACAGGGATGGGGAGCATGGAATAGGGAATGCGGTCAGCAGTAATGTAATGGTTAGCTGTATACTTGAAACTAATAATAAAATAACATTTTAAAAAGTCTAGCAATAGTAAAAAGATAAGTCACATATTAAAAGAAATTTTTTAAACAAATATAATCAATAAAGAACAGATATGTAGAATATACAAAAAACTCCCCCAAATTGATAAGATAGACTACATTCCAATGGAAGAAAATGAACAATAGATAGAAATTTAAAATTTATGGAAGTAGAAACCCAAATGGTCATATAAACATTCAACTTAAGTAATTATCACAGTAATACAAATTAAAGCCACAGTGCAGTTTTATATATTTGCACCATTATTCATGCATCATCTCTAGTATATTTGAAAATAAGCATAACATACAAGCAACAATTTTTTCTCCTGTGTATATGCTACAAAGGTACCCTCACAGATGTGCACAGAGGCAGGCAAAGAATATTCAGAGTAGCACATTTTTATATTTGAAAAAATTGGAAGCCACCTAGATGTCCATCAACAGGAAAATAGACAGATTGTGGCATATTCATCAAATGTATTTCAATAGAGCAGTAAAAGTTAATGAACTATAGCTACATAAATCAACTTTGATGACTCATACAGACACAATTCTGATGTAAAAAAAATGAAAAATGAAAAAAGAACATTTTAGAAGAACCCATGTATTCTATATCAAGTTTAAACATATTTAACAATGCTATACCCGCATACATAAGAATGATCATAGATATTTTAAATTTATAACAATATGCAAAAGAATGAAAGGTGCTGAATTCTGAGTAGCAGATACCTGTAGAGGAAGGAGGAATCACGTTTTGAGAAGGGTACAAAATGGGCTTCAAATGGGCTTCAAACATAGCATTAACCGCTATGTTTGTTTTTACATGTGTTACACAGTGTTTATTTTATTATTTTTACATCATTTTTATGTCTGAAGTTTCACAAATTCAGTCAAAATATGTGAAGGAACAAAACAAAAATTATGAGCATGGGGTGGTATGAGTATAAAAGAGGGAACATAGACCCAATCTAGGCAATCACAGGAAGCTCCATGGTGCTGAGTCTTCAAGGATAAAAATGAAATGAATGCTTTCTTCTAAGAGGCAGAAAACAAAAAAAAAATGTTCAAAGTAAAACATGTCGTTTTTTGGTTGGGCCCGCAGGCAAAACAGAGGCAGCTGACTTTTTTTTCAATCAAGAAACTAAGAATAATTTTTACATTTTTTAAATGGTTAAAATTTAAACGGTGATATACATAATATTTTCAGTTTTACCTCTTGGTCCACAAAGCCTAACGTATTTACTATCTGGCACATTAAGAAAATAATTTGCTGATCACTGGAACTTTATATGTTTGTTTCCTAGTAACATTGTATCTTCCTGATCTTGGGACAGAAACAAAAAACACCCTTAGTTATAAAACTTTTTATGGCCTCAAAGGAGTAAATGCAGTTTTATATGAGTCTGTTGCAAAAGACAAATATAATAAAAATTAACGTAAGCAAAAAGTGTGAATTACTTGCTTATGAGTCTGAAAGGCCAAGGTAATGGCTTCAGGCGCTCAAATGATATAATAATTTTGTCTCTGTGTCCCTAGACTCTGCTTTCCTGGGTGTTAGCTTTCATTCCCAGGCAAGCCCTCCCATTGTGATGAAAATGATGGCCAATCGATCATCTGTGCAACCTGCATTCATGATTGTTTCAGGGAAAGTCTGAGGATATATATTCTTTATTCTGGATGTGGAGGTGGATATTTTACCTCCTTGGGAAACATGTCTCAAAATGTAGGAGGTAGTTTCCCTAGAGGAAAAGTACAAGACTCTCCCACAAGAAGGAAGAATGGATTCAGAAGTCCTTAAACAATTCATGGAAGACATTGTTTTCATTTACCCAACAGCTATGTCACCTTTACTCTCACTCCTGCCTCAAGATTCCAATGCTCATGATAAACTGACTCTCACCCAATCTTTGGGTGTAATACATTTTTCTATATTCCTTGAATTGGTCAACTTTTGGGGGCACCAAATGTTTGGATTACCTCTGCTTTGGTTTCAACATGTAGCTTTGAATTCACATTCGCCACCTCCTTATAACACAATGTCTTTTTCCCTTTGGTTTCTTAATAATACTTTGAAAATGAAACTCCTTAGATAGTTCTTTTTATGTTCATATTAGAAATTAATGGGAATTGTGGCATATGCATAAAACCAACATCTGACATTTGGAACACTTACAAGAAAAATAAAACTTTGCCTACCATATTTTCAACATAATTAAAACATCTTAGGATGGTACTCTATTTGTTTAGCTAGTTTTACCAAAGCCCAATTTCCGACTAGGAGTAAAAATGGGTAAAGAAAGAAGAAGATGAAGAGGTAACAATATTCTGCCATATTTATAGTGAAAAGCTGGCTAAAGACACTTGCTCAATTTTAGATAACAGAACAATGTTCAGCCTCAGTTATCATCATCAATGTGCCATCTGATTAAACCACACAGTCTTTAAGTCATGCTAGGCAATCAGACATGGGCAAAACTTTCAGGTTCTGATATTTTAGCTTAAAGCAGGAAATCTACCTAAATAATAAGTTTCATGGGGAAAAAAAAAGAAAAGAAAATGTATACAGATATGAACTGTCCAAAAACAAATATCTCTGACATCAAATTTGGAGGCAGAGATATAGGAATTTCAGAAAACTTTCCTTTTTGGACTGAGCCAGAATAAAGTTGGGACTAGAGGACTGACCATTAGGCAGCCGACTCCAAAGACCATCTTCCCAGCCTCTGACACAACCACCCCAAGCCTCACCTCATATTCCTCCCCATGACCCAGAGCATCTCTCAGTTGCATAAGCTCATTTACATGGGGGCCATTAGTCCATCATGGCATTGGATAGCATCAGTGGGTATATATACCTAGTCCCACCCACATATAAATTTTCTAACCAGTAGCTAGTTGCCCCAGTGCCAGCTGTAGTACCCCCAAACACAGTGGGTCTGGGGTGATTGGAAGTCACTAACCAAGAAATTGGTGTCTTGGTGTTAGCCACTGAGACAACTAATCTTCCAGAAGAAGCACTGAGGGACAAATCTCAATGCAAACCTCAGAAAGCCCAACTCCATCCCTTGTAACTTATCACTATGCACAACCCCCCCGCCCCAGCCCCCCACACACATACACACACAATACTGATGGCAAGCTACATCTACACACATCCCCAACACACATCCCCAACAGCTACAAAGGCAATCGGATAATCTCTGTAGTCTAACTGCCTGGGTTTGACTCCTGCTCTGCTGACCATGAGCTGTGTGGCTGCCGTTGCACCTCAGTTCCTCAGTTTCCCTGTTTGAAAAAATGGGGATGTTAATAATACTACTTGCAATTCTGATTATGAAAATTGAGTGAGTTAATACTGGTAGCTGTCCTTTAGACAATGCCATGCACATAGTGTTGTATGTGATGATCAAAATAACAGCCCATCAAATGCTAAGTCTCCTTTAGACATAGCTGTTCAGCTTCGAAGATGTCACATCTGTATTTCCAAAGCAAGAAAAGGAAAACTGTCAAGGATAATGACAGGCTGAGGAGGAGTTGAGCAAAATGGAAACCTGGAAAGGACCAATCAAAAGGCCCTGCATAGCCTGTTCCATGAAACAGCCTTTAACCCATGGTAGCTCCCACAAAACCAGTGTCAAAAAGCCTGAGTAGGAGTAACAACTCACAGAAATGGAGACAGATCACAAAGGAGGAAGCAACAAGGCTCCAGCAAAAAAAATAAAATAAAATAACGAGCTTCTATCTGTTTGAAAAAGAAAAAGAAAAAGAAGAAGAAGAAGAAGGTGCAGGCAGAAGTCCCTAGCTGTAGCTACTGAGACACTTCCTGGAGGAAGGTGGCTGACTCTTTATCAGATGTGTCACTCGGTGAAATAATTGCTGGCAATAATGGTGCAATGGCGGTCTCTTCACAGAACTATTTATCCATGTCTCTTCTATCTTTTAACTTCAAAGCGCCCACTGCCTCACAGAGTACATCAAAATGACGCTACTGTTGTTAGTGACAGTGGTCTAACGCAATGCACAGTCAAGAGATTTCTCTAGATTGGCAAAAGAAAAGAAATATCTAATGGAGAAGCAAGGTTTGTGTGTGTGCAGATCCCGAGGCTCCATTTTAATTCACAGGTGGGGAGCTGGAACTGGATGCAGATTTATTCACCTTCAGGAAACACTAGAATTTCAGGAAGGTGAGGGGAGATGAGATACGAAGGAATAAAGGTAATAAAGAGAATATAGAAAGGAGATTATTTTTCTGGTTTTCCCAGTAATCTATTCTGATATTGTTGGTGCCCAGACCTCCTTGTGATATCAAAAAAAGCAGAGAATCAATTATGAACAAGATGGAAAAATCCTCTATTGTCTTTTACTCCATTCTATCTCAGCAACTTTGTCTTACCACACTTTCCTGTGACCATTTCCTTTCACCTCTTCGGTCATTCACTGCAAGAAAGTGACATTTAGACATCATGGCGTCACTAAATTCTTTAACCTGGGATAAATTTCCTTATCGATCCTCTCCATTCTTGGATCATTTCCATCCTACCTGTGTGGTTAATGGTTAATGCTCCTCAACAAATCAACCACACCCTCTTAGACTCCTCAGTTTCATCTTCTTGATTTTTTAGCTCATGTATTCTGTGAATTTTATGTGTCCTAAACCAACACACCCCTCTATCTCCAAGTTGGCCATTGAGAGTTCATCTTGAGAATCTGATAACCGTGATGATGGGCTACTTTCCCAGCTTATTTTTTCCAACCTCACCTGTACCCATAATCCATTTCCTCATCTCTGGTCAATTACTTTTCATATTTCTATAGTAGCCCTTCACGAAGTTCAATGTACATAATAGCTACTTATATGTTTATTAAAACACATATTTCTGGGCACCATTTCAAGAGATTCTGATTCAATAGATCTGGAGTAAAGTCCAAGAATGTGTAATTCTAACAAGCTCATAGGTGATATTAAGAATATTGGTCCATATCATTAATATCACTTTCAGTAGAACTAATATACAGCTCCTGGGATATAGTAAACTTTCATTATATAAATGCTATAAAAGTATTAATTCTTTCCTTTCTCCACTTTAACATACCTCTTCTACTTGGCAACAACGACAAAAATTACTGTAAAATACAAACTGTTTTAATGTTCTTTCCCCTCCTCAACTTATATTTTTACCCAACTCTAACTCTTTCCTTCATGTGCAAAAGGAAGAAGTAGTGACTTTACTGCTAGCTTATTGAAGTAGGTGGGACAATGAGAGGTTTACAGATGGATACCTGGGTCTGGTCTTCAGTTAATTTACTCTATCATCTGCCTTCAGTACTATGGGGAAATAAAAACAGGAAAGGTTAGGGACCTCCTTCTAGTCAGCCCCCAAAGTCTGACATAGCTGACCGTTTCTCTCTTGACTCTAGAAAATGAGAAAGTGCAATATAAATAGAATAGTGGCAAGAGCAAGAATTCTGGAGCCAGGCAGACCTAACCTTATATACAAGCTCCATTACTGTCTACCTACATGGCCTTTGGAAACCGACTTAACCTCCTTTCCTAAGAGAAGTTTTACTAATTATTGCAGATATAAATCTGTGACCATAGATTTAGCAGGACAAGAAATATAACTTCCCTTATTTCCCTCCAGTGTTTAAAGCCCTCATTCAGTTAGAAGGCAAATACTCAATCTCAAGGCATTGCAAGGGCTTCCCTTATCTTTCCCCAAGGTTCTTTCTTGTTCTCAGGGGTTCATATAGTTCTAAGGTTTGAGTTGAGGATTTCTGATCCCAGATTAACCAGGATCCATCCACATTGACATTTGCTAAGATGCCCATTTCCATCTGATCCTTTGTTTTCAGTCCATGCAGGTTGCCCTGAGTCATGCCTCCTTCCTTAATCCAAGGCCTTATCAGGCTCACCTCTATCTGAGCTAGTTCATGCCCTTCATGGTGTACAGAAGCCAGTCTGCTGCTTTCTGGCTTTATCGGGCTATAAGAAACTTGGAGGGGCTAAGATCCTTCCTCACTTCCACGCCACTCTCAGCTTCAGTCCTTCCACTGACTTGCACCTTGCTAAGACTTGAGAAGCTCTGTGAGGCTGCCTGTAGCCTGTCACCCTGGATGCACCAGAGTTCCGTTTCTACGCTACGCCTCCCTTCTTCCCACGGCTCTACCTGAGAATCAGAAACACAGCTCTCTTGGCTTTCAAATTTCCTAAGGCTATTTATTTTTGAAAATTAAAATCCCAGGCTCTTTAAAATCAAAAACCTTTTCCTCCTACTTTCTTTTGTAACATTAATTCTATGTATCTATGAGTCAATGGGTGCCACATGGGAAAAGACTGATGGGTACAAAATAATTGCAGGAAGAATGTCAGTTCGTATTTCAAAACATCTCAACTACATGTATAAAGTGGGATAAGATTATTTTTAGACTTACTATGAGGATTCAATGTCATCACACAGATTAAGTTCATAGCAGTGTCTGATTTAAAACAGGTACTGGATGAACATTAGTTCCCTTCCCTTAGTTTCTCCTACCTTTCTGACCATTTGTTTTTTATTTCAATGGCTTTTCTTCCACTGTCTTTTCTTAGTGGTTCCTTACTTGTTATATATTCATCTCTTAAAATTTCCTACATTTTACAATTCTCCTGAACACCCCACAGACATCTCACATTCATCTTGTCCAGAACTGGACCTAGTGTTATCTCCCCAAATTTCTTCATCTTCTTAGATTTCTTCTGGCTATCTACTGATAATATTCCATTTCTAATATTTAAAGGTGATTATGTCAACCTTCCAGTTTAAATACTTAAAACGGTGCTTCATTCCCTACTAGTAATGGTATTTAGAGACTTTGGATATCTAGTGCCAATCTTCATTTCCACTCCTAACCCTCAATTTCTTCTCCTTCTCCTCCGCCTTTCACCCAAATCAGTGCTCAACAGGGGCATTATAAAAATGAACTTGAGGGGTGAAAAATTGTGATGTGACATAAGGACTTTATTATTACTAAAAAATTAGAAGTTTGGAAACATATACCTTATCATATATATTAACATAAATTATTAATACAATATTATATATACTTACTTTTAAAAGACCTTAGTCCTTTTCTTTTCCCACTTCAGCAGACCTCTTCTACTTAGCAATGACAACAAAAATTACTATAAAATACAAATTCTTTTAACATTCTTATGTCACTTTCTTGTATTTGTATAACATATATTATATAATATATAGTGTACACACATATATAAACATATTTTGGTGAGTTCTTATAATAGTATCATATTCATAACAGAAAAAAAAAAGAAAAGGCTTAACGTTGGTACTCTATTCACATAATCATGGTACTTATTGCACAGTCCAGTGCTTGGAACATAGATTCTCAACAACAGTTCTTAAGTAAATGAACATAGCCGTGGAAGCTTTGCTGCTGTCCTTCTCTCTGCTTCTCTGGGAAGCTCCCAATGGGTGAAGGTCACACGATGCTGCTTCCTTAGGCACGCTGCTGCTGGGAATGCCCCTTTCCCACCCAAGCCAATTTGTTTTCCAATCACACTCATTTTTTTTTTAAGCTCAGCTTAAATATCAACTCTTCTGCTAAGCCTTTCTTGACACTATAGATCATCAAACTAATCATTTCCTTCTCTGTGCTTCCACACCACTTGGTGAATGCAGTTCCAAGTGCTTTTGCACTATGGACTTCTTATTTGGCTTATGTATTATGTCTTGGTCTCCCATTACAAAGTGGGCTCCTTAAAAAGCCTGTTTTCTTCTTTTGATTGTAGCATCAGCATGCATAGCGGACTGTGAGGTTTTGTTTGGTTTAGCTGAGTGGAGAACTTGAAGATTAAGGGCTGTTAACCCAAACACACACATTGAACAAGTATGCCTGGGTTTTATTTATTTATTTTTTAAAACCTAACGGTTTGCCTCTCTGGGATGTTAGAATCATCCTTACCTAATAACATTTCCTTGCTCCTGTTTGCTTATCTGTTCCAGACACGGAAAAATCCAGGTTCTTTGTCCCTAGGAGTTCCTGAGGGGATTTGTAGCAGACTACAAATCCATGGTTTTCTTGCCTCTGAAACTTTCAGCACTCCAGTGAACAAATATGCATTTGAAGACCTTCTGTACAAACCAAAGCAATGATGTAGAGCAAGTAGCAGGAGTATGGAAGATAAATCATAGAAGGCCTAGGAAATCTTGTCTTCCTGGCACACAGAGCTTGAGAACACAGTGGGTTGCCCATTCTGCAGTCCTCCCCAAGAGTATTCATTTGGTTATAGTATGTTATGGTTCTTCAGCCAACATCAGCTTCCTCTCCTAATGAGTGGCTGAAATATATAGTCCGATTGTTAAAAGTAAACACATTTCCCCACCTTTTTGCACAAGGTTTCTGCAAAGAGAAACTCTTCTCACTGGCAAATTGCTTATGTCTAGACAGTGTTCATCCTTTTGCTTCACTGTAAACCTATGGTTTCCATTTATGTCCTTCAAGGAAAAAAGAAAAAGACACTCCAGAAGTGTTGAAAATCAATTTCTCAAGTTACCTGCACTAGAAGACTCAACTAGCATCTCTGAGGTACCCTAGCTCCCCTAAAAAACACTTTCCACAATCCAGCTGATCTCAACCTCAAATGTGGAAGGTAATTATAGAAGCCACATCCTTCTTGATTGAAGATCTTCTAATGGACAGCTAGAAGCTTGGCCATCACTTTGCACCTGCCATAGTGTCAATCAGTTGGAGGAAAACGTATTTTTCTGTCAATCAAGAAATCCTTGGGGACGTTGTAACCTGTTATGATGCATTACCCTTTGACCACTGTGACTTAAAGGCTTTGGCATTAAAGATCATGTGCCAGAAATAATTAGAAGCTAATCTTAATTGTATTCACATATAAATGAAGCATTTAGCACTGGAGTGTTTGTACTGTTTGGACAAGAAAGCTGGGGAGTCCATCTTCCCCGGTGTCACCATCAGAGTCCCTACTAATCAAATGTAGTAGGTTGAGATTCAAAATTATTGCCCTGACACTGCAAATGTTTAACACCAATGTAGTTACTATTATCCTGTATTAATGTCCTGCCACAAATGTTAACAAGGCCAGTATAGCAAACTGACTAATTCTCAATGTCCCTAGCATCCCATGGTGAAAGAGATGGATTTCCAGGAAACAGCCATTGTGGTAAACAGCAATATATAGGGCTGAAGCTAGACTTACACATTTTAGTGGTTACAAAAATGCCCCCCACCCCCACCCCTTGTGAGTTACAGCTCACTGAGGTATGACACTGAATCACCTTATCTCTCCTAGTATCTGCTCTGTTGTGGCTGGCTCAGGGGCATTCATCTGAATGACACTAACCTCAAAATCGGAATTTGGGCTCTAAATCTTGAGCATGTGATATTTTTCTTTATGGGCTAGATTTCAGAGAGTCTGAGAGAAGAGAGAGAATCACCAACACACACATGGCTTGCACTTGTTCACAACTCATCTTGGCCATTGCAACATCCTGTCCTTAGAATGACCTTACAGAAAAGGAGAGCTAACAGGAATGGCTACAAAAAATGAGAATGGCTGAGGAGTAAATAAAACAACAGGAAGGCAGGCAGGGGCTGTGGTGCCCAGACTGAACCAGAATAAAACAAATTCATTATACTGTAAATTGCTTACATTCTATGGGAGTCTATTACGAGGAGTTTGTGAGAACTGGGAAAGGAGGGGGTGGATTCCTACTATATTCAGAGCCCATCGATCACTCCAAAATCCCCAGAGCCAAAGAAATCTAACTTCTGATGGATTGTTCACGGTTGTAGAGGGTGAGTAGAGAGTAGGTAAATTAAACCCCCAGATAGCCCTATCCATGGTGTGAAGTACATTACAGGTCTTTCTTCTGCAATTGGGCTGTAAACACTTGAGGATAATTTGCTGTCCTGAAGGCCCAATACAGGGCCAGCCAAATGTCTAGTGCTCAGTATATTTTTGTTGACTTCAAGAAGATTGTCCTAAAGTTTTAAAAGCCTTTGCACATAGTAAACGTTCCATAAATATCAGTAATTCAGCAGCTGCACAATCACCTTCTCTATTTAAGCTTCCCCCCTCCACCATAGATGTATAATTCACATTATAAGACATATAAATCTTCTCATTCTCACGTCATTGCTTCATTCATTTATTAACAAATATCGATAGAGCAGTTACTATGTGCTAGTCACTATCAATCATATGTTTTGGACTCTGGTAAAGCTTTGGCATAGGATGGATCTGGGTTCAAATCCTGACTCTGTGATATTGAGTAAGTTCCTTAACTTCTCTGAACTTCAGTTTCCTTGTCTACAAAGTGAGCATAACCGTAATGCCTCCTTTTGTTATTGTGAGGGTCAAAAGAGCTTGTGTAGTGAGATAATTAGCACAAAGCTTAACGTGTAGTAAGCTCCAAAAATGTAGTGGCTTCAAGGCCCAGCCTAAATCCAGGTATCACTCTGACCCCTACCCTGCCTCACACAGCCCTTGTTAATTTTGTCTTCCCCTGAACTCAGTTAATATTTATTATCTGTTTTATCAAGTTTATTTCTTGACTTTTAAATTTACTTATTTCTCTTTCTTCCTTGGCCTTTTATTCCATAAATCTCTACCTTCAGCTTGTCCTAGAGGGAATCACAATTGCAAAGGAGCCCAGATTATGAGCAAACTATGAGCTGCGGCCTGAGTCCAGATGGAAATCAATGTAGGTAAAAACTCAAAGGTAGAGTAAAACTTGAGGGGACATGAATAGAATCCTTATAGGAAAAAGGAGGATGGGGCTTAGAAAGGAGAAGAAAGGATGAGTACATGATGGCTATCTCAAAGAGAGTGTGGTGTAGTCTGTAATGTGGGGAATCCCCTGGATTCTGTGGAGGGAAGTCATGTGAGGACAGTGACTCACAACACCTGGATGGGGACACAGGTTTTCCCATGCGAATTATGGGGCAATCAACATAGTTGGGGGCCGTCGATAGTCATGTTTACTCTGTTTCTTCATCTTTAAGCTTTAACTTTTGTTGGTTATAAGCAACGTTGGTCTCATTGGAGGAAGAGACTGTCCCACAGAGACTTTACCTCTGTACTTCCTGAGCCCCGCGGCACATCTGAATGTTCAGTCATATGCTGATATCCAAGAACACAATTCTGAAGAAGACAGTGAAAAGTAGCAGAGAGATGAGAAAGGGGCAGTTATGGCTCCTGAATCTCAGTATTATGCTGTTAAAGATGGATTCTTAACTATCTGAAATTGTGATCAAATTTTATGAATGCGTGCATTTGAGCATTTTTTTTTCTCCAAAGAGAGGATCAGCAGATCCCATTAAATAGTCAAAAAGAACTGCAAATTATCCCTCTTCTGCTTTGCTCAGAGAAATGAGGTAGGACAGTCTATAAATCTATGCTCCCTTGACTGCCCCTGGATCTTCTCAAGGGCCACCACCAGAGGCAGTAGAAGAGGACAGAGAATGTAGGGCCAGCCCCCTTGCTCCAACTTCAGTAAAAGCAATTCTTTTTTTTTTTTTTAATTTATTTTTAAATACATAAGTACTTTTATCCTATAAAAAAGGGTAGAGAAATAATCAGGAAACATGAAGAGTAGGGTTACCTAGCTGAAGTTGTCCTTTAACTATTGCATCTGCCTTCACCATTGTAGACACGCATCTTATAACGAGATGACCAGTGTCTACTCAGTGTCTGTGGCTTCAGTTTTGAACTGTAACCACACGGCATACTTTATCCTTTATTGATTTTTCACTTCTCATTTTCCTGTTTCCATTCTTGCTACATCCATATTCTTTCATTTATTTAATTTCTAGTAGGCAACCTGACACTTCTCAAGGGTGATTCTATTTCTCCACACCAGCTATGATGCCTTGGATCTCCTTAAAGTAACACTTTTTCCATTTCTGTTCAGCCCCAATTCTCCCCAGACCTGACTCCTATCATACAGGTGGACTGTCCATTGGGCTGACTTGGGCTCAGGCCTCATAGGCAGATTTGGATCTCTATTATGCTTTAGAAATTATAACCACTGCATAGATATAAACCCATCAAGCTCTACAACCACTTATCATGTCTTCTGAAACCCAGAGGGCGTTCAAATTAGTGCCCGCCCAAACACCAATCCACAATTGCAGCTCATCATAGTGCACAGCTGCCTGTATTGCTTAATTTCTCAAATTTGAATAATACAGAAAATTAAAAAAAATCATAATCACCACAATAGGAAATGGTCAGATATACTGTGGTATATTCAGTCATGTAATGGTATGCGGATAATCTGATACTTATGAAAAATATTTATGATTAAATCCTAAATGAAAAAAGTAAAACTCAAATATACAAAAGCTTCTTGAGAAATGGTGAATAAAGACAAAGTATATGAGATGTTGCAGATCTTTTTGATTCTCTTGGTTATTTCTAATGATTACAGTATGGCTGCTATAGCTCTAGCCATCAAGTTCACATTCCAGTGGGCACGAAGTAGGGGGAAGAAGGAGGAAATGATATTGCCTAAATCAGGAAGCTAAAGCTTCTCCAGAAATCCCATGGCACAATTCCACTTATTTCCAATTGGCCAGCACTTTGACCGGGCCTAGTTGAAAGCAGATAAAGAAAAGAAGGTTGTAAATGAAGATTGGGTCAACCAATCAATGAGTGCCAGTATGGTAACTGAAAAGTCACCCTGTCTAACTTCTGGCATTGAAGTAGTCTACTACAGTAACCACTGAATTTATTAAGGCCAGAATATAAAGGGAAAGTTTCTTCTTTCTGTTCTTCCTCCTTTCCTCTCTTCTTCTCTTCCCTTCTTCTTTCCTTTGTAAGGTCTAAATTTTCAAGTGTTGCCTTGACAGCTTTGAGTCTATCAGGGCCCCAAGGACCTAGCTCTGGGTTTCCCTGTTCTTGCCAGAAATGTCCCCACAGAAAAAACTCCCTTCCTGGCAGGTTCCCCTATCAGCTGGGTCGGCTGCACCTTACCTGATCTTCAACCTAATGGGTTTTAACCCCTTTTCAGATTGTAAAATTATTTAAATGAGCCAATCATATCCTCCCAAATGACCTAAGGGTCTCTTCATGCTCTTGTGACCACAAAGCCTGACTCTCACAGCCCCTGTTGGTTCATTCCCACATGCATTGCTGTGTGGTCTTGCATGGCCTGAGGCGTCCTCTTCCCTTGAGTTGTGAGTATTTATGGCTGATAAACTGCTGTCTGTTTCATCTGTCTGGTGTCTGGTGTTTTGTGTTTGTCCATCTCCTACTATTTAGGGTGGATGATCTCTCCCCTGCCAATATGGTGAATAGGAGGTGATCAAAATATCTTTCAATATACCTTCCAAGCCTATATGCCAGGCACTTCTCTAGGCATGGGCATTACAACATTAAATAAGATATACTCAGGCATTGCCCTGATCCTGGCTTATCATCTGGTCACAAAGATATTTGCTTGCATTGTGTGTTTGCTTCTACAAGTACTGGAGTAGAGTGCTATGGGAGTACTTAACAGAAACAACAAATCTAGGGGAAGTGTGCATGTGTGCGTGTGTATGTACCTAGATTGGTAAAATCTGGGGTGAGAGGGAGAACCCAGGCAGAGGGATTAGAATAATGAGAGAGATTTTTAAGTTTAGTGTGGTTGCAGCTGAGAGTTTGAGGGTCTGAGAATGTTGCAGAGAGGGGTCAGTGCAAAAGAATTTGCCGAAAAAGAAACTGGAGAGGGACACAGCAGCCAAATCACGGAAGGTCTTCTCAGCAGTCTAAAGAAGTTCAGAGTTTCATGAGTGGAGCACATATGGATGGACGTTTACTTTTAGAAAGACCCTTATGGCTTCGGTGTGAAGAATGGGGGTGTACCACAATGGAGAACTGAAGAAAATCAGGGAAGCTGTTCAGTGGTCTAGGCAGAAGGACATCGTGCCTGAGCCAGAAAAGTGGCAAAGCTGTGGGAAGAACACAGAGAGAGAGTTTGTGAAGTCATGGACCAGTAGAAGGAGAGAAATGTGTGGCTTCTAAGTGACTTTACACTCAAAGGTTTTTGTTTCTACCATCCTCATAAGAGGCAGGAATGTAAAAATTATTTGTTCACTTAGGACAATGGTTTAATTGTCCATGGCATAAGTTTTATATCAAAAATTTCTGCATCTGCAAGAAAAAGAAAACATAATTCCAGTGGCTTACACAAATTTGGACCTATTTTCTTACAGACAGAGGTAGTTGGTTCAGAGGTATCAGAGCAGATATCACTTTCAAAGTTTCTCTCATTGTCATAATGAGGGATGGATGCTATAGCTCCATCCATTATGCATTCAACACAGTAGAAAGAGTAAGTGAAAAAAGCTGTGCCAGCATTATGTGTCTTCATATCAGGAAAGAAATATTTTATAAAAAACCTCTCCCAGAAGAAATCTGCCTGTTCCTCATGGACACTGTTTATCCCTAGCTGCATGAGAGGCTGGGATGGCAACTATTGTTCTTCTGAACTCTATGAAAGGAGGCAGAGAGAAGGGGTTTAGGATACCGTTCAGCATCCAATCAACAGTGTCTGCCACAAGTACATCAAGCCTGGGTTACACTTGAGGGGGAAGGGGAAGCTGTGGAGGCAAGCGTGTAGCAGAGGTCAGTCAGTCATGAATTTTATGAAAGGTTTGCTGGGAAACTACACTTAAGAAAATATATATGGTGACTATGATTCCCCCGACAGCGCAACTGAGTGATTTGCAATGTACTTGCATTTCATGGCGCTCGTTCCAAGAACTGTCACTCGCTCTCATGTCAGACACTTGAGTTGTTTCAAAATCGCCATGCTGGCCCACTATTAAATTACACACACGTGCACACATACAGACTCTTTAGGAGCCCCCGGTGTGTGGTGAGAAGTGTGCTTGCTCTTCTGATGGTTGTGGAATCAACACTGTTGATTTGTTTGTGCAAATATGCTTCTTTGCAAGGCTGGAACTTCAGGAAGATTAAAATGACCTTCTGCTGCCAGTCTCTTGACAAAGGCTTGGAATCTAAATTTCTTAAAAGCAGTCTCGCATCCATAGTTATCGTTTGTTTCTCATGGCTATCTGGCAAAGCAGGCTCTGCTCACCATTTTTGGAAGAGGAAACCGACCTAAAGAAATAAAATGATTTTCTTATGATCACCTCATAGACTGAGGGGGTCAGCAGCCTTTCTCTCAAGGAAGACTTTCTGGGCTCAAATGTCAGCTCCTTCTAATACTGGATGACTCAAAAAACTTTCGGGGTAGTGACAAAGCTAGGCCACTGAAAAATAAAGGAAGACAAGCATTGATAAAGTCAACCATAATTCTAGTTTCGGAAAATCTGGAAAGAAGCTGTTCTGTTTCTGTATGTGATAACAAAACATCCCAAAACTTATGCCCATAAAACACCAACTATTTTATTGTGCTCATGGACTCTATGGTTTAAGAATTCAAACAGATCACACTAGGAATGGTTTGTCTGCTACTTGATGTCTGGGGCCTCAGCTTGAAAGAGTTAAATGGCTATAGGTTGCTACATGGCTGGGGGGCTGGAATTATTTGAAGACTTACTCAGAGGTCTGGCTGTTAGGCTGGGATGACTCCAAGGCTGGGCTCAGGTGGGCCTATTGACTTAAGCACCTATGCATGGTCTCTCCATGTGGTTTGTGCTTCCTCCCAACAAGGCAGCCTCAGGGTAATGGGACTCTTTATATTGCACCTCAGAGTTCTAAGAGATTGGGTTCCAGTGAACAAGGCAAAAGATAGGTGGCCCTTTGGAAGTCACATAGCGTCACTTTCACCATACTCTGTTGGTTGAAGCAATCTTAAATAGACCAAGATTTAAGAGGTGGGGATTCCTCTTAATGAGAAGTATATCAGAGTATGTGCAGTTATGTGTTTAAATCCAGTGCAGAAGCCAATCTACATCAGTTATCTTTATTTTAAACTGATATTGGGTAGGAGAAATGCATGATACTTTCTTTTCAGAGCTTTTTATCTCTAACTCTATTTATCTGGCCTTAATACTATCTGTTGCTAACTGTGTGACCATGGACTCTTATCTAGTTTTTCTGAGTCTCAGCTTCCATATATTTAAAGTATAATACCTCACTTATTACACCTTATAATACCTCACTGGGCATCTGTGAGAAGGAAATAAGACAATGTATGCAAAGTGCTTAGCAAGGACCTAGTTCACATTTATTCAACACATATATCTAGCAGTTACTATGTGCCAAATGTTTGACAAGGATAACCTCATTTAATCCTCATTTGCCCCTACAACATAGACACTGTCATTATCCCTATTTTAAGGACAAGGAAACAGAAGTGCAGAGAGGGCAGAGACTTGTCCATGGTCATGAAGCACATACATGGAAGACCAGGACTTGAATGGAGCAATCTGGCTCTAGAGTCCATACTCTCAACCACTGTGACATGTGGCCTTTCAGTGGATAATAGAGATGTGAATATGCACATGCATGTGTAATTTCTTGAGCATCCACAAGCAGCAGTACGAGCCCAGGATATTGGTTTGTGCAAAGACTCTGTTCATCTAGACCAGGGGTCTGTGAACTATGACTCTGTTCATCTAGACCAGGGGTCTGTGAACTATGACTATGGTCCACATCAAGACCCTGCCATTTATTGTGTGCTACCTATGGCTGCTTTCATGCTGTACTAGCAGAACTGAATAATTGTGACAGAGATTGTATGGCCTGCAAAGCTGAAAATTCTTATTATCTAGACCTTTACAGAAAAAAAGTTTGCCAAGCCCTGTTCTTGATCTTACCTGCAACAACACTTTTTCCCAGATTTCTTGGAATTTCAAACATATTGAACCTTTGTCTGGATTAATTCCTTCATTTAGCATGTGCTTTTGAGTACCTAATATATGACAACCATTGCTCTAGACCCTGGAGCTACTTAATGAATAAGAGATGTGGTTCTTTCCCTCAGAGAGTTTATGTTCTGGTGGAGGAAAAAAAATGAAACAGTAAAGAAAAACCAAATGATTGTAGACTATAATGATTGTTACGAAAGAAAGAAATAGGGTAACAAGTAACTGAGTTTAGAGGATAGATTTCTTATAAATAGAAACCATTTTAGTTGAGAACTCTATTACTACAGCCAAAAGCATTCTAATAAGAAGACACGTGAGGAGTAGAATTATGAAACTGTCATCTCTGAGAATGGAATAGAAATCTTTCTAAACAGTGCAGAAGAATGGCTGCTCATAGCAGGGTGCCCGACTCAGGATATGATAGTGAGTTAAAGGTGAAGCTGGTCAGCCTGATAGTATGATTTTTCTCTTCTTCAGTGTGAAGCAACTTGGATGCAAACACGTGGAAAGAAGATAGTGAGTTCAACAAAAGTTGAGATTTTAGAGGATAGCAATAAATGGAAATAAGGCAAGAGGTGAATGGACAAATTTAGCCTGGAGACAGATTTTGTTTAGCTCACACATTGTATTAAAACTACCTATTTGAATGCCTTTAGATGGAGCACAATCAATTTGGTTCACCACTTCCCCACTGTGTTCTTGCTGTGTTCTGTTTTGCCTGTTTGTCTCTTTTATGTTTTCTGTCTGACCCTGTAAGCTTGAGATTGCAAGCACTGAATTATAGTAATAGATGATGGACTATTACCTGTATGAGGAGAAAATAGCAAGACTGAGAGAAAAGGATTTTGAGAGAGTGGTAGGATTCATGAATTGGAGACTGAAGCTTTGATGAGGTCAGATGGGAGCTAAGGAACTATTAAAGTAAGACCTAGAAACATGGGAAGGTCTCTTAAGAACAGAATATTCTGAAGGTAAAAGACTGATGTTTACAAGTTAAAGAGTGTGACACTGGGGGTGGATAGCTGAAGTAGGGAGAATCAAAATGTTATATACATATACATATGAACATATATGTACATATAACATACATATACATGCACACAAATTCATTCACACACATGCTTTGGAGTGATTTTAAGAGACCATTTAGAATTCAAATTTAAGAAAATATCTCCACATAATGAAGATGTACTTTTTTAATGATTTTTTTAGACCCATGATAAAAAGAGTCATTAAGAAACAGCCAAAATGCTATCAACGAAGGGCTAGCTGAGGCTGGAATATAAGAAATCTTTTTTCTGACAAAACAACTTTTCTTTCTTCTACAGAAAAACTAGGGCAAGCGAATTGTTAAAAATACACCTAAGGTTTCCAAGAGGCCAAACACAACGACTGCTGTCAAGGTTGGTGTATCACTATATATGTACACATATCCTTTCTCGGTCCTCCTCCTCCTTCCCTTCACCTCCTTTTCTTCCTTCTCCTCCTCTTCTTTCTCCTTCTTCCTTCTTCTCCTTCTTATTCTATTCTTATTCTTTTATTCTTATTCTTATATTCTTATTCTTCTCTCTTTGCTATCTCTGTCTTCCTCCTCCCCTGAAACCACACCCTCAGCATAAACAGAAAAGAGAAGGCTCAAACTTAAAAGCAATTATAATTTAGAAAAGGGAAAACATCAAATGCCACTGAGTAGTCTTTCACACCCCCGCCACATGCTTTTGAGGTCAGCAGGGGCAATGTAAAAACACTGAAGGTAGGAGAGAAGAGCAGAGCTAGCAGCTGGCTTAAAATTGCTCTTAAAAAACCAACAAAATGAGACACCACTTTAAGTGTGAAAATGTTAACAAAAAGTTCCCTGGTAGTTGAGAGCACTAACAGGAAGGAAGAAGTTTAAAATATGTGTAATTAAGAGACAGATTTTGAAAGATATAGCTTCTGGAGGACAGAAAAGCAAATAGAAAGACAGAATTCTCTTTGGAAATTGGGTACTGAAGGAGAATAGAAGCAAAAAGAGGAAATTTTATGATTATGAAAGAAATAAAGTAAAAAAAAATCAGAACACACACAACCCTCCTTCATAAATAGACATCCACTGAATAAGCTGGGCTTCACTGCATTAAGAAAAGAGAATGACTTTGAACTAAGAATATTGCAATCTACTCCTAAACTAGAAAATGAACATAAGAAAAAATGGCACAAAGTCTGTAAGGAGTTAGTACAAAAAATATATTAAGCAAGAATTCTTTATTTTCAGATGATGAAACTGCCCACACCTCCCAACAAAGAAAAAACTATGAAACAGAAAAATTCTGACCAATGCTCCGTATTATTTAAATAACCTTAAATTAGCAAGTGGGGATCTAAAAAAATACACTGAATCTAAAATTTAATAACTAAGAACAGAAATGGACAAAAACAGGAAGAAATTTTAAAAATTAATTGAATTTAGAAAGAAATAGAAGAAAAAAAAACTTAGTTCAGAAATTAACACTAAATTATAAGATATCCAAAATAATGGTAGCAAGTAAAAATTTAATGAGGGACATTGAAAAGATTCAGGAAACTAGCCAAGAAAATAATAGTGATATTAAAAAAGAAATAAAAGGTCAGAGGAAAGTGGCAAAAAGGAAAGACAGAAAAGAAGGAATAATGCATATATAATTGAAATCTGAAGAGTCAAAACTAAAACAGAGCGATATAAATAATATTTGAAACTATGATCTAAAAAAATCTTTCAGAAAAATATTCTGACTCTATGTATTAAAAGATTCCATTGGTGCATGGGAAAAAAACCTGGAAACATCAACTCCAAAATACATTCCAGTAAAACTATTAGACTACAAGGATAAGGAAAAATCTCAAGACCTCCTGGCAAAAAAATTAGAACAATTTATGATAATAATAATTAGACTAGCATCATATTTCTCAAACACAATATAAAAAGCAAGGCAAAAATAAAGCAGTGTTTCAAAAAACTCAGTAAAATAAATTGTGAACCAAGAATTTTCTATCCAACTAAGCTATCTATGAAATATTGAGGTTATATAAAATGTCTTAAACATACTAATACTTAGAATTCTATACCCAAAGCTCTCTTCTTGTGGAATCTTCTAGAGGAAGGGTTTCATTCATCCAATAGATTATTTTAAAAAACTTATGAAAGAAGATTGATAGTGAGCACTTTTAAAATAAATAAATAAATAAATAAATAAATAAATAAATAAATACTCATTACATAAATACTATATACTATATATATACATATATAGTAGATTAAAATTAAAAAAAGGTTGAGAGGAAGGTAAAGGATTAATGTGTAAATGCTATATATTTTGTCAAAGCTGAAATACTGCAATTAAAAATGCAATGAAAAAGGAATGTGAAACAGGGAAGTAAATAACCTCATTGTGCAAACTCAATAATTAGAAGTTAAAAGGTATCACAAAAAACTGACAGTCATTGATACAATTTTCCAATAGGAAAACATGGGACTAAGGGCATCTTAAAAAAGTATTGATATAAAGATAGAAAAGTAATATAAGCCTTCTTATGTGGTAATAGAAAAATGAAAAAAATTCAAAGAAAAAATTAAAGAATATATATCAAATAGCTGAAGAAATATAGCAAACAGAATATACACAATTATAAAGTATTATGATAGAGTTGGGGTCAAATACATCAATCACATTGATAAATTAAAAAGGGTTTGACTCAATAGGAGAAAAACATTTTAAATTTGTCTCACAAAATAAGACCTAACTACGTGCTGTATATAAGCAATAGACTTAAAGAAAAGTGATTTGAAATGCATTAAAAAAGGCATGGGTGAACAAAGGTATATATATTAGGCAATTGGAATTATAAAGTAAGTAAAAGCAAAACATCCTTATTACAGACAAAGTAGAATTTACATTTTAAAAAAAAAACATTAAATGGGACAGAAAGACTAAATGCCACAATTCACATTTTATAGATATCTATGAACTTAATAAAATAGTAATCATATTTTAGAAGCAAAATCTGTAAGAAATGCAAGGGTATACTCTAATAAAGACTTTAAAACATCACTCTCAGTACAAAATAAATATCAACTGGACAAAAATAGTGAATAAGAATACGAAAGACCTAAAAAAATTTTCCATAAAGTAGACCTTATACCCTGTTATATGTTGAATTATGTCAGCCAAAAATGTACATTGTAATTCTAACCTCTATACCTCAGAATATATTAGTAAAGAAGAGATAAACTTTCTAAATTTGCAGATGATATGATAATATACCTAGAAATCAATGACAAATTAACTTAAAAATAAAATAATTCAGTAAGATAACAGGATATAAAATTAATATTTTGAAGTCAATGATCCTTTCTACACACAAACAATAACCAGTTAGAAAACATGATGGAAGAGAAAGACTTCATTTATATCAGAAAAAAAAAAATAGAAGAAGATAAAAAAGTTAAGAAGAAACAAGAAATTTGCAAAAATCTCTATAAGAAAAACTCTACCAGAAACTTCTGAAAGATGCAAAGTGAACTTGAACAAATGGAAAGAAATTCCCCGGTTTGACAATTTTTTACAAATGTCAGTGAGCCCTAAACAAATTTATGAATTTAGCAAAATCTCGATTAAAATAATATGTATTTTATTTGAAACTAGAGTAGTTTACCCTAAAGTTAATATAGAAAATTGGACATAATAAAATAGTCAAGAAAATAAGGAAAAAATAAAACTTTAGGGGGCAGAGGGGAGAACTAGCCATACCAGATATTAAAATATACTAAAGCCTCTATAATTAAGAGAGTGCCAGGCAGGCTCATAAATAGATAAACAGACCAGTGGACAAGAATAAAAAAATAAAAAAAATAGACCCAAGAACATGTGGACATTTAATGTATGATAAAGGTGATATCTCAAATTAATAGGGCTTAGATGGACTTTAAATAAATGGTGCTGGGACAACTGGGTAATCAATTTTAAAAAGGTCATATTAGAACCATACCTCACACCACACACAAAAAACAAACTCTCAAGAGTTTATTTGTACCACACTTTTAGATATAAAGAACTTCTACATTATGCTACCTTCTAAATAAAAAATGAGAGAAAATAACAAAATACACATTTTAAGCACAAGAAGCTAGCTTAGGAAGGATAAGTCAGAAACTTGTTAACAATGTAGAGAATAAAATAAGAATTCTCAAGTCCATACTATTGTCAATAATTAATGGAATAAATTCAAAAATTGATTTTTAGAAAGAGATGCTCTTTCTTACAGTTGAATTCCAAGTTTTAAACATAAAAAGAATGTTAGAATTAGAAAATCACCACATAATGGTTTTTCAGGTTAAGTATCATCAATGAATACTAAAACTGGAAGTGGAAACAAAAGTGGAATGAGAAACAGGATTTTTAGGTAGCCTCAGAGTAACCTCTCAGAAGATGCAAAGGAAAAAGAAAAGTGGAGATAACTGACAACATCACTTTACCAAAGTGATCAAAGTTAACATTACCAGTTGCGGGACAAACTGGCCACTAAGAATTGGTAAAGAAGAGGTAAAACTTCTGAATTATGCACTGGGAAGGATACAGCATCACTTTTGTTATATTCTTACCAAAAATGTATAACTCCAATTTAATCGTAAAGAAATATCAGACAAACCTATATTGAGGGATATTTTATAAAATAGCTGGCCAGTACTCTTTAAATGTGTCAAGTCATGAAAGACAAAGACTGAGGAACTGTTTCAGATTAATGGTTAGTAAGGATACATAATAATGAAATGTAATGTGCTATACTGGATTGGACTCTGGACCAGAAAATGGACATTAGTGGGCCAACTGATGAAATTTTAACGAGATCTACAGTTTAGATAATAATATTGTAACGATATTGATTTCTTGATTATGATAATTATATTGTTAACATTTGCAGAATCTGAGTAAAGTTCATACAGGAATTCTTTGTGCCATTTTTGCCATATTTTTATAAGTTTGAAATTATTTTGAAATGAAAAATAAAAGAAACAAATATAATAATCTAATTTCTCTTTTGTGTATAGTGACATATACTTAAATAATATACAATATTATTTGTATCATTTGTAATGCATTTAATAACTTTTTTTTTTCTTTTTCTCTGTGTAATTATGCAAGAAACAACCAGATCTAGCCTCTGGTTCCTTCAATGTTCTCTTTATATGAAGCACTTAGGAAAAAAAAAAAAAAAGAAAAAGAAAAGAAAAGTACCATTTGGACATTCGGCAGTCCAAGATGAATATATTCATCTTACCCTTTATCCAAGATAATTATTGGCCATTCATTGATTTTCCAGTGAAATAAACATTACTCTTTACTAGAGAATCTTCTTTTAACAGTAATCTCGTTGATTCTCATAGCCTGAAAGGAATTATTAAAACTCAAGCTATCACCAAAAAACTTTTCTTAGTAACTGGTTGAACAAGGCAAACACATGCTTTCTTTCAAAAGCATTATTTAGGCACTTGGGAGCTTCCTGTTGACTCCTGTATCTGAGCAAATGGAAGAGTCATAATCAACCAACCATATATGGTCAGCAAATGTTTTTTCTTGGATATAGAGAGTTGTTGTCTTTGTTGCATGAGACAGACTAATCAGCCCATGGGCTGGATTGGAAATTTCAAAATGTGTGTTTAGAGAAAAACTGACCTTCTCCAAACACCTGAGTCTTCTGAGCACTCACTTTGGCTCTCCTGTAAATTATCCATGCTGAAACTTTCCTGCCCATCACCACAGTTGATCAATACTTGTGCTGCACATGAAGTTAAGTCTTACAGGATGCCAATATTAACCTTTCAAATGCATCTTTTAGCATTTATTCATCACTGGCACTACTAAATATATTTTATATGTTGCAAGAACTTATGCTTCATCAGAAAAGAAAACTGACATTTCAAAGCTAACAACCCTCCACCAAGACACTATATTCTGGAATCAAGGAGACATCTTGCCTAACTGGCTGGCACTGACTGGCTCAGTATTTATCCATAGAAGGTCTAAGGTTGCTTTACTTCAAGGGGAAATATTTTAAAACCTACCATGGCATCTAAGATTGTCTCGAGTACTGAATAAATGCTCAACAAACACTTCCAAATGACTTCACCTTGAATCACAATGTCACCAATTTTATCATCAATTATTTAACTCAATTATTTAGTGGCTATACTTTTTTAAATCAGTTGCTGCATAGCAGGTACTGACAATAACGTTTCCAAATTTTAAATAATTTCATTTAATCCTTAGACAAATCTGGAAACGCAGGTAACATTATCCCTTTTTATAGATAAATAAAAATAGATAACTTCCCCAAAGTCACTTGGACAATACAAATGGAAGAATTGGTATTTGCTACCCTGTATAACACTAAGGTGATGGTCAGTTTTTATGTAGCATGTATCAACACCATCGTGAGAGAGTAGAACTTAGAATTTAGAAGTCTTCTAAGTACTTTAAGTCTGTTGTGTAGTGAGAAGCAATGTGAAATATTTATTTAACTACTTCAATAACCCAATTTTCTAAGGGCATCTTGTGCCTGGGTAACAAGATACAAAATTTGAAATTTTGTCTGAGGCAACAAACGACCTGTATTAGATTCTTATTGCTACAGTAACAAATTGCCACAAACTCTGTGGCTTAACACAACGCAAATTTATTATCTTACAGTTCTGGAGATCAGAAGTCCTTAATGAGACTCATTAAATTCAAGCTGTGGCGGGGCAGATTTCTTCTAGGGGGCTCAAGGGAGAATTCGTTTCCTTGCCTTTTTCAGTTTCTAAAGGCTGCCTGCATTCTTTGGTTCATGGCCCTTTCTTCATATCACTCATACCTCTGGCTTTTGTCATCACATCTCCTGCTACTGACTCTGACCCTCTTGCCTTTCTATTATAAGGACTCCAGTATATTGGGCCCTCCCAGATAATCTAGGATAGTCTCTCTATCTAAAGATCCTTATGTAATTACATTGGCAAATCCCTTTTATTATGTAAAGGAACATATTAAAAAATTCTGGGGAGTAGGGTATGGACATATTTACAGGGACATTATTCAGCCCACCACAATACCAAAATATAAAATTTTATAGTGAAGTAACACACCAAATTACAAATTTTCAAAGCAAATAACAGCTATTTTTATGACTCTTGAAACCCCTTAACCACTTGAAAGGCATAAAATTGTGAAGAGTGCATTATAAAAGGAGGATTTCTTTGATGAAAGATGGACTATGAGTCCTCCTCAATAGGCAAAGAGAGGAAGTACCTATTCCCTCACTTAATATTTTATAGGGAACCATTTGTGGAACTGATAAATGTCCGCTGGAGTTTGACCACTGTTAGACAATGTCTGAAGAATCTCAGAGATGAGGGCTGTGGCTGCTGGCCTGAGCAGAAAGGCCAAGGGAAAGTAAAGGTGTGCATTTAAAAATAACCCTGCACCCACCAAAGCATGAAGCTGAGTGTTTCTCATGGGCTAAAATTAAGCCATATATGAGAGAGAGAGTGAGGTCTGGGGCCATTTAAGAATTCCACTGCTGATGAAAGAAAGTTTGAAATGAAGAGGATAGGTGAGAGAGATCGATATTGGATATGAATAGAGGATAGGAGTTACAAAGAAAGATTAAAGGTACATCACAGAGTTAAAAGCATGTTTGATTTGGGTGTGGAATGAAGGGAATGTTCATATTTTAAAAACAAAACCAAAACCCTTAAATATACTCATTTCCAAATATCTGAGGAATAATAAAATGCTCATTTCATATACTTATCAACTTTGTTCTTTTATTTAAGATAACGAGATTCTTTTAAATTTAGCTTGGTTACAAAAATTAACGAGTTTATAGTAATGCTGGCTTTAAAATAAGAGTAAAGAAAATAAAGTTCCCTAAATATTTGAATTGAAAAAAAAAAAAGAATTCTACCATTGAGTACCATCTACAGAGGTGATAAGATCCTAACAGAGAGAGGTCTGGGAAGAGGAGTTCTCCAACAGACTAAGACTGGAGATAGACCTGGAGGAAGATGTACACTTCTAATGACAGGATTACAGTCAGAGGAGACAAAGAAACACCTAAGAGAAATCATTGCTTTAAACTCCACTCTTCCTGCCCTGGAAGGGAAAGGAATCCTTTTTTCAGAAGTTAGTCTAGACTTACATCTCTACATTTTTATTCCATATTTATAAAATAAATAAATTGTTAGAACCAATGAACATATAAAAACATGCTCAATATCATTAGTCAACAGAAAGATGCAAAATAAAACTATAATGAGATACTATTACATAATCCATGGGAGTAGCTAAAATTAAAACAACTGATAATATCAGGTGTTGGAGAGAATGCAGAACTGAGATATCTTATGTCTGGAGACTCCCTGAAAGTTCGCGACTGAGACTTAGGCTGTCCTTGCACAATACAATATTATTTGAAGATTTCCAAAAAATAGGTTCTACTAAAATACGAAGAAAATATTTGGTAAATTAGGTATTTAGAACTATCTTCTAAAGCTAATATTCTGTATACACTATAATGCAATCATTCTAATCTTTCGGGACTTACTCTAGAAAGCCTAGTCGAGAGCCTTCTTAACAAACCCTAAAACCAAGACCTGACAAATCCATAGACAGGACAGAGTTTGGTAGATAAATCTTTACAAGTTTAAAAAAATGCTTAAGAAAAAGTTTAGGAATTTCACAAATCCGCCTTAAAAAAGTGTAAAACCAAGCCTACACGAATTCAAGTTAATCAATCCATAACTGAATTGTATACTTGAACAAAAATTAATCTACTTCACAGGAATATAACACAATCTACAGTCTCTGCAAGGTATCATTAACAATATCCATTAGAGAATAAAAATCTATTAGACATGGAAATAAATAAGAAAGATATGGCCTATAGTCAAGGAAAAATAGATACTCATGAAACAGACCCAAGTCAGCCCAGATGTTAAATTTAGTGGACAGAAACTTTGAAGAAGCTATTACAAATATTTTCAAAGAACTAACAGAACATATGTTCAAGAAAGTAAAGGAAAATATAGTCTTCTTAAATGGTTAGGAAATATATTCGGAGAACTGAAAACTATAGAGAATAAAACAAATGGAAATTCTAGATCTGAAAAAAAAATACTAAAATGGAAAGAAACGGGTGTGCTTAACAGCAAACTGGAGATCACAGAAGAAAGAATCAAAGCAAATATATAAATAGGAATTATCCAAACTTAAAAATGAAGAAAAAGGAGTTCAGGTAAAGTGAATAGTATATCAGTGACCTGTGGGACAATATCATATAGCTGAAAGTATATATAATAGGAGTTTTTTCCAATATTCAAAAAACTCAGAAAACCTCAAACAAGATAAACACACACACACACACACACACACACACACACATACCTCTAAGCTCAACATAGTAAAATTGCCGAATAAAATTTCAAGGGAGAGCTGAAAGCATAAAGAGAAAAGCACCTTTACATGTTTACACGCAGAGAAATAATAACATGAATTAACATTGATGTCTTAGAAAAATTAAAGACCAGAGAATGATAGAATGTTAGCTTTAAAGTGCTGAAATCAAGAAATATATATCTAGTAAAAATATCCTTCAAAAATGAGGTTAAAATTGTTAGACAAACAAAATCTGAAGGAATCTGTCAACAGCAGACCTGTACTGTAACAATGTTAAAAGGGTGTTCTTCAGACTGAAAGAAAATGATACAAGATGGAAATTCGAATCTATAGGAATATAAAACAAAGTAGTATAAGAAGTATGTCTATTGCAAGACTATCCAACAAAAAGAAGTCATTAAACTTCATTGCTCATGTAGTCAAGAAAGAGTATAAAGACAAAAAATGAAATTGAAGATCTAACTGACATAAGAAAATGTTCATGACTTGCTACATTTTTTGAGGAAATTGTATGAAATATTCCATTAAGATTGCTTGTGTTATAGTTGTGTACATATGAGTTCATGAGTTTTATATAGTCTTAATTAATTGCTGCTTCTATCTGTAGTCTTTGTATTTCTAATCATATTTTTATGTTAAATTACATGTTGTTGATATTGATTTTGGTGATATTCTCCTGATTTATCTTTTGTCCAAATTGTTGTATTTAACTTTCCTGCATCATTTTTTATGATGTTAGCTTATAATTGTTTTTTTTTTCTTCATGCGGTCAGATGGTCACTTTTTTAAATAACTACATTTAGTCTGTATATGTCTTGACTCTTAAGGTATTTGCCCTTATGTTTGCCATCTTTTTTCACTATTTTTTTCCTGTACATCTTGTTTACATTGTTCCCTGCCTTCTGTTCATTCTTCTTTCCTCACCGAATTTACAGATTATTTAAAAATTATAGTTAAGCATTTTTAAACAGTTTAGGCATGGAAATGCAATTCTAAATTATTTTTATATCTATCACCTGAACATGGGAGCAAATGATCATGTTTTAACTATCTATTAACATATTCATCTACCTTTCTCCCCTCAAACTCTGTTTGATCTACTAGAACTCTGAAACACGAAAAGAAAAACTCGACACATTTAAAATTACCTATGACATGCACAGTACCTTCTCCAACCACAGTAAAATAAAATTAGATATAAAAAATAAAAGACAGTAAAGAGCAAACATGAATATGAAAGAGTATTCTTGTCTTTGATACTTCAATTATAGAAGAAAGCACAAAGAAATTTATGACACATTTAGAATCCCAGTAAAAATATTGCATGTAAAAGCTTGTGAGATGCAGCAAAAGTATTAACCAGAGGTAAATTTATGTCCACATATAAAGATATTTTAAAATAAAAAGATACTGAAAATAAGAGGTAATACTGCAACTATGTAAGAAAAGACAAAACAAATGATGAGTGTACATCAAAGATCAAAGTAAGTGAAATGAACAAAATAAAGTTAGAAGCAGTAAATAAAATAAAGAACAATGAAGTGACAGTAAGCACAATAACCTGAAAATTTTTTTTTTTTAAAGAGATCCATAAAAAAGACAAATCTTAGGTTACAAAGATCAGGAAGAGAAAAATAAATAATATCAGTAAAAAAAGGGCTGAAGTTGCCTTTTCACAAAGATGGCACCAAATGTGAAAAAGGAGGCCCCTGCCTCTCCCAAAGCCAAAGCCAAAGCTAAGGCTTTGAAGGCAAAGAAAGCAGTGCTGAATAAAAAAAGAAAAAAGATACGCAAGTCACCCACCTTCCGATGGCCCACGACACTGCAGCTCTAAAGGCAACCCAAATATCCTCGGAAGAGTGTCCCACTCCCAAACAAGCTTGAACACTATGCCTTCATCAAGTTTCCCTTGACTGCAGAGTCAGCCATGAAGAAGATAGAAGACACCAACACACTCGTTCATTGTGAATGACCAGGCCAACAAGCACCAGGTCAAACAGGCTGTGAAGAAGCTCTATGACATTGACGTGGCCAAAGTCAACATCCTGATCAGGCCTGATGGAGAGAAGAAGGCATATGTTTGGTTTGCTCCCGATTATGATGCTTTGGACGTTGCCAACAAAAATGGGATCATCTAAATTGAGTCCAGCTGGATAATTCTAAATATAAGATATTTTCACTTATGTTTCTTTATGCTGATTTCTGATTGGACTGAGGAGAGGCCAAAGTGTGGTATATACACATTATAAATAATGGAGTTTGGGCATTCTTGGTCTACTTGAAAAAAAAAAAAAGGCTGAAGTTTAAATACTCTAGAAATAAAAAATCATTGAAAAATGTGATGAATAATTATAACAATAAATCTGAAAAATGTCGACAAAATAGACAACAGCCTAGAAAATTACAGATTACTATAATTACCTCAAGAAAACTTGAAAATCTGGATAAATCAATAACCAGAAAGTGAATCAATTTTTAGAACTCTTCCTTCCCTCAACAACAACAAAACAGTTTTATAGGAAATTTGCTATTTTTCATGAAACATATATCTTATAATTTTTTTCAGATAATAAAAGAAAAATTTTCCTATTCACTCTCCAAGGTTAGTGGAACTTGGATAATATAATCAGACATGAATAGGTCAAGAAAATAAAATTATAGACCAGTTTTTATCTATAAACCTTATAGATGCAATAATCTTATATATAATATTATTAATTGCATGTCACTATCGTATTAAATATTAAATATTTCAAATGTTATGAAGTATTTATATTAAATACAGTAGTATGAATATATACTTACATAGAAAATTAATATATGAGATGTATATGGCTTATCTGCTTATTTACTTAAGAAAACTATGCAAGCATAGTTCATTATGGTAGAATATGTATTCTATATTACCATTAAATATATTAAGTATCTAAATATTATATTTAGGTATTAAATATATAATAAATATTGTCATATTTATTAAAAGCAATACATATATTAGGAAACCTATATATCATGTATGTTAAACGAAGCAAAGAAAATTTTATTTCAGGAAAATCTCTATGTAGATAATGAGATTAAAAGAGTAAAGAGAAGGTAATATGGTCATTTTAATAAACACACAAAGAAATGAAATAAAACTTAACACTCACTGTGGATTTTCTCAAAATGCAAAATAAAGAAATCCTTTCTTAATCTGATAAAATATGATTTTTTAAAAACCTACTGAAAAAACTTAGTGGTAAAACTTTAGAAATCTTTAAAGTTTGGAACACATTTTGGATTCCTGCTATCACTGCTTCTAATGAACATTTTATTGAAGTTTCTAACCAACACAAAAAGAGAAGAAAAAAAGACAAAAAGTGTAAGAATTGGAAAGAAAAGGGAAAACTCTGTTGTGAGAATATTATTTTGTACATTAAAAAGTCCAAGAGAATCTACAAAGTTTTAGAAATAATGAAATTGTTAAATAGAAGATCAACATAAAAAAGTAATATTTCTACATGTAGACAATAACCAATTAAGAAATACAATTTAAAAATATAATTCCCAACAACAACAACACCTTTAGAGCATCATGGATAAAAAAATATATTTACCAATGGGACTGAAAAATACCTAAATCAAAGAGGAGATATAATGTGTTTATTTGTGAGAAGTTTCAATATTCTCAAATTTTTATTTTCTCTAAAATTATGTATAAATGACATGCAATTTCAATCAATTTCAAGCTAATTTTGAAAATAGAATGAGGGGGAACTTGCCTATCGAGTAATATCTTATTAAAGTCATAATTGTTAAGACACTGTAGTACAATAGGTACAAGTAGCCCAGCACTACAGCCACAAATAAATGTAGGAACTTGGTGTGTGATGGGTGTGCCAATACAGAAAAAAATCTCACTGTTAATAAAGGTTGAGGTAACTGGTTAATCACATAGAAACAAATAAAATCAGGTCCTTATCTTGCTCTTTATATATTTTTTCTAATGATTAAAGGAATGAAAATCAAAACTTTAAAGCATTTTGGTAAAAGCATAGAAAAATATCTTGATAGGATTATAGAAGGATAATCTAACTAAGACACAGAAAAGTACAGATTATAAAGAAGAAGATTGATACATTTGACTGCATTAAAATCTTTTGTTTAACCTAAGTCACCATTAAAAAAAAAAAGTGAAAAGATAAGCCACAAACAGGAAGAAGATACTTGCAACTTATATAACTGACAAAATTTTAGAATTCAGACTATACACAGGACTCCTACACATCAATAAGAAAAAGCTACTCAACCTTACTGTGGTAACAATAGGCAATTTAAAGAGGAAAAAACAAGGTATCCAATACCTGTAAAAAAGATATGCATCCTTATGAATAATCAGGAGGATGCAAATTTTAAAACTGAGATATTTTACAATCACCAGATCTAGAAGTTTGACAAAATGAAGTGTTGGCGAGAAGAAATAAAGAACTCATGTATACTGCTAGTGGGAGCCAAATTAGTTTAATGACTTTGAAAAGTATTTTGATAATCCTACTAAGTATACTCACCAGATAAACTCTTCCATATACACACATGGAGACATGTTCAAAAATAATCATTGAAGCATTATTTGTTAATAACAATAAACTAAAGATGTCCCAAAAGTCCATCAGTAAGTTAATAAGAATAAACTTGGTATATCCTTGTAATGGCATGTTATACAGCAGATGAAATGAATCAACTACAGACAAATGTGTCAATATGGATAAACTGTAAAAGTGGGTGCTTAGTTCAAAGACAAGTTATGGAATTTTCTATAAAGTAGGATGCCATTAACATAAAATTTTAAAACATATAAAACAATAGTATGGATTTTATGGATCCAAATATATATATTAAAATTTCAAAAATATACATGAGACAGATATGTAAAACTTCCTGACCATGTAATCTCTAGGTTGGGAAGAAGACTAGGATTTGGGTGAGATACCAAAGGCGTTTCAACTGTGTCTGAAATGTTTTTGTTCCTTAAGAAATATTTAAAGCAAAAACAACAAAATGTTAAGATTTGTTAAATCTTAACAGTAGGTACATAGAATTATCTTTCTTTACTGAATGTTTGAAATTTTTATAATAATAAAAATATGAAAAGCAAAAATAAATTGCAAAGTTTTATACTTTGATCCACTTTTGTTTAAAATTTTTAAAAATTGTGTGTGTATTAGTTTGCTAAGGCTGCCCTAATAAATGCTACAGACTGAGTAGCTGAAACAATAGAAATTTATTTTCACACAGGTCTGGAAGCTAGAGGTCCAAGCTCAAGATGTTAGCAGAGTTTTTTTTTTTCTTCTGAGGCCTTTGTCTTTGACTTTCAAGTGGTCATCTTCTCCCTGTATTTTCATATAGTCTTTCCTCTGTGTGTGTCTGTGTTCTAGTTCTCTCTTCTTATAAGGACACCAATCATAGTATATTAGAGCCCATCGTATGAACTCATTTAATCATAATGACTTCTTTAAAGGCCCAATTTCCAAATACAATCACATTCTGAGGTACTGGGGATCTGTACTTCAACATACAAATTTGGGAGGATCGCAATTCAGCTCTGATAGTGTGTGTGCACACAATATATTTTGACCTTTTCATCTTCTCTTCCCTTGTTCAGGGTCCCAGCCTTAATAATATCATCAACTCAAGCTTGTTCTCTTTCTTTCTCCTAGGAAGGCAAATCATATGTACATGGGCATTGCCTTTGAGCATCTCATTTCTTTCCACACCCATGCTATTCCTAAACACTTCTGTCTCATGAGCGGGTACCTCCTAGGAATCTTAGAACTTTCCTTTCTTTCTCTGAAACATTAACTTACAACACTTCAGACTGAGTCCCACAAAATCAGCTATGCCATGTGTACAGTGTAGAGAGCAATGATCATACTGCTGGTTTACTACATTTTCTATCTTATGTAGGTTTTCTTGTAAGGTTTCTTTTCTTTCTTTTCTTTTCTTTCCTTTTCTTTTCTTTTCTTTTCTTCGGTCTCAGTGTTTATGATTTAAAAAGCAAACAAGTAATCATTAATGTATAAAAAGTAAGAATCTAAACTTTATAAACACGAACTAGTTCATTTTTCTAAAAAGTCAAATTAAAAATTATCTTATCACAGTACCAAAATATTATAAACAGGAAAATCTTTCTTTGCATCTAGCTGCAAACTTTTCTAGTCTACCTTAACTCAGCATTTGTTTGTTTGTTTGTTTGTTTTCATTCAGTACCCCTCTGCCCTGGAAGTTAAAAAAAAATTCTGTCATTGACCTGAAGTGATACAGACTCATTTAGAGAATGAGCATATTATTAGAGGTGATGACTGAGGACATCTCCAAAAAGTGGTTTAAAAACTCAGATTTGTCTGTGGTGGCTGTGTCTAAACTCAAATGGATAAAACAGAGATAAAATTATTTTGGGCAAGAATTTTTATTATATAGATCTAAAGAAAACTCAGGTCAAATTATGGTCCCTGACACTGAATTGCTATGAAACAGATCATCTCTATGTAACACAAAAGAGCAATAAAAAAGTTCCAATCGTCAGAAAAAAATCACGGTAGGGGAGCTGGGTTTGACTTGAAATTTCAAATCCCATCTATTGAAAATCCACCTCATCAGCAATTATTTTCTGAGTGTAGATAGGGTGCAAATCTCTACACTTTGTGCTTAAGGTATGTTTAATGATGTAGGGAAGACTGGGATAAAATGTAATATGCATTCATGCAGCCACTCTCAGCTGTCTTCCAGGATTATTAAGTACCCAGCCCTGTAAACTCCTACTTATTTCTTTAAAAATTGTTAAAGCTGAAATGCCAGCATGTCAATAGCAGAGTAATATCTAAATCATACATTATTCCTTCCAAGATGCTGGAAAAGGCATTGCGCATCCCCCAATGAGGACACGACTAATCACAGAGCTAGTGCCAAGCTTGTAGAGATTTCCCCAGGGAGCTCATCATTTTATCACATGTCACAGCTTCTTTTGGTCTCAACGTGCTCTCCAGAGCAGAATCCCTTCTCTCCACAGGCACCACCATTCTGGAGAAAGAGCTTTCTATAAAATCAAACCGGGATAGGGCTGACCTGGTTCAGGGGTCATGGTAGTATAGCATGGTGAGAAAACACAGATTGATACAGAAGCCCTCTCCTCACCTGAGAAGAGTGGCTTGACTTATACTAGCATGCAGATTAGCAATTGGTAATTCATGGTGATTATTTGATTTAAGTACTGGCTGCCAACAGTCCACGTGTCATTTCTCCTTTCACTGCTTTTGGTCTTCTCATCTCTCCGTATACACAGTTATGACGGCTTTGGAAACATGAGCATGCTCATTTGTACACCCCCCCACACACACACATATTTAAAATGGAGGTTGTCAACAGTTTGCCCCTCTGTTTTTGAAATCTTGCTTCGCTAGAGCAAGATACATAACTCATACTCACAGAAGGCTGCGAGATTTGGCATCACTGCCTTTCTCCTATACCTGGATTGTTTGGGAAGGATTAGCTCTGGCACTTCTCCTTCATCTATAGAACAAAATAGCCTTGCAGTTTTGCTCATTTTGACCTAGTCCTGCAAGTCTAGAGAAATACATTAATTTATCCATTCAGGAATAATTAAACCTCATGGTGGCAGAGGACATCAAGGAGTGCCAGGATACAAAGTGTTAAGAAATCACAGCAGCCTGTTTGTTGATCTGGCCTGAGGTCACCAGAAACCAAGAGCTCCCTTTACTGACTCAGACTTTGACAGATGGAATGATGGAGAATGGGCACAATACTGGCCATAGGGTCCAAGAATCCTGGGGTTCTTTGAGGCTTCTGCGGGGTGCGGGGGGCAGGGGCTGAACTCTTTCTAGCTGTAAAACTTCATGATTGTGATTCAGAGTTGCCTCACTCTTGCTAGGGGAAAAAAAAAGTTAAATGTTCACTGACTTGTCATTGAATTGTCTCAGCCAGAAATTAAAATGTTCTTTGTATCCTTTATTCTCCCCAGTTACACTGCACTCTCCCAGTCCACACTTCTGAGAGAGCCAAGATGGACAACAAGATCCTGTTAAATATTTTGCTGACAATATATAGGAATAAAGAGATTGTCAGCAAAGACTCCTGTGAAGGTTGCAGGTATGAGAGAGGGCAATTGTTTTTTGAAGTACAGTTGTCACTCTGTGTTACTAACTGCATCTGACCTTTCCCTGACAAAGATTCTTTGTCGGATTCCACACCGAGCAGCCAGAATGATTTAAAATTTAAGCCTTGACAACAGGGGACAGTCCATTTGAGTGAACAAACCACTGCACTTTGTCGTCTCCAAAGCCTTTGCCTGTCATGGAAACTCTGTAGAAGGCAAAAAAAAAAAAAAAAGGTGAGAAAAAACTCCAGGGCTACTCCCTAGAGCACACTATGTTTGGTAACTAGAGCTTCATGCTTAAAGCTACAATTCAAATACTTTAGAAAAATTAACTAAGGCATCATTTCTTCTTTTGCCATGGACATAAGTAGTAAATATGTGTGAATCCCTTTCTACCACTAGATGTAGCCTAACCTCCCACCGTAGACTCCCTCTTGCATTAACACCACTCTTCCTATTCAATCTCTTTTAAATTGATGTTTTGGTCCAATTATTTCATATTCCTCCTACCAGCTTTCCAATAGCCTCATGTACCCTGATAGCCCAGTACTTCCTGAACTACTGGCACTAATCATGAAATCTCTGGGGAGCTTCATAGTGTATTATTCTCTGCTGCTATCTATTTAGCTAGGATCTTCTATTTCTGTATGAATCTATCAAGCTTGTTTTTTCTCTAGAAATCATAAAACTTCAATAGCAAAGTGTTTATTTAATATGGGCATCTATTAGTTGAAGACATTTTATTAGATCCAAGGGAAAAACAGAGAAAGGTCAACTGTGAACTTGACTCTCACATCACTTCTGGTTCAGAGGCACATAGACAGCCAGAGTGGGAGCTGATGGAGGAGGCCATTCAAAGCTGAGGAGATAAATTCCAAACTGAGGTCAGCAGAAGAGTACAACCCAAGACGAAAAGAGTCTTAATACTGACATCCCTTCAATTTACGTACGTCCAAACTGAGGCCACCAAACGATTTGCTGTCAGCAAGGATCAGGAGCATCAGGATGGTATAATACTAATAGGAGCTAAGAATAATGATTCCAACCATTTTAGGAGCACTTGCTCAGAGTCAGGCCCTGTGCTAAGAGCTTTACTTGCAGTTATGCATGTCATCTTCACTATAGCCCACTTGGTTGGTCTTATTGTATATCTCCTTGTTTACCAATGCAGAAATTGATGGACGAAGAGACTTTTCCAAGGTCACAGAGTTGGAGAGCCACACTGAGAATCTAGTGCTCTGCCACCATAGTCTGTGCACCTTTGGCCCTCTATTCACGTTCTAACTTCCTTCAAATAAGAAGAAAAAACTAACTAAAAGGAAGTTAAAACTCTTTACCTGTGTCCGTAATTTCCTTGCTCTTTGTGAAACCTGATCTTGGTCCCTTTTGGTTCAGGGTTCCAAGTGTCATCAAAAACATCAGTCACAGACAGAATCTTTCACCAAAGGGCCTTGGTTACCTCACTTATAAAATAAGCGGGTTGGACCAGATAACCTTAGAGGTCCCTTCTGGTTCTTACAGTCTGTGATCCTATGATTCCAAACAAAGATTGCTGTCTTCAAAGACTGTAAATTTCAACTCCATTCACAAGCCCTAAAGAGGAAGGAAAGCAAAGAATTGATAGCATGCTTGTGCAAATTTAAGTAATAGGGAACAGAGATGCTACCCTTGTGAATTCCTGGGTGATATGCATGACTTGGTAAAAGAAGAAAAGTATTTCATGCAATACCATAGGGCACCCTTAGCTCAGGCTTTCTTCATGAAATAAAAATACAACTGAGTTTTTTAAGTTAGTTGGTTGATGTATCACCCTGTTCCCCCTCATCATTCTCATATGATTCAACAAACATTAGAGAGAAATTTTTCTGCTTAAATTTCTTCCTGCAACAGAAGTAAATATCTTACTTTTATAAAATACATTTCTTAAAGATAAAATACAGTTCTACAATGCTGTTTCAGATAGATTT
The DNA here is from genome assembly GCF_902729225.1 of Pteropus medius. Classification (NCBI taxonomy): domain Eukaryota; kingdom Metazoa; phylum Chordata; class Mammalia; order Chiroptera; family Pteropodidae; genus Pteropus; species Pteropus medius. The sequence goes on along the minus strand of NW_024344378.1, from coordinate 49,579,513 downwards.
GCCATAAGTCAGGTACCCTCGTTCAAATAATGGACTATGAACATAATCCATCTTGGGGAGTCAGGAAGTACAGAACTTGGTCTTATTAAGGTGCTCTGTTATGAGGCCCAGTCACTGATACAATGAATTGTTTTCCAACTGGGCTGTGGCTGCCACCATAAGTCTTCAGCTTGAATGAAAAGGCAATTAAGAAAGGAAGTTGGAACAAGAAACTCAAACTAAATACTCTTCTTCTCCAGTGCTAACATAATTAAAATGGTGTTTAACTGCCAGTTGGCTGAAACTAAATAAAAATGTGCAATTAAGCACACTGGTGAGACCAACTATACCTCAAAAAAATTCTCTTCCCTACTAGTGCCACTTGATTCTTACTTTTCTTTCTTGTAGAATTTCCTTCTAAGTTGTAGTAAACCCTGCATGAGGACAATGGAAAGGTTACATATCCCAATTCCCCATTTTAAAACCCGTAGTTACCTTACAGCTGGTTGGCCCTGACAGACATAAAACACTCCTTGCCACTTTGTACAGGGCTATTAGCCTGAGAGTGTTCCAAATCTATAGTCCAACTTACTTTCCTATGTAACCATGATAAGACAGCTTTAATCTCTCAGGAAGGTAAAAAATATCACTTCACAAAGGACCGTGTTAATAATCTATTATTATATAATAAAACACCACAAAATTTAGTGGCTGAAAATATACAGAATTTTTATCACACAGATTTTTGAGTCAGGAATCTGGGCATGGTTTAGCGAGGTCATTGAGTGGAGGGTCTCTCATAAGACTTCAGTCAAGGTTTGACTGAAGTAGGATCTGCTCCTTAATTCATTCAGTGGTTGTTTTAGATACTTGTGTGACCTAAGTGTATATAACTGTTCTGAATTTACCAATAAATCCCTGAGGCAACTTGAGCAAATCACTTCTCCACCTTGGTCCTAAATTTCTTTACCTGAAAAGCAAGAAGTTTGCATTAGGTGGGGAATAAGTTCCCTACTCTTTGTTATTACATGGTTTTATTTTGGGTCCATCAAAAGAAATACTAACCAAAACCTTGCTGGATTTCTTATAATCAATATAATCAGCTATTTGTATCCAGGGTCTATATGTTAGGGTTCTCTGTTCTAAGCAACAGAAACTGGTTCTGCCTAGCTCAAGCTCAAAATGATGATCTGAGGAAGGAAGGAATTTATTAGAAGAATAATGGGGCTCACAGGCTAAAAGCAATAGAAAAATAACTAGGCCACTAAAAGAGAAGAAACTAAGCCCTCTTCAGGGTTTATAGCAGTGAGTTCATCTCTCTAGGGCCTTCCATATTGCATGCAGTATGGCACCAAGTATCTTACATTCCCGTCTGTCTTTTCTGATTAAGCCAATATTTAAATCCATAGGTGAGAGATTCTGATTAGTTCACCTAGATTATCATCCTACTTGTAGTCAAAGGGAAAGTCTTATGCTTGCCGGTCCCACCAGACCACATGTGATGTGAGAGAAGCATTTCCCTAAAAGAGTGATGTTGAGCAGATGAAAACAATTAAAATTACTACTCTCAGCTAAAAGGATGGCTGAGACAATGGACGTTGGTAGGATGTAATTTAAGAATACGTTATCCACCTAGGTTCTCTTATTTATAAGTCAAGTTGGGCCACAGAAAAGATCAGGGTTAGTCAAAATTAACTTTGTTCTAAAAATGCCTCATCAATCAGTAGTATTTAATAGTAGCCACATCTATTCTACTGGAATATAAGCCCCGTGAGGACAGAAATCATTGGTTTACTAATACATCCCAAGAGCCTAAAATGGACCATAGCACATAGTTGACTTAAGCAATAAATCAACCAATAAATGCTGGTTGAATAAATGCATTAAATGTACATTGCTGGCACAAATATATATTGGTACAAGTGAACCATATTTCATACAGAGGTTAGACTTTAATGTCAGTATGTATGAGGAAGCTGTGTGGCATAAAAATGACCACATGATGAATATCATAGGGGACTTTGTAAACCACATTGAACTTTGACATTTTAGACCATTTTTCTGTGTAATAACTCCAACAGGGTTTTACTTTTCTGAAATTTCTTTAGTTGAGCACCATAAAAAGTGATTCCTTTGCATTTAGTGACCATGATGTATATAAAAATGTGTGTCATTAAACATTTCATGACAGGCCTCAGGAACTGAGAAGGACTAAGCATGAGCAGGTTGATTCACCCTGTCTTGTGCTCCCTCCAGGATATATACTTGTACCTATGCTGCCTTTTTGGGAAGTATCGAGGTACTTAAAAATGTTCACACCATTGGATTGCACCAGCATGATTGCAATCTGGAAATTATCCAGAAGGATAGGAAAATAACCAGAGCTATATAGGGATATTTATTGCAGTGTTATTTTTAATAGCAAAATTCAAAGCTATGAAAATGTAAAATAGTCAGAGAAAGGTTAAATAAGCACTTTATGTATATGCAATCAAACACTGCAGTTTTAAAAACTCTTGCTTGTTGGTAGTAAATATTACCGCACCATTTTATCAGTGGGGAAGCTAAAGTTAGAGAAAATCAGTTCCTTGTACAATGTTAAAGTGGCATATAATTTCTGTGCTGGAAAGCTGACCTCTGGTCACTTAGTCCAATTCCAATTTAATGTGAGAATCTTCTCCATGCTACTTCCAGGGGTCCTCTGACATGCTTGTTAACTCTAATAGATAGTGGGGTAGGTAGAATAAAGCACCCCTGAACATCTCCACATCCCAATCCAAGAAATCAGTATATGTTATTTTACATAGCAAAGAGGAATTAAGTTTGCAGATGGAATTGAGGTTGCTGATCAGCTGATCCTAAAATGGGGAGATTTTCCTGGATTATCTGGGTGGGTCAAGTGAAATCATAAGGGTCTTTAAAAGTGAATGAGGGAAGCAGAAGAAAAACAGGGGAAGATGTGATTACAAAATATGGTCAGAGACATGAGACATCATTGACTTTGAAGATGGAGGAAAGGGGGCCGCAAACCAAAGAATGCAGGCAACCTGCAGAATCTGGAAAGGTGAGGAAACAGATTCTCCCTCAGAGCCTCCAGAGGAATGCTACCCTGAAGACACTGTGATCTTTAGCCCAATGAGACCTATTTTGGACTTCTGACCTCCAGGACTCTAAGATAATCAATTTACATTGCTTAAGTTTGTGGTAACTGGTTAGAACAACCTTAGGAAATTAACATCCATAGCTAGCTAGCCACTTTCCAAAATCATGTCAACATGTCAGATCTTGCAAGGCAATGTGGAAGAATGGGCTAAGTATTTTTGAATTATGATAAACTCGAAAGAGAGATTTTGTAATACATTTCTGATGTCTCTTCTCAAATCTTAACACAAAAACACTTCCTGATTCATTGAAATTATGTTACATAACATATTTTGGCACATTGTCTTGCAATTACAAGCTGCTTTTGGCTCTCATTTTGGGTTACCTCTCAAATGTGGTGGTATACAGTGCCTTGAATTTCTCTACTTTCTTAAATTTCTTACACATGGACATGGTGATTAATTAAATCACTTTGAATAAATGAATAGACTATAATAATTGATGAAGTTGAAGACCTACTCAAAGCCTTACTCATAAGCTATAGCCTGAGCTTCTCAGTAGGATTTAATAAAGGATGTTTTCCTCTTATGCAGTTTGCCAGCCTTAAATTGTTAGAAAGGAAATAAAGGAGTCATCGAGTTTTATGGTTATATATTAATCATTAGATTTCATAGTTTGTCATAGTTATGTTATTTATGACCATTTTATGCATCAAGTACAATATTGAGAAGCACACAGACAGTTACATATATTCATGGGCTTATAACCTAGAAAAGGGGGCCTTGGTTTCTCTGTGTGCCCTTTGTTTACTTGCATGAACCAAAAAAATGCATTTCTAATTAAGTCAGGACATCACCCAAAGATGTGACTGTTGTTAAAAGAACACAAATTAAACGGCAAGAACCGAAGGCAACCCAGAGTTTTTTGAGAGCAATCTTAGAGCTTGGAGAATTCATAAACCAAGTAAACCTTCTGACATAACTATAAAATGTGGTATAAACCCTAGAAAAAAATGGCCATCTTGAAAGGGTAACAGCACTTTTATGAGAATTCCAACTGCACCATGGCAACATCAACCCGTCAAAGCAAATGAAGGGTAGTAAAAGTAAAATTAAACATGATGAAGGGGACACCAGCTTGCTAACAGCTTTCCAAGCAGTAAAGCTTTCAAATGTTATCTCTTCATTGGTCTGTTCAATCACACATGCCTGCTACCAAGCTTTATCATATTATGTATCTTTCTCATCACTGCAGCCTGCCTCGGGTTTGATGGACTTGTCTGTATATTCACAAAGGAAGGACAGAGAAAGCTCCCCCTCCCCCACTGCATCCCCCTCCCTGTGTGCCTTCGTCCCTCTTCTGTAATTCTTCTCTCCCACTGTCCTCCCTTGCCCTTGTTCTGGTGTCCAACATGAATCTCTCTGGCATAACAAAGGTTACCATGCGGCTCTGAGCTTTGGGGACTAAATATAGATCAAATCTCCATCCTACCCTCAGTCATCCGAAAGACAGATTCCAACATGCGTCTGACTTTGTCCTCTCTCTTTGCTTCCAAAAATCATTTTTATTTCCTCATGGTTCTTTTTCCTCCCAACTAATCCCTCTTTCCTACCCCTTCTCCAACCTCCTGCAGGGAAAATTGTGAAGGCATTTTCATGTGTTAACTAACAGACTAGCTAATCCTCTGGTCTGAATACCTCTGCCCTGTTTGCAGGGACCCAGAAATATCATGGTTATATTTATTCTCTGACCTACTCAACCACCAGGGAGTGCTTTAAACCTCTTCCCAACTCTACTTCCCCTTTCTAAACAAGTAAGTTCCACATTCATTGTGTGTGCAGTCGTTTGTACATGCCAAATTCCTCAGCCTGTAGACCATATGAGTTATTCAACTGTATGGGAAGGGAAAAGAAAAAAACAAATGACTAATCAGCCAATTTAGGTTTCCCATAGCCCACACAGTGATGAGGAGATTCAGAAAAAATTTGAAAAGCCAGCATACCATGCTGTGGTGCTTACAAATAGTCAATAGGGGGTAGAAAGGGAAAGGAGAAACCAAGAAAAGAGAAGCGAAGTTGCTGTAGCCAAGTGTCTCATAAAATTGCCATGTTTTAGCTTGAGTTTATTGTCTGTTAGTGTTGGTAATTGAATTGCTTTCTCTACTGTGGCTAGTATGTGAACCCACGTCCTTTTCTATGATTAGCATTAAAGTGTGTTCCCAGTTAAATCAGTCCCTTTGATTCATTCATCCATTCAACACATACTTATTGAGCCTCAGCAGCTTGCAGAGTAAGACTTAAAAATGCATTTGAAGTCTGAGAAAGGGCAGCACAGAAACTGGCCGTGGCGCTTCGGGGAGAAGATCCGTAAACGTGTTTGGATGGCTCCCACCATCTCTTTTGGCACATTTGTCTCCATGTTTGACTTGTGAGTCCAGTCTCAGGCATTTGGTTGTTCTGGACCTAGCTTCCAGCCAGGAACTCAGATGTCTGCCTTTGCTGATTTTCTATCTTTATTGTTGTTGTTGTTGTTGTTGTTGTTGTTGTTATTATTATTATTATTATTATTGTTATTATTATTATTATTATTGCTATTGTTATTGTTATTATTATAGAGTTACCATATCCTTATGTACCTCTTGTCAAGTCGCTGCTTAAAGAGCACAAATTTGTTGGAGAAAAATGTTAAAAATATGAATGAGATCACGGTTCCAAAAAAGAGCCCGCGAGGATTCTGGTCAATTTAATCATATTGTGTGATTGTGTAGGTGCACAAACACACACATTTGTGCATGTTTGTGAGCATGTGCACACACACACACACATATGCACTTTATTTTTGTTGATTTAGTTTTTACTTCAATTGCTCCTAATATAATTAAATGAATCAAGCATCTCCCAAAGTGTAAGAATTTGTTTATGTGGTTTATGATGTCAAAGCTAACACATTGTACTTCTTAGAAGGGTCCTCACTAAAATTAGAAGTCATGTAAGTTGAATCATATAATAAAATCAATATGGAGTTGAGAGTGGGGTTGGGATCCAGATGACTAGATGGCTCTTTTTTGTTAAATCACACTCTCATATCAATTTGCTCTGTGGCCTTGGACAAATCCCTTTTATTTTAAAATATAGACATAAACATAAGTAAAATTATAAATACAAATATGTATCTACTTGTATCTTTAGCACCAACAAATATGCAAGTGCTTTGTACTAGCAATATGAGTTTGCTAGGGCTACCATAACAAAATACCAAAGATGGGGGTGGGTTTAAACAACAGAAATTTATATTTTCACACTTCTGGAGGCTGGAAATCCAAGAACAAGGTGTTGCAGATTTGGTTTCTTCCGAGGTCAGTCTCCTTTCCTTGCATATGGCTGCACTCTGGCTGTGTCCTCACGCTGCCTTTGCTCTGTGTGCCTTCTTTTCTGGTATCTCTTCCTCTTCTTATAACTTCATTTTAACTTAATCGCCTCTTTAAAGATCTTATTTCCAATTCAGCCCATAACATGAGAGGCTAGGGCAACACAAAGAAATGGGCATAATCCCTTCCCCTCCAGGATCCTGTCATTGAGACAGGAAAACAAATACTACGGGGTAAGAAGCGTAGCAATAGGGGCAGATATGAAGTAGAGTGAGGGCACAGAGGAGAAATCAGCAAGTCCACTTGACTGGGTCACAGAAAATGTCAGCAGGAAGACAATATTGGTACTAGTCTTATAGTCTTTGTAGAGTTCTTCGGGCCAATGGAGAAGGATGAGGAAAAAGAAGAGGCATTTAATAAAGGTGGATATTCAGGGTGAACCCAGTGGCCTATGCAGGCCAGTGTTATCTCATATTAAGAACCTCCTGTGATACTCGGAAGGAGAGAAATGTGTCCCAGCCCGTTAGATCCCTAACTGGTCTAAATCTCATTTGAAGCTATTTAAGCCAAGGTGAATTTTATGGGTGTTTGTGAGCACTGCTGTCCTAGGGTTCCTGGAGGATAGAAAAGACACTAACCCTGTCTCTTCATAATCCGGATAGGGAGATCAGATACAGATGAAATAACTGGAATAACATTCTAAAGCACAAATAAATAATTTCAAAAAATACTTGCCTTGTTCCCTCTGGACCTAGGTTTCCTCTTGTATAAAAATGCTAGGTTAAATCATCTCTAAGTTCTGCTCAAAGAAGCAAGTGAACTATAACAGTGTTTCTCAAACTTGAGTAATGTATTCAAAGGAAGAAATATTTGCAGATCTTCCTTATGTTAACTTAAACTATTAATTATGTAAGAACATAGATTCAGGAGCCACTTTGCCTAGGTTCTAATCTCAGATCTGCCATTTATTGGTTATGTGACCTTGGCCAAATCACTAAACTTCATGTCTCAGTCTCCTCAGCTGTAAAATGGGGATGATACCAATACCTATGTTCATAATATTGTTATGAGAATTAGAGGGGTCAGTATTTGCAAAGCGCTTAAAACAGGTGCCTGGCACATAATAGGAGTTTTAGAAATCTTAAATAAAATTTTCTATACATGTATGAACATAAAACTAGGAATGAAATCTTCACACACATAGCTCTTACTCAGCTATAAAACAAAACAGTTTAAAAACTATCAGCTATAAAGCAAAATAATTTGAAGATTCAGTATAAACAAAACTATAACTCAGTCATTTCTAATTGCATGTTGGCATTTTATGATTATGCGCTTTAAATGTACAGTCTGCATGGTTTCTATAAGGGCCAATGGCCCGCAGGCCAGCAGAGCAGGGCATTCCTGTTGGAGTCCCAATCCTAATCCAATTGAAAACTAAAGCTCTTTACAAAGAGGTTGAACTCATTCATGTTGAAATGTGTTGATTTAGGCGGAGAAAGATCACAGATTGCATCATAACAGGTACCATGAGAAAGAAGCTTCCAGGTTAGATTAGACTGTTATACAAAGTTTAGAATTCAGAAAGCCACAGGATAATTGCTTTGAACATCATTTTATGAAGGATTTAATCATACCAATGGGTAACTCTAAATTACTCTAGAACCTGGTGTTCTGTCCAATAGAAATACAAAGAAGTGCATGTGTGAGTGAGTACCTTGTAGTCCCACTCTACAAGCAGCTCTCTCATGCAACCACCTCTAATAGTCTTCACAGAGATTATATGCATATATAGGATTCCATGTTACTCAAACTAGGGTCTCTAACTCCATAGATCTGAACACATACTCTCAGATGTTTATACATTTAGGAAGAGATGAAAAGAAGATGACAGAGTCAGGGAATATTTTAGAGATATACGTGCTCAGTTAAAGGATGAGGATAGAGAGATAGAAATCACAAATGGTCTCTAAGTTTTTAAACTGATTTAGAGAATAATGTACTTTAGTGAACAATTTTATGCAGGTTTCACTAATGTTATGCTGACATTATCTTTAATTAAACTTGGCATTTCAGGACTGCTCACTAGCAGAGTATTGATAAAGAATGAGGTCTGATTGTTCTGACCTAACAAACAAAATTTTGATGGTACATCTAGCCTTCTGAAAAGCTTACTTTGTATGCAGGCTTCCTCCGCACTCATATTATTAGTCAAAATACATTTTAAAAAAATCACTATAGAACTATATCTGATGCTTAATCTTTCTATAATTAACAATCAGGTAGAATTAAATAGAATCCGCTAAACACAAGTGAATGGATCATTTGCTGGATCCTCGCCTTTTAAGTTGCGTAGGCCTAAAAAAAAAAAAGGGACTCATATGTCTAAATAAATATTCACCTGTAACTCTCATGCATCTGGTTATAGTTTTTGGAATTATAATAATTATAAATATATATTATAATTATGACTACAGCTATATGTGAGTATATGCTTATGTTTTGTAGATATATGTATATATTATACATACATACACATTCACACACACATATTTAACAGCATATATCATTTATTGAGCACCTAATGTGTGCCAAGTATGGTGATGGGCTCTTTACAAATATCGTTCATATCCTCACAATAACCTTGCAAAAGCTGGCATTGTTATTCTATTCTAAGAAAAGAAAGCTAAGGCCTAGAAATGTTAGATAAACCACCCAGAAGGACAGGGACCCCAGGACTTAATTCTATGAATGAATTCTGAGGAAGTACTTGCTCAGCCTAAAACAGACTTGCTCATATCTTGTATTTATATTGGGAAAAGTTATGGTCCGTGTCCAGAACAGGAACCTCCAACCCGAATGGAAGGCAGACAGTAGTCAAGCAGCAGAAAGTAATATTTGGAGCCTAACACTGTATTACTGTAACCAAGACCACCCGAGACCCAGAGGAGGAGAGGTTTGCCTAGACTCACAGTGAACATTTACATAATGCCATCACAGACCAGCATTACCCTGTGGTTTTACCTTGCTCACAATCCTCACAACAATCATATGTGGGCTACAAATGTTTAAAACATTTTGCCGATAAGATAAAACAAGGGCCTAGAGAGTTGAAGTATTTTGCCCATGGTCACAGAGCTAGTAAGTACCCACCTGGGACTTGAACCCAGGCAAAGCTAGATTTCGCAGCTGGGCCCTTAACTCCTACAACAGTATCGGTAGTTTCAACACAACGACTGCCTCCTTAAATCCTGCTCCACCTCCGTTGCCAAGTCCTCATCAATCTAAGATTCCTTCTAACCATGTTATCTTGTAACCATTACCTTGTGATGTTTCATTACCATAACTGTCTCCCCAGTGACTTTAAGCAGGTTCTCCCATCTGTGCCTCCACAAGCCCCCACTGAAGTCAATGGGCCACAGGCATTCAGCTGCTCTTTCTTGCAGTCCAAATCTACTCCTCCCCACTGCTCAATCTACTCCCGGAGTTTTGCCTTCTGATGCAGAGTTTACAAGGGAGTTATCATGACACAATTACCCTCAACCATGCAGTGCTGACAATGCAATCATCTGTCAGCAAATGAGCTGAGTGGTGCTTGTATGAGGCTGTCTGGACCACACTCGGCAAAATCAGGTTGTTACCTTTGTGCCTTCAAACCAAACACAAACAATAGAACTCTCCATTACCCAGAAAAGGGGCATAGTTTTCTCTGGCATTCCTGCCCATATACTGAGATTCAGATAGAAACCACAGAGGTAGCCAGAAATATCTCAAGACAAAATGCCTTTGTCCCATATCTGCAGCTAAAAAGAGCTGAACATGTTTTGTAGAGGCTCTTGGAAACCAATTATAATATTCTCTCCACATCTTTTCACTGAGGACTGTGTTCCTGGTACTATCTGGCAGGTTTGTCTTATGGACAGTCAAAATTTAATGATTTTATCTAATCAATGGATAAGGGCAAAGATTGATTTAGTGACCCATGGGACACTCAGACAGGGCACAAAGCCCCTATTAATGCTGACCAGGTAAGGAAGACCCTTCATCTATCCACTCTTTTTTCCCCCAACATTGTATTATGAAAAATTTCTGACATACAGAAAAGTTGAAAGAATTTTATGGTGAACAACCCCCAACTCCTACTTGGGTTTTATTATTCTTGCTTTATGCTACATCTACCCATCTGTCCATCCTTTCATTCAGTTATCGATTCATCTTATTTTTTAAAGTGCATTTTAAAGTAAATTGAAGACTTGGATACACTTCGCCCCAAATACTTCAGCACAGATATTAATTAAATTTACACTTCTTACATTGTTTAGCTTTGAGGGAAAGCTTACACACAATATAATGTAGAAATCTTAAGTGGACTCTTCACTGTTTTGATAAATGCATACACCTGTGTTATTCAAAACCTTATCAAGTAATAGAACATTCCCATTGCCCAGAAATGTCCCTCATGCCCCATTCCAGTCAATCCTCAAAATCATCTCCCCAGAGGCAAGCACTATTATGATTGTTTTTCCCTACAGTAGATCAGTTTTGTTTGCTCTCTAATGTCATACACGTGGAATCATGGAGTAGATACTCTTGTGTCAGTTTTCTTCCCTCAGCATAATGTTTTTGAGATTCATCCATGTCCATTACAGTAATTCATTCCTTTTCATTGCTGAGCAGTATCCTCTATATATGGATATGCCATATATATATACATATTTTTTTATCCATTCACCTGTTGATGAACATTTGGGCTATTTTCAGATTTTGGCTATTGTGAATAAAACTGCTATAAAAATTAGTGTACAAGTCTTTCTGTGGATGTATGTTTTTATTTCTCTCTGATAAATATGTAGAAGCAGAATTGCTGGTGATAGGGAAGGTATATATTTAGTTTTATAAAAAATTGTAACCCTTTTTTCCAAAGTATTTATCTTATTTTACACTCTAGCCAACGTTTGAAAATTCAGTTTGCTCTACGTCATCACCGACATTGGGAGTTGTCTATTTTTTTAAATTTAGTCATACCAGGGGAGGTGAAGATAGCTTGCTGAGCTGTTAATTTACATTTCCAAAATGACTAATGATGTTGAGCACTTTTCCACAGGTTTATGGCCATTCACATTATCTTCTTTTGTGAAATGTCTATTCAAATATTTTGCCCATTTTTTTTAGGGCCTGATTATACCTTGGCCCTGCTTCCAAGGACACAGATCCACAGGCTTGTGGACATGCTACATTAGAAAGCTCTAACCCATTTCGACTTCTCTACCCACTGCCCGGGCTCAAAAGAACCCGAAGAGATAATTTTTGAATAAATGTTACTTGCACTCCTCATTTGCTGGGCGCTGCCAACAGGCAGCAGGAATTGACGGCTTGTTAGCAAAGCCTGGCCCCTTTGTGAGATGTTTTCAGAATGATTGATTTACAATAAAGTGGTTCCTGGTGGGTGCATGCAGGTGGAACTGATGCGGATCGATTCCAGTGGTGCTAACTAATCAGCTGTTTAAACTGGCAGGGAGAGTGCTCAGTGACAGACACAGCGCGACCATCATTTTCCCCCTAAGATTACAAATTAACTTGTTGGGGTTTGCTGGGGTGCGTGACAACCTGGAGCCCTGACTCAGAGGAGGGGAGGGTGGCTGGGCCTTCAGGAGGCCTCTCTGGGACCAACCTTTCCCATCAAGCTGGACCTGGGCAAACAGCAGCACTCTGGCTGAAGGAAATGAGATCTCATCTCAGAAAGTGTGGGGAGTTTCATCCTCATTAAAATTCATTCTCCCCTCCCCCACAGTGAGTAGGGGGAATTGAATTTTAAAGAGTCCACTTCTGTTCCTCTTTTCTTTTTTCTGTTGGCTATTTGCTTAACCCCATGGCAGACCTATCTCTTCCTTTCTTCACATAGGATGAACACACAGGGAACCAACCTCATTTTCGCCCCCTGCTCTTGAAGAAAACTCAATATCCCCAAATCCAAGCTCTTTGGGGTTACAGAGGCCTATTATTTTGTCTTGTTTGTTTTTAAGGCTGTTCACTTTATATCAGGGTTTAATTGTGGTATCCTTTAAGCATTGACGTGTTTGCTTTCACAGTATTAATTTTAAACTAAGATCTTAAAAATTGGGAGATTTTAGGCTGAAGAGGCTAGGTAAGGAGTGGAAGGCAATGAAGATCAAATGCGGGCAGTGGCGTAAGGGTGGCCCAGTCACGGTCACTCAGGAACGCCTAGCCTGGCTTCAGACTCTAGGACTAGTCTTGGTTTCTTGGCCCACAGAAGTTTTTCATATATTTTCTTATTCTTATGATAGCTTCATGGGATGCACAGGAACCACCATCTTATTAAAAGACATCCTCGAATAGATGCAGAAAGTGGTGAAACAGCCTCAAATGCAGGTCTTTGAAATCTAATATTTCCAGTTACAGCTCTGGAAGCTTGAATTAGCAGGCTAAATAACACACGTGCTATATGAAATGTCTGAGGCGGTTTTCCAATATTACAATGCGAATCTGCTGACACGTTCCAGATTAACACTTCAGAAAGATTTGTTTCTTCAGAAGCGGATGCTGTTATTCTAAAGTGGAACTGGAGGAATAACCAGGTGAGATCTGGAACATGCTGCCACCAAACATTAAAATTTAGCATAAAGCTCCAATAATTAAATCAGTTCAGCCCCAGGGATAAACAAACAGACAAATGAAGTAAAATAGGTGACTATGTAACAGACTCTGGGATTTGAAAAAGCAAAATATGATAAAGAAGGTTATCAAAAACATAGAGAGAGGATGGGAAAGATTAGTCAACAAAAGATTCTATAAAAATTTAAAAAATTATTAAGGGAGAAAAAGTATATTTAGATACTTAACAGATGCTGTACTCCAAAATAAATATCAAATATTTAAATATAGAAATCCAAAGCATAAAAGTCTTCAAACCATTTAGGTGATTATTTCAGTCTTTGGAGTGAAAAAGACGCTCTAAGCAGAAAAGCAAGGAAAACATCACAAATGAAAATATTCATGGATTTAATTCATAAACATAAAGTTCTTTCTGTATATCAACAAAACAATACAAAAATTAAAAGCCAACAACAAACTAGAAGGACTATTTGTAAAAATTATCCTGAAGACTAATATCACTTAATATACAATAAATAAGAAAATAAGAGTCTCAATGGATACATTGAGGCCAAGATTATGAAGAGATGTTATAATGGAGGAAATAAAAAACATAAATTACCTTTTCTTTTTAAGTTCACCAGTAAACAAAGGATTAAAAATAGAAATAATAGGATATTTTTCATCTATCAAATTAGCAATGATGAAAATATTATACTTAATGTTAACAATAATATGATAAAACAGACACTCTCATACACTTATGGATAAAAGTTAAACTGAACATTTCTGGTCAGTATGCCTATGTCTTGCCCCTACTAAATGTCTCTAGTCTTAGCTCATATTGCTTCTCCTTTTCTCTCTGTTCCAGCATAAGGGGATCTTTTTTTTCAGTTGTTGTCACGCAGATTTTCCACTTGCCTAGAAAACTCTCAGACATCTCCTCCCTTACTGCCTTCTCTCTTCCTTCGCCTCCTTTTTATTCCTCTCCCTTTTTACCTCTTTTCTTCCCCTTTCTCCTTCTCCTCTTCTTCAGCTTCCACTCTCTCCATTTGCCTGTTCTTCCCTTTTCTTCTATGTTTATCCCTTTTCCCTTCCATTCCTTTTCTTCCTCTTTCCCTGCCTTTCCACCTTCTTTTCATATCACCTAGTTAAGACTTATTCATACTTGAAATCTCAAATCAAACATTTCTTACTCAATGCAGCCTCCTTATTCTCCCCTCAAAGTGTCACATTATCTGATTATTTGTTCCCATAACACCTTGCAGCTTTCCCTAACACAATCACAATTTAAATTTATGTATTTGTGGTTATTTGATTACATATTTCTCCCTCACAGAATTATATGGACTGTGTCACTTTTAGTCACCATTAAATTCCCAGTGTACAACAAGGTGCCAGAAAATAAGAGGTTTGATATATATAGTTGGATGTTGACTGCTGACTTCCCAAAAGACCACTAGAATAAACTGTAGCCTAAGCAAAATTACTTTAGTAAACCTACTGCAGTAAGGGAGAACTTATCATGACAAATCAAGATTATGTACACATTGTTCCTGGATTTTTTTTTAATGGCATTTGAACAAGTCCTCAAAATATATTTGTGGACAAATATGGGGTTGAGATACTCATTAAGGTGGCTAGTACTTGGCTGAAGAGTTGTACCCAAAGGGTATGGGTTAATATATTAGTTTCAACCTGTATTGATATATTAGTTTTAATTTATGGAAGTTCAGAATAACTATGAACCAGTAGGGGTTGGTTGTAATGCAAAACACTTTTTTTACATAAAGCTAATATCCTGACAGACCAACGTCATATCAGGGTCAGTTAAAAACGTATGTCCTGCAACAGAAAATAAGCAAATGCCTCCTGCCAGAAAAAGCATGACGTTTGGTGTTTTGATGATGATGACGATGATCATGCCTTTTGTCTGGCTTACCTGAGGTCAACAGCTCCCGGATAAAAATATACAACTTCAGTGAGTTATCTAAACAGAGCATAGAGATGTTATAATAAGATGTTTCTTATTTTCATAGTACACATTCATGTCAAATCTATTTTAGCTAATGGTTGTTAACTTCAACAGCAAGCTCAAAAATCTCTTTAGTAATTGAAGTAAGTAGATGAGCTGGAGCTAATGATGAAATGATTAGTCAAAGACTATAAAATAAGAAATATATGAATAGTGTATTGCTACATTCATTAAAAGAGTCATTCACCTAGCATACATCACTGTGTTCATATCACTCCACTCAACACCTAGAGCATGTTAGGAAGTCAGGCTGTTAACAAGTGGACGACGTCATAAACAAAAAGTTTATGGATGTCAATTACTTTATATTGACACATAGTGTAAATTTCATAGTGCATGTGGTAACCAGTTAGAAAATAGAATATCGCTTTTAATACCATGATATTATATATTTTCTAACAGTTATGGAAAAAGACCTTTTAATCCAATGAAGAGGTGAGCTTTGAATTGATTCTTGAATTACTAGGCAATATCAGCCAGCTATGGGAGAATGGGAACAAAAAGTTCTAGGCAGAGGGTGGGATGGGAAAAGTCCTAAAGTGAGAATGAGCATGGTATATTTTAGGAACTAAAAAAAAAAAAAAAAGCCTCTCATTGCTGGAAAAGGGCAAAGGGGTTAGAGGGAATCTGGTTGAAGTTGAGAGATGGGCAGGGGCCAGTCCAAGGACAAGAAGTCAGATTTCAGTCTATGTACAGTGAAAAGCCACTGAGGATTTTATGAAAGGAAATAATATTACCTGATTTGTTTTTTAAAAAGTCCCTCTTGGCTGCTGAAGGGGATTATGGAGTGTAGGAGAGTAGGAATAGAAGGAGGGAGACCAGTTAGAAAACTATGGCATGAGTCCAGACAAGAAATAATATTGGTTTGCACTAGGTAGGAAGCTGAAAGATGAAGAGAAGCAGATACATTCAGAATATATTTTAAAGGTGGAGCTAAGAAGATTGATGGTGTGAATGAAGTGGAGTGTGAGCGAAAAGGATGAATTAAGGTGGTTCCAAATTTGGGAAAGCGAGTAAATTTAGTGGATGGTTGTGCTGTTAAATATGTATTAAAAATATGTACTGAGCATTATTGTGGGTAGGACACATTTTTGGCAAGATATATTTTTCTAACTTCTAAAATACTTTTATTATTAATAGATTATAGATGCAAATTTCATTTTAAAATTCTCACCAATATTTCCATTTTATTTTAAGCAAATATTGTAAGTAAACTTTTTTATCTCTCTCATTATCTTTGTTATTATAACATAGATCAGGGGTCAGTGAATTTTCTGAAAAGAGGCAATTAGTAAATATTTTAGGCTTTCTAGTCTGTATGAACTCGGTTGTACTCAATCCTGATTTTGTACTGTGAAAACAACCATAGACAATACCTTAAAGAATGAACGTGGCTGTGTTTCAATAAAACTTTATTTACAAAACAGGCAGTGGGCCACATTTGGTCTGTGGGTGGTATTTTTCTGATCCTTGACGTAGACTACATATCACTAAACAAGACAATCTAGGGCAGTGGAGGGGTGGTGTGGAAACAGGTTATGAAAAAGGAAGCTAAATACTTATTCTTTGATTGACAACAATTGACAACAAGGCCAATTAGGGTCTTCTGTGAACTTTATATGGAGATAGTAGGAGACATTTTTCTTGTCTGAGGGACTGCTAAGAAAGGGGCTGAAAATCACTAACTTACCCTGGCTATTTTACCAGGCATTTGGTCAGTGCTTATGTTCAGAACAACTCCAAGCAGAGGTAGACTCAAGAGCCATGACAACATTATTTGGGAAGCTTAATCTAGCTATGTCTAAAGCCAGAAACACGCCAGGACTTCCTAGTTATATGAGTCAGTAAATTCCCTTTCTGCTTAAACGAGGTTGAGTTTTGATCAACTGCAGACAAAAGATTGTAGACAAAAATATTGCTTCATTGAATCTAGAAGTGGAAGACAATTAACATTTGAATTCCTTGAATGCCAAGCATAATACATGCTAAACTTAGTTAAACTTAGTTAAACTTAAAATAGCTTAAGTTTAAATTTGAGAGAACATGGGCTCAGAAATAAGTGATTTGCCTTAAGTTTCATAAATTTTGGATAGTTATGATCTGACTGCTGATGTTTCTGACTCCCCAGATATGTTATTTATATGATACCCTGTACTAAGAAAGCACAGAAATTAAATGAAAAAAATAATAAAACATAATTTTTGGATTTCTCTATTTCTTTTAAATTAATTTCTTCTAGGGCTCCAAAACTGAAAGAGAGATTAAAGATGATTCTTGAAGCATCAGAAAGATAGCTGAATCTCCAAGAAGTTTCTTTAGTAGATCCAGTATATGAGTTGTTAAGCAATCAATCATGGATGAACTTTCGAAGCTACTTTCAATCTTAAAGTGGAAGTGTTTCTATCCTAATCGTCCACAGGTGAAATCTGGAAAATGTTACCTTTTTTTTTTTCCTGCTTAGAGAGACCAGATATCATATGTATGCAGGCAATGTGGAGTTAGTGACACCATTCATTTCCATATCTCTAGGTGGCTGTGTGAACTTGAGGAGAAAGGGCAGGTAAGGAATGTAAAATCATCATCAAAGATTCATGCCTGGGAAACTTCTTGAGAGCTATATGGAGACAGGAGTACAAGAGAGGTTTCTTTCTAGGTGGAAAGAGGTGATAATTAAACATAATTTGTAGAAGAAAATTAATAGTGATGGACTTGAATCCTTTATAGCAAATGTAAATTTCAAAGCAATTTTGTGTGGAGAAGTAAAAAGCTATAATATATGGCTGAGTAGTATATGCTGACAGTAATGGTTCTCTTGTGCAGTGAGTTATTAAAGACTTTCATCTCGTGGTTTTCAATAATGAAAAGGGAGCATTTTCTGAGATATATCCCTTGTGTTGATTTAGCTTGTATGATCAGTAGGTTATCTCAATAGCTGTATGGGAAAGGTTAAATTTGTTAAGGAGGTAAAAGACGAAAATGTGAGAAGCCTGTTATTTTACAAAGATGTATTATTATTTCCTCTTTGAGAATAACAAACTATGACCTTGAGCAAGTCATTTAATCTCTCTGGGACTTGATATCCATATACTGTCTAAGGATCTTGTCCATGGCTTTTTCCAACTCCAGTAATCTATAATTTCTTCTTGTGATAAAAATATCTTCCTGGGAATGAGTTTTTCTTCCCTTCTTTAGAGAGTTTGCCATGAAGAAATTTCAGGGTCATTTTATTGGAGTCAATTTCTCCCTCTTCTCTTATTTTTGAAATAGGTTCTAGGTTCAGCTCCAGGACTACATCCCATTTGTTGAGCAAGGTACAGAGATAGTGAAGGACCAGAGCCATTTTTCAAAGCTGGTTGCTCCAGTTTTCACAAAGGTCTACAGAAGGAAAATATCTGGGAACCAATGGCTTAGTTAAACCAGTCACAATACAAACGGCTATGGTTTTGGGGTGTTCTTGAATAGTCCTGGCTCGTGAGGATTGGATCATGAGGAAATGAGAAGTGGGATTCTAAAAGAAGCAAGAGATCAAATATTTTTTGACAATTTATTAAATTTTGACAATTTATTATATTTTTTGATGCATTTATTAAATTTCTGAGTGGTTGAATATGGGAGCTTAATGTTAATATATCATGATTTTTTATAGACATTAATAAATAATTCATGTTCTAGAGTAAAGTCATCTTATACTAGTATGATGTATTTGTCAAAACTAAATAACCAATATTGATTCACTATTGCTAACTAAAGTCCAAGCTTTATTCAGATATTTTTAGTTTTAACAAATCTGACAGTCTCTGACTTATAACTATTGTATATATACTATTTACATTTAAAGTGATTATTGATATAGTTGAATTGAAATCTATCATCTTTGTAATTGTTTTATAACTTATATTTGTTCTTTACTTCCTTTTGCCTCCTGTTACTTTGCCTTCTCTGTTTTTAACTGGCATTTTATATGATTATCTTTTTTCTCCTCTTGGAATGTCATTTATACTTCCTTTTAATAAACTGCTGGTTGCCAGATGGAAGCAGGACGTGGGGGGGCTGGATGAAAAAGTAGAAGGAATTAAAAAGTACAAATTGATAGGTACAAAATAGTCGGGATGTAAAGTACAACATAGGAAATATAGTCAATAATATTACGATAACTATGTATGATACCAGGCAGGTGCTAATCTTATCAGGGAGATTACTTAGTAAATTATACAAATGTCTAACCACTATGACACGTGAAATTAATATAAAATAATATTAACTGTAATTGAAAATTAAATTTAAAAAAATAAATAAAATGTTTTTAGTGATTGCCTTAGGGTTTACAATACATATATTAAAAACGATGAGCACCAAATTTCAGATAACACTGTACCACTTTGTGTATAGTGCAGGGACATTATAACAGAGTATTCCCAATCCTTCCAATTGTCCTTTGTGAATTTCTGTAATATATTTCACTTATCCATATGCTAAAATTACTCACTATGTTGTTACTTTATTGCTTCAAACAAATAGATGTCTTTTAGATGAATTAAAATAATAGAATAAAATATTTATTTTACCTTATTTATTCCTTTTCTGACACTCTTTATTTCTTTATGTAGATCCTAGTTTCTGATCTATATCATTTTTCATCAGTTTGAAGAACACCTTTTAATTTCCTTTTTTAGTACTGTTCTGCTATAACAACTTCTCTAAGTTTTTGTTTTTCTGAGAAAGTCTATTTCTCCTTTACTTTTAAAGAATAACTTTGCGGGATATAGAATTCTATGTTGGCAGTTTTATTTTCTTTCATCACTTGCAAAATTTGATTGCAATCTCTTTTGGCTGCATGACTTCTGATGAGAAGTCTGCTGTGTTCTCATCCTTGTTCCTATATAGGGAAGGCTTTTCTCTCTCTTCTAGTTTCTTTAAAGATTTTCTCTTTATTTTTGATTTCCTACAGTTGAACATGATATGCTTATGTGTGAGGGTTTTGTTTTGTTTTGTTTTGTTTTGTTAGTTTTACTTGTTTGTTTGTTTTGTATTTATCTTGCTTGGTGTTCTCTGAGCTTCTGAAACTTGTGGTTTGGTGTCTGTCAAAAATTTTGGTAACATCTCAGCTATTGCTACTTCAAAAATTTCTCCTTCTGCCTCATTCTCTCTTTCTTCTCTTCCTGGTATTGCAATTATGCATAAATTTCATCCTCATAGTTCTTGGATATTCTGTTCTTTTTTTTTTCTGTTTGTGTTTCAGTTTGGGAAGATTCTATTGCACTATCTTGAAGTTCACTATTCTTTCTTTGACAGTGTCAAGTCTACTTATGAGTCTGCTGAAGGCATTCTTTATTTTTTTGTTTTTGATTTCTAACATTTTCTTTGGAGTTTGAAAATAGTTTCCACCACTCTGCTGACATTGCCTATTTTCTCTTGCATGTCGTCTTTTTTTTATTAGAACCCTTAACGTATTAACCATAGTTATTTTAAATTCCTTATGTGTTAATTCACATATCTTAATGCGGTTATGATGATTGCTTTGTCTTCTCAAGCCACGATTTTCTTTGCCTTTTGGTTTGCCTTTTAATTTTTTATTGAATGTCAACATGTTATATCAATACTAGTTACTGATCTGGTTATGAGTTGGGCTGTTTTTAATGTTCCCTGTAGCTATATGTAGTAGAGATTCAAAACTCCTCTGATATCATTGTTTTTGTTTCCTCTCTTGGCTTTAAGTCTTCTCTTTGTGCTGCCTCTCAGAGGCAGTCTATGGCTTACAGCTTTCTTAGCTATAATTCTCTGTTATACTGAAGGTTTGTTGGTGTGTGGTTGGGTGTGAGGGAGTGAAAAGGTCTGTCTTCTAGTGGACCTCCATCTCAAGGCACGGACTTCAAGAGAGTTTCTGTTTCCCTACAAGGCATACAGCTGCTCCCATCTTCCCTGTACCAAGTTCCCAATATATTTCCTTGAAGTTCTGTCCCCTGTTAGATTTTTTCCCCCCGCTCACAGGTAAAATATAAATGCTAGAAAGGACTGCAGGGGAAAGGAAATCTCTTTCCCCAGGTGAGATAAAGTTTCAGCATTGCATTGTGGCAAAGTATTTCTCCTTGGAGATTAAATCAACCTTTCCTACAGAGAAGGAAATGAGCCGGTTACACTTGCTGTTTTTCTCCTCCTCTTTTCAGAGCAACAGGCGACTTTTCTTGGATCCTCACTGTGAGAACCTGTGGGATTCTTGGAGGGAAAGCCCAAGAAAGTGTGGGGGCTCTCCTTTGATAATAGCCCCCAGGAACTTGTCATGATCAAGCTAGTTAGCACTCAGCCTACAGAAATTTTTCAAAATTAAAGGAAGTGTTTTTCAATTTATGGCTTCCAATGGCTTTAGTTCCAGGTAAGTACATCTCTAGTGCTATATGTCTCTGGATGTACCAGTCTCTAGATTGGGGAGTGACAGTTTATCTTGTGACCCTAGTTCTCTGATGGATTCAAGAACAGTTGGTGATTTTCACTCTGCATAGAGTTCCTTGTAATGACAGGAGTGATGACTTGCAAGCTCTTTACATGTCCGAGCTGAAATGGATAAACCCATGTTTATTAATTTTAATGGGAAAAATTAGATGTGCTCCATTTCAAACCTAGAGTCCCACACATTATACACAAATAGAAAGATATATAAATCAAACAATTAAACAATTTTATGTAAGATATAAGCAATAATTTAAAAACCAAAAGACACAAAATATAATACTAGCTTACTGTACTCACCATAGATGAAGAGCAAATTTCAGAGTGGGTGCTAGCTTGTGAAAGAGGTGTAACGGGTCACTGTTTAGAAGGTACATTTGTCATTCTGCACCTTTTTCTTAGTCAACATTTTGGAGTTTACATTTTATCTTGCATTCAAACTCATAAATAAAATCAAATAATAGAAAAACATCTATCTAAAAAAATACAGTCTAAATCCAAAAGCACATTGAAACATATGGAAAAAGCACACATACTCAGCAGGCTGAAGAGATGAAGAAGAAGCTCCTCTTTATCCTTCTCATGTGGCCTGAATTCACAAATAAAAATGTTTTAATTCATTGAACCATGACCTGAAATTTAAATTCGTTCCATATGATATTCTCTTACTAGAAAGTGTGTCTAGTAAATTGGTGAATGTGTCTTTGCTTGAAATGTAACTTTGAAATACCACATCTTAGAGTGTATTTACTCAGTGTGTTTTTAGATGAAAAGTCCTTATCCTCCCCCCCAAAAAAATTTGTGGCCCCCCAAAATAGTATACTTTTTCAAGAGCTGTTATGACAAAATGTCATTAACTGAACAATCCCTATATGAGGTAATTCTGTAATTATAGTTTTTTGTTTTTTTTTTAAAGTCTGGAATTAATTAGTAACTATGTTTCCTCCAGAGCAATGTAAAAATCATAGTACATTTTCATTTTCTTCAGTTTTTCCCTCCCGCCTCCACCAATGTTCATGTGGAAAATGCCTGAAATTTCAGTTCATATTATTGTTAAATTTATTTTCTTTTCATAATAAATACTTATATGGACCTAACAAGTGGTTTTCACTTCTTTGTTAACTATATCTTCACACATACCCCTGCTTCTTTCTGAATTAATTGTCTTTTCCGATGTAGTTCATTCTCTAATAAGTTATTTTCAGACACAGTCTATAAATTATAGACCTACTGTGTCCAAACTCATCCATAAATGACAGTATATGTGGGAATAGAATTCTAGAATTCAAGTATTTTTCTCTGTACTTTCAAGTGCTCTAAGGCAAAGATGTGAGAATAAGTAGATTTTCTCTTTACCGTTAGTGCCCAGATGTGTATCTATAATATTATGTCAATACAGCATTGGTGCTGTTGTCGAGGTGTGTAGTTTAGTCCTGCTCTGTTATCCCTTTCAATTCAAGGATGCATGTCTTTCTTTAGTTCTTAGAAATTATCAGTTATTTTTTGGAATATTTTTTTCCACTAATTTTCTCTATTCCTTCCTCCAAAACATCTTTTACATATACATTGGCATTTCTGTTTATCCCTATAATAATAGTCTGTAAATATTTAAAATTGGATTGTTTGTTTCTTATAATAAAATATTTGGAGTTCTTTGTACATTCTGGATACAAGTCTTTTAATAGACATGTGATTTGCAAATGTTTTCTCCCAATCTGTTATTCTTTTAACAATATCATTCAAAGAGCAGAAGTCTTTAATTTAAATGAAGTTTAATTTATCATTTTTATGATTTCTCCTTTTAGTATTGTGTTGAAGAAAGCTATTCTCCTACATTTTCTTCTAGAAGGTTTTGTAGTTGTAGGTGTTATATTTAGGTCCATAATCTACTTTTGAGTTAATTTTTGTAAATATTGCAGAATATGAATTAAAGTTCTTGTTTTACACATTAATGTCAACTTTTTTCATCATCATTTGTTGAAATTATTATTCGTCTTCACCAAATAACTTTCCTTCTTTGTTGAAAGTCAATTAACCAAATCTCCAGGGGATTATTTCTAGTTTCTCTATTCTGTTTCATTGCTCATCTACCTTGATCTTTATATCACAATTTTTGATTACTGTTGTTTTATAATACATCTTGAAGTCATATAGTATAATTCCTCTAGCTTTTCAAACAAACATTTTAAAGTTGTTTTAGCATTTATAGATCCTTTGCATTTCCATAGGAATTTTAGAAACAGCTCTTCAATAACCACCAAAGCTTTTTGGAAATTTGTTTGGAATTCCATTGAATCTATAGTTCCATTTGGAAAGAATTGATATCCAAATAATATTGAGTCTTCAGATCCATAAATATAATAGCCCTGTCCAATTATTTATGTCTTTTTGGAATTTCTCTCAGCTATAGGAAGGAAAATTCCTCACCTGATGAAAGACTGACATCTGACATCACCTATAAAACTGAATGCTTTATGCCTATGACAGGAAATGAACAAGAATATCTACTCTCACCATCTCTACTTAATGTTGTATAGAAGATCTTAACTAGTGCAATAAGGCTAGGAAAAGAAGTAAAAGTGAACACATTTAAAAGGAATAAGAAAGACTATACTTATTTGAAGACAACATGATCACCTAAGTAGAAAATTCAAAGAATCTACAAAAAACTATGCAAACTAATAAGTGATTTTAGAAAGATGGCAAGATGCAATGTCAATATACAAAATTGATCGGATTTCTATACACTAGCAATCAACAACTGGAAATTGTACTTAAAAATAATACCATTTGTATATCATAAACATGAAATAATTACAGATAAATATAAGACAATCTGTATAAGAGCTGTATGTTGAAAACTGCAAAATTATATAGAGAACTATGTACTGTTCATACATATGGAGACTAAAGAAGTATAATGTCAAGTTTTACAAAATTAATCTAGAGATTCAATGCAATCTTAATCTCAACCAAAATTCCAGCAGCATTTAAAAAGTTATTGACAATTTGATTCTAAATTTTATAAGAATGCATAGGCCAGAATGGTCAAGACCATTTTGAAAGTGAAGACCATTGGATCATTGGTGTAACCTGTGAACAAGACTTACTATTAAGCTACAGTAATTAAAATGGTGTAATAGACATAGTTTAAGGGGATGGAATAGACAGTTTAGAAACAGTCTCACATTTGTATAATTAATTTATTTTCAACAAATCTACTAAGATAATTCAGTGAAAGAACCTTTTTTTTTTTTCAAAAAAAGGTACTAAAAATCTGGACCTCATATCAAAAAAGTGAACCTCAACCCTTATTCATACTACAAATAATAAATAGCTTATCATGGATGGTAGAACTAAAATTAAGAGCTAAACCTATATAATTTATAGAAAAATTTATGGAGAAGTCTTTGTGACCTTGATTTAAACAAAGCTTTCTTGGTAGTACACAAAAAAGCATGAATCCTAAGAAGAAAAAAAAATGAAGTGGTTTTATTCAAAATTAAGAAACACATTGTTCGAGAATGAAAAAGCAAGTCACATACTGGGAGAAAGTTTGCAAAACATGGTTTATAAAGGACTTACATTCACAATAAATAAAGAATTCTAACAATGGAATATTAAGAAAAAACACTTTTTAAAAAGGGTCAATGATTTGAACAGATAATTCACCAGACAATGTGCATAACTAGATAAGGACTGAAAAGATGCTAAACATCTCTACAAAATTTAAATGGAAATTAAAACCAGATGAAAAACTATTGCATATCCAATAGAATGTCTAAAATAAAAAGACCAACAACCTAAGTGTTGATGAGGATATAAAGTAGCTAGACCACTTATACATTGCTGGTGTGAATACAAAGTTTTACATCTACTTTAAAAACATCTTGGCAGTTTCTAACAAAGTTAAACATACATTTACCATTCAACATAGCATTCCCACTTAGTGTTTATTCAAGAGAAATGAAAGCGTGTCTGTCAAAAGATTTGTACTCAAATGTTCATATCAACTTTATTTTTAATAGCTAACAATTGGAAAAACTCAAAGGTATATTGATTTTTGAAACAATAAACATATTGTGGCATATCCATTCAAGGAATACTACTCAGCTATATGAAAGTACAAACTACTAAAATAATCAAAGACATGATGAATCCTAAAAGCGTTACGCTAAGTAAAAGAAGCCTGATACAAAATGCTGCATATTGCATGATTGTATTGGAATAAAATTCTAGAAAAAGCAAAACTATAGTAATAGCAAGCAATTCAGTGGTTGCTTATGGCTGGCATAAGAGGACATTAACTATAAAGAGGCAGAAGGGAACTTGTGTGGGTGATGGAATTATTCTCTTTCTTGATTGTTATCATTACATGACTCTCTCTCTCTCTCTCTCTATATATATATATCTATATCTATATCTATATCTATCTATCTATCTATCTATATATATATATATATCACAGAATTGTACACTCAAAATTGATGATTTTTTTTTTAGTGTAAGGTTTACCTCAAGAAAGCTAATGATACAAAAGAAAAGCTCAGAAATGACAGAGAAAATATAAAGCCATTTTTCTTTGGGGAGAAAAAGCTGAGGGTAGTAAAATAAACTAGTTAGAATATATTACATTCAGAAGTGGCTCTACCAGGAAACTCTTCTAAAGAATCTAGCTCTGTTCTTTGCTCCAGACAAAAGTTGTTTCTATTTCTTGTGGGTTCTTTTGTTTCCTTTTCCTTGAGATTAAAGATTAATTGTTCCTTTATTGGCAAAGAAACTTTAAAATGTCAGGTTTGATTTGAAAAGGATAAGCAAATGCCAGTATTCTTTTTTCCTCATTTCTTTGAGGAGACAGGATGGGGGAGGAAGAGTTTGTGATTGGACTGGTAAAGTCCTCCCTGTGTTTCCCACACCTCCCTGCAACCTTCACCCAGGGTGGGTGCTTGCTGAACCCGACTATTAGACTGGGTTCAGACATGAGCCTACAGAAGAAGGGTTTTGTGAATAGTTCCTTCAGTAGCCTCAACAACTGCTTAGGCTTAAAAGCTATCTAGCTATAAAAGATTCATAACATGCTGAGAATTGTGGACTCAAGATAGTTCTAACTATAGTTAAAAGATAAAAACACAAACACAAAGAAAACAAAGCAAAAACAAGAGGTAAAGTTAATCATTTTCAACTATTCTTAGCTTGCCATGCACATATCAATGGCTTCAGTTCCAACAGTCACACAGAAGTATTTAAAATTTACTTCTATTTGAAACATCTTTATACCACAAAAGTTTTACAGCTTTCACATCTTCCATAACTGTCATCTTCAGCATTTGCAGCCCCTCTCAAGAGAGAGGAAAAAAAATATGTTGTGTATATAATATATGACTCACCCTGTTGTTATCATTGCTCATAGGAGAGAAGAATCATAAGGTAAGAGTTATACTTCCCTCCTCCTATCACAGAGAAAAAAACATAGAAATATCATTCCAACATTTTGGCAAGATATTGACACTAAGAATGGTGGAGAGCAATAAATTGTTCCAGTAACTCCTATATTTTTTTCACAGTAAAATGACAGGATTGGGGGAAGTAATCGGAGTCATTGTAATCAAATTACATTTACATTAAATTCAATCTTTATATTTATTTGGAGAAGAAAAGTCTCCCAACATTTTGGGTAGTCCAGCAGCTACAGGGGCCAGAGTCTCAATACATTGACCCGTACACAGAATGGGCAAATTTAAGTAGACCGTTCTCTGGCTCAAGACCTTGATTTGCTTGCAGGATTCAGGGAACCATGAAACACTGAGAACTTTCTGAGCAATAACCCTAAATGAGAGCTTGAACTTTGTAACTTCGAAATCATTCTTTACTTTACTCAGCTCAAATGTACATTCCACAGTACCACCCATGTTAACATCTATGTGTAGTGGCTGGTTCCTGGATTTGGCCTCAAGATCCTCATTTAAATGTTTTCTCACGTTGTAACTTTGTATATTTGGAGCTCTGAAAAACATAACAGTCAATTCTGGTCTCTAAAAAACATAACAGTCAATTCTGGTCTTTACTGTCCCAGCAAAGTTAACTCTCAAAGTTGCAATTTTACAGGAATTTGTGAAGCTGTGGTATTAAAATCCCATAAGATGAATGTTGAGTAATCAAATGATATTTATTGTTTAATATATTTTTCTCTCCAGCAACATAGAATTCTGTAAAGAATGTTCATAAAAATATTAAACATATTTTAAACTTTCTTATATGTGCCAGCCCTGTTATACATTATCTTTGCAAGTAGCATGGGAACTTAAAAAAAATTAAAATACCATTCCAGAAAGATTTTACATGTGGACTCTTGTTTGTGGCAAAATCATCTTTCATTCTTAGTGAGGCTATTAGAATTGCATGGGAACCTTAAGGACTGTTAAGATGATTAAGAGCCACATTTAATAGTTGCTCCAGTAGCATCTTGACAAACATTTTAATTTTATATCTCTCAAGTAAGCCCATAAAACAGCATGATATAAAAATTCTTAACAAATATATTAATAAAAATTTAAACATGCCTGTATTACTTATACTGTGTTTGAGTTAATTACATAATAATATTGTCTTGTATCAACCTTAATTAGATTGAATATTGATTAGTGCACTTTCCATTGATATTTCATTAACACATAATAACTGTCTTGTTACATCTAGATGTAACTTTAAATTAATTAAAGAGTCTAGCTGGAAATAAAAAGTTACATAAAGACATATGAAGCAAGCTCTTTTAAACATAAACAGAATTGGAAAGCTCAGTCTATAAATTAAAACAGAGAAGAAAAATTAAACTCTACCTGTTTTAAGAGTTTAAAATAATTAGATCTACGAATGACAATACACATTTTTTTTCTCCAAAGGATTTCAGCTCTAATATCAGTTAGACTAGGTTCATCTATCACTCAGTATTAAGAAAAAGGTTATGAAATATTACAATTATTCTTGAGGATTATGGTCTTTGTTTATTTCAGGAAAAAAACCTAGATTTTAAACAGCATCTAAGATTTCTTAGTATGTGATTAAGGCTGTTTATTTTCATGCTGATGAGCTGAGAGCTATTTCAATGGGGAGATGCTATAATTTTCCCATGATCTGGAAAATAATTCATGGCACTTTTTATGTTGTCATTAACTGTCACATTTCTTGAGTTAAATATGAGCCCTGTCATTTGAAAGTCAGAAAGGGGCTCCTAAATTTCTCAATTTTATTAGCAATTGATTCAAATCATTTCCCGAAAATAGTCTGAATTGACATATGAATTGTAGTGGTTCCTCAGCTTGGTGATTAATTAATCAAGCCATCAGGTTCACATTAAACTATTTATCAACCTTACGATTTCCTGCTTTTCAGAAAAAAAAATTAAAAAGCACTCCAAAGATATTTTATGAGTTTTGAGAAGAATTAAAATGAGACCAAAAGAAGTAATCTGTCTTTTCTAATTCAGAAGCTCCATGATGTCAATTTCTGGAGGCCAAGACACTGAACAGAAATGGTGCTGAAATCTATATCCTTGGGAAGCCTTTTGAGTCATTTCTATTGGTTTTGATTTCTTCATCTGTAAAATAACATCTGGGTTTTTTTGCTCACTTGTAAAATTGTGAATCAAAATGTAATATGATTGTTATTGTTACTTTTATTTTTATTTCGATATGTGCTATTGTCCTTACATTATACAAACAAACAAATAAACAAACAACCGTGGTTATGGATAGAGCCTCAAAGTCTTCAGATTAAAATTGTAATTGACATTCTTGGTGCAGCATTGGACACTTCTGCAATTTTCATTTGAAATGCTATTTTCCACTAAAGGCCACATTAGTCTGGGTCTTTTCTGTTGGGCTGTTATAAGAAAGGAGACCACAGTCATTTGTTTCAGGGCATAATGACAGTATCAACCTTTCCAAGATCAGGCCGCACCACAAGCTGTTTGTTGGCTGAGAAAACTGCTGGCAAAACATCAAGTTGTTTGCCTATTTAATTTCATTCAAACTTTGCTGAGTTCAGTTAATAACCAGTTCTTTTCAAAACAAATGACTAGCCAACCAAATTCAGCCCCTTTCCTTTCAAATTTGCTGTGTGTATAACTACAAAATGAATGTCACATTCTAAACAAATTCCTCTGGTATTATTTATAGAAAACTGAGGTTTTTCTCTTAATTGCATTTTAAGTGCTGGGATGTCTCTGGTGTCCTAGGACAGAGAGGGCAAGCCGCACAGAAAAGACCCTACATGTACAGCTAGAATGGGCTTCCATCCCTTGCCTGCAGCGTTTGGGACAAAAGCCGGAGACATGGTGTCTAAAATGACAGAGGCAATTTGCGTGACTTCATCCCTCAGCCACTCCTTGCTCAGGAAGATCAGGGGGATTTATAGAAATAAAATCATTTCTTCCTCCATTTCTTCTCATCCTCAGGGTGAGGTGTGGCTAGTTCACCCTGCACAGTGCAAATTGCAGAAGAGGGGCCTTGGATGGAGACAGAACCACAGAGAAAGGGTCACAGAGAAACTAATCCAAGAATGGTTCCCTTGGAGGCTGAGTGAAGCTGCTCCTCTCTCTGAAAGCAGTGAGAATACCTCTCATTGAGAAGAAATGCACTAGAGGCCTTTTTGTTTCAGTGGGGGGGAGGGCGGGGTCTCACCTTAGACCATTGCGGTGCTGAGCACACCCCACCTCCCCCGCTGCCACAGACACACATGAGGCTGATAGATAAGCCAGAAAAAATTAACTTGCCCGAGAACATAACTTTTCGGAAAGTTATAGCCTATAGTGGAATGGGGTGGAAATGAGAAAGCAGAAAGACTATTTGGCATACAGACCCACAAAAAGGTCGCATTTAGCCAAATGAAGTCACTCATACAATTGCTGAAGTACATGACAGAATGGGGGGGCTAAAAATAAAGTTCTTCACACAACCAGAAACTTGTGTTCCATTATGAGTAAATATTGTCTATAACCCCTATTTTTATCAATTCTGAGATTATCTTGGGTGTAGCAGAATAATATCGCATTTTGATAACTTAAAGAGTTAATTTGTTCAGCATAACAATTTAAAAATATAACATGATTTTTATAGCCCCGCTTCACCATTTCTTCTTTTTTTCCCCATATACCAAGAGCCTCAAGAAAATGGAGAAGCCAAGGCCTCATTCAACCTCTCTAAAGCCTTGCACGTTTGTCCTGGGCATCCTTCATTTTGCTCTCTACAATGCCAGAGTCCCACAAAGACAAAACCATATAGTGAAAGGAAAATGACGTATGGGAGAGGCACATTACAAGTAGCAAATGAGTGACCTAAGCCCTATAACAGACTTGGTGCATTGCCAGAAGGCACCTCCAATCATAGTACTAAAGAGAAGGAAAAATCTTCACCTCTATATTATATCCCGCTCCTGCTATTTTATTATAACGCACTTGTAATGCATAACTATCCCAAGCCCTTTCTGGAATATGCCATGCTTTCTAACTCCTAGGCCAGCTCCATGAGAATGGAAAGGAATTGCATTTGCAAATGTAAGCCTACCTCATCCATCTCCCCTCCTTCAAACAATACGCATTCGAGGTTCAGCAATCGGAGTTATATATTTTTCCTTAATGTTGTTGTAAGGTAATGGTTCTCTTATCTGAAATTCATCAGCCTGCTATAAATTTAAACTCCATTACTGCCAATAGAGAAAAGCTAAGCACCAAACCACTTTCAATAAATTTGCACTTATGCAATTGAACTGATACGGCCTCAGAGGAAAAGGTGAAACTCGTCTTGAGATATTTAAGTTAGTCTGAGTCACTGCTTCGTCTAGTGTTAAATTGGATCCATCGAGAAATGTAGGGCAGCACTCATCAGCCCTGAGTTATAAGAACAGATTTCAGGCTGAAAAAAATTCCGTCTACAGCATTCATTATTAGACAGTGTAATTCTAAGAAACCACTGGCTGGCTCTGTTATTTGGCACAACTAAATGCTACAAATGGAAACCCCGATGGATGTATATTTTTATGAACAACATTAATCAGACTCAGGCCAGCCCAAGTCCTGAAGATTTGTCATGTCCAGTCATGAAGCTGTAAGTGAGGATATCTAGACACTGAAAGCAAAGAGGGTACTTAAAAAACATTTGCATGAGGCTTATTTACGGATAACACCACTTCTAATCTATACACCCACCTGGGCCATAGCAATAGTAATTTACCATCTTCTGTTTCTGAAGCTCAGCTGTGTGAAATGACCACCTTTCCTGGGTGCATGAAAGCAGTGACTTGCTATCATGCCTTCTTGTGTCTGTGTTTTTGGCCATTGAAAAATCAAGAACATACGAATTTCAGCAGTCTCAAAAAGCCTGCCAGGATCTCTTGGTTAAGAAAGACTTCTTGATCAGGAACCAAAAGGATAAAATGAGCTACCCACAGGATCACAGTTATAGCTTCCTTGGTGAAGAGGCCTCCAGAGGCTGACTTTCTGAAGCAGTCCAGATTGGCGAGAGGAGTCTGCTGGCCAATTAGTGTTGGTGGTTTTACAGGCAGAGGACAGCATGACCAGGCAGAAGCTCCAGGCTATTGAAAATTGGGGATTCAGAAATTTAAGATGAATTCTATTTATGGTTGGAAAAACATCTCTCTGTGGACTCGAGCATGGGAAGTTTAACTCCCAGGACATAATTAGCATGCTACATGTTGCGGGGGCTTAGCTGTCAGATACACATGCACACAACCACTCATCCTCCCCAACCCCTTCTCCCATCATCCCCAGCCTTGGTGCCCATTCTAAGGCCAGAACTGGCATCATATACCAGTTGCAAGAATTGAACAGCATTTGCACTTAATTGGATGATATACATTATTCATGAGCTTTGAGTCTGTGATGATTTTGGCACTCATTAGGGGGGGAAAACGGGGCATTAGTTTTCTTGGTACAAAACATTTCATATTAAACTTCATTTGCAATCCACTTTTCAATGTAAAGAATTAGAAATGCTTTTAAGCAAAGTTAGGAACTATGAAATAGCTGAGAAACGAGCAGCAGCAACTTCTAAAGATGGCAAGGAAAAGAGCAAGAGCTGAGATTTTCAGATGTCTCAACACTCAGAGTTCTAAGCTCTGTGTATAGGGAAAGATAGTCAGCCTAGAATTTAAGCAGGTTAATAAAAATTACAACTTTAATAACGATAAATGCTTATATGCATGTACATAAACTTATAAAAGGCATCATCTCCTGAGAGCTAAACGAGGCCTAGTTTGGGATTCTACCATGCCCTTCTCCATTCCATTTAGGATAAAGACTTCAAAAACCTACCAAATCTTCTGTAGAATAAGGTCGAATCTGCCTAGTTTCCCTTTTCACAAGTGTATCTAGAATCTCAGAGTTCAGATCATCTAAGTCATTCTCTATTTTGCAAATAAAGAAACTACGGCACAATGAGGGGTCTGAGATCTCTAGTGTTCAGCGGATGAGAAGCAGAGAAAATTAGGCTTTCTCAGAAACTTTCATGTACCCCCTCCCTCCACAGCCACAGTTCACTGGGAAACCTCTTAGTGAGGGGGTTGGAGTCAAACAAGTGTGGGCGCAAACACTGTAGGATCTTGGGCAAGACTCTTCATCTTGTTACACCTCAGTTCTTCAATTATAAAACAAAGATATATTCTGGATGTTTTAGGAGGTTTGGAGCCCTGAGGACAGTGCCAGGCATATGACAGACCTGCATACAGGTTGGCTGCAATTGTCTTGTTTTTTTTTTTTTATTATAAAGTCTGAATACACAGCCCACCTAAAAGTTCTTGCTGTTACTTGCTAGTTGTCCCACTTTGGTGACATTTGTCTAATTTTCTCAGTAATACATGGAGTTCATTGATCAGAGTTATCTTTAGCACACTTAGCATTCCACAGTGCCCGTCCTTAATTCAACTAGCAGGTACTCGATAACAATACAAATCGTGTTTTATGCAGTGAGACAATTTATAATGTGCAGTCTTTTCACATGACCTCTGCCCTCAGAAATCAGTGCTGATTCTGCGCTTGAATACTGCAGAAAGTCTCATTTACAAGAATGTCGACAAGCAAAGTTCTCTTTGTTTCAGTTAATGCACACAAGGACTCAAGCAGGCAGATACCATCATCCCCACTTAATAGAGGAGGAGAGTGAGGTTTGGGTAAAAGGGAGCTGTGTGCTTGATCCTGCAACAAAGAGATGGCCTGGAAAATCATCTTGGGTTTCCCATCCTACATCCAACATGGTCCCACTCAATATGCTGTGTCTCAATGTAGACTTGCTTTCTGCTTTTGTGGGTTGAACTCCACAAAGCTATGTTCCTATTTAAGGACAATGCTTTCAGAAGAGTAAGAAAAATAGGTTGGCTCATTTCTGAAAGTATTTTATTTGACAGGGCTCCAAAGCCAGAGTAAAGTGATTGCCTGTCACTGAAGGTCTGAAGCAAGCTCCAAGAGGCTCATTACAAGAGTGAAATTTCTTTGAAGTTTCCCATTAAAATTCATGTCCATGTGCATCAACTCCACGTTAAAATATATGTGTTTATTTTAATATACTGTTGCTCCTTAAATAATGAAATAAAATAGGCATTCCATGAAAATGTACCATTTTATCTTATGGTTCAGGCCACCCGTGACCCGCAGATGTACACTGAGATCTGGAAGAATGGTTAGGGGGCTTTCTATCTCTACTGTAATCCCCAAATCTCAGCTCAAGTCAGAATGCGTGATGACACCATAGTTTGTTGTTATTAGGGCACAGCTAATGGACCTTGACGAGGGCATGCCTGCACATTGCAAATGGGCTGACCCATTCTTCAACTTTTCTTAAGGAACCACTGAGGCTGCTTGCCTTTCCACAAAAACGCTAAGAACAGCTGAACTCATTTTTTTTTCTGTCCATGTTTATTAATTCCTATTTCCGTAATAAGATACAGAAGAAAAAAAAGGGGAAAAGGACTGACGTGGAATCAGATTGGGCCTGATGAGTTGTGGAGCCTGCTTTCTCATCAGCGATGTAAAACAGCATTGACTCTATTTACTGTCACCGTCAGCAAAATCGATAAATAACATTTTCAGTGACATGAAGAGGGAACGTGTGAGCTCCATGAAATGAAAAGGAGCCAGAGGTAAAAGCAGACAGTGCCCTTTTTCTTTTCCTGTCCTGGCAGGAGTCACCTGTTTGGCTGGGAGGTTGTGGGGAGGGGGCATAAATTTGATTTGGCTTTTAAGGAGGGAGAAAGATGCACTCCTGGGAAGAGCAGAGGGCTTTTCTGCTGAGAGAGGAGGCAGGAAGAGCATGGGCCACTGTCACCATAACTTCCCTCTTAAGTCAAGCCACAACCTCATCTGAGCCAGTAAGCCACCATCATCTGGCCTTGGTGGGCAGTGCCCCCATTTTCTTGGCCACTTCAGAGGGAGGTATTTGGCTTATTATTAATACTTGAGAAAGAGTACAGGGTTAAAGTAGAACTCAGAGGAAGCATGGTTTTGTCTGCCAGAGGTCAGAGACGATGCTGACCATTAAGAAAGTCCTCTGTGGTTAGAGGGGTCAGGTGAGGTGACCTAAATAGAGTACAGTAGAATTATAGTTCCCTCCAACAAGAGTTTGGAATCAAGAATTAACACAATCACAGAATTTCCACTTTGAAAAAAATCTCTGAAGTCATCTTGTCCAACCTCCCACGAAACATCAGCATCATCCCTTCAGTACCTGTGAAGAGCTGACCCAGCACCTGGGCACAGGGAGATCACTAGCTCTTTTCAGTAAGGCCCCCTCCATGCTGCATGTGCAGTTGAGGCATCTGGTGCATGGTAGCAGCACAGCTAACTACAGTCTGTCTGCTCTGCATGCCCATGAGACTGGCACTCTGCCAGTGGGCTGGGATATCGGGAACACCAAAGACGGCCCCCAGGTGGCCCCCCTGGCCTTTGCTTTGTGGACAGCTTTATAACAAGCTGCCCTCAGCTGAAAGCACAACTGAAAGCCCTCAGGTTTAATGAACAAAACAACATTGAGGGCTTTATTTACATTAATTTTTTTCCCCCAACACTTTCCCAGCATTTTCATTTGGGCTAAAAACAGTGGCAGTTAAGAGTCATTTCTAAATCTTGGCTAACTCAGACTCTGTGGCAGAAACCAGTTG
The DNA here is from genome assembly GCF_902729225.1 of Pteropus medius. Lineage (NCBI taxonomy): Eukaryota > Metazoa > Chordata > Mammalia > Chiroptera > Pteropodidae > Pteropus > Pteropus medius. Next base: position 49,543,811 of record NW_024344378.1, on the reverse strand, counting down.
TGATAGCTTCAGAAGCATCTGGGAGAGACAGGGAGGGCAAGGAGGAAGTCTAGCATGAGTGTGGAGAGAATGATGGACAGAGAGAGGAGGTAGAATGAAAAGAGAGGAAAGAGAGAAACAGGAAGTAACTGGAAAGAGAGAGAAAAAAGAAGGAAAGTGAGCAAAAAGAGAAGTGAGAAATGACGAGTGAGTGAGAAAGACCATTCAACAAATTCCTACTCTCACCGACTCTGCTTCAAATTTATAAATACCGTTAATTGGGTTGAAAACAAGATCAGCAAAAGAAGTTCTTCTCCAGAAACTGTGTTGAAAAGTGCCAAGAAAGAAAAAATAGCATATATGTATATATATATATATATATATATATGCACACATACTATTTTTTTCAGATTCTAACTCCAAGTTTCCTTTGGGGAAATCCAAGAAATCCTCCTGGCAACATGAATAGGTCGAAATTATAATCTCTTTTTTATACTCCTAACAGTGGGTGCTTACTAGATGCCATGCATTGTTCAAAGTACTTTACCAGTATTAATCTATCGAATCCACACATTAAACCTACAAAATTGGTATCATTACGATGCCTATTTTGCCAGGAAGCACAGAGACTGAGTAACAGTCTAGGACCATACAACTAGGAATATAGGAGCCAGGATTTGATCCTGGGCAGTCTGGCCGCAGAGCCTGGACATTTGACCCCCTTATTATTCTGCCTCTCATTTACTTTAAATCATTCATTCACTCATTCATTCATTCAATAGATAGATATAGAGCACCTACTATACATCGGTCAGTTAGGCTTGTAACTTCCCCCAGTACCACCACCTGAGCACAAAACACCTGAGCACAAAACATAAGCAAGAACAGGCACATTCTCAGCTCTGTAGCAGGGGTTCCCAACTCGGAGGCTGCAGACTGGTACTGGTCCATGGCCCGTTAGGAACTGGGCCACACAGCAGGAGGTGAGCAGCTGGCAGCAAGCAAAGCTTCATCTACATTTGCAGCTGCTCCCCAATGCTGTCCTCATGGCCTCGACTCCATCTCAGATCATTAGGCATTAGATTTTCATAAGAGCACTGGTCCCTGGTGCCAAAAAGTTTGAGGAACGCTCCTCTATAAGACAAACAATTTATCTGAACAAAATTCAGTGGAAGAAATCTGAAGATCTAATCCGCTTTATTAAAGGATTCATTAATTGAGCAGCATCCCATCTAATGACTAGAAGGACACCTTGAGGGGTTGTACAAGATAGAAAGTTTTTATAGGAAGAAGGGTGAGGCAAGGGAGCTATTAAAAAAAGGAAAGAAAAAAGTATTATTTTAAGACTAGGACATCTTTTTGGGGGGAAGTGAAGGGAAGGGCAAGGGTTCTTATCGTACAGATTGACTCTTTTTCTATGGGAGTGAAGGAAAATAGAGAGGGCCCATGCGAGAGATTACCTCCTTGGTGCTGACCAGAAAATTTCAGACTGGTTGATTATGATTATGTTTCTGGGAAACTTTGAAATAGTGATTAGGTCAGGTATTAAATCTAAGTTTGGTATCATGGGCTTTAGCACAAGTGATGCCATCTGCGGCCTGTGGCTGTCTCTTTAACAGACCTCACAATGAGTGATAACTGCTTGGTTATTCATGTCCACGTTCTGGAAGAGGTAAGCAAAAAGGAGCACAAAAATTTGCATTTCTAATGAGATCTCATACAATGTTAATGTTGCGGTCTGGGGACAAAACTTTGAGGACCGCCGGATTAGAGATAGTATTGTAAACAGAACGAACAGAACTGAGACCTAAAATATCAGTGAGAGGTTTCCAGAGAAAAAGGCAGGAGAAAAGACTGTCTAGAGGCCTGGAGGCAATAGAAAGATGCCACTCTGCAAATATTGATAATGTTCCGAACTTGAAGTATAAAGCTAGTGAGGAAAAGGAGGTGATGCTGAAGAGGTGACTCAGGGGCCATGTAATTTAACAGAGCTCTCATCCAATCCAGGAGAGAGTTACTCACTAAAAATCTCACTGAGCTACTGCAAAGGATTTGTTTCCCAAAAGTAAAGTCATCTTTTGATGTGAAAGGCAAGTCAGGTTTCCAATCACCGATCTGTCCTTCTTCTATCTTCTCTTGGAGAATTTTTCCCAGGATGGACTGACTTTTTGTTTCTGCTGCTGCATGAAAAGAATAAACATGCACAAGTTGGTAAAATGAAACTTTGTCCATGAGAAAACTCAGCTTATGATGGTGATCACATAGGTGACTTCCTCTGCAGATGGTTCTGAGAGGAACTGGATAGTCCCACTATCTGTTCGAGGGAGTCCAAATTCTACTCCTTTGGCATTTCTATTAATCTACGGAATCATCAGAAGACTCCTACTAATATGCAAATGTGTATGCAAGAAAGGTAATTCATTACTATTATAATCCTCATGAATATAGTCAGAGAGAATTAATCGGGATATCTACTTGTTATCCATGGCCTAAGCTGGGACTAGGGGTAATGGGGTCTGTCTTGGCATCCACCTGCATAGAGGTCACTGCTCTTTATGATCACTAAACTGTGACAGACATGCATTCACAGCCGTGTCCAGGATCATCTACATAAGTGTTCAATTTGATACTCATTGACCAGTTCATTTCAGACCATGTGATAATTGCCCTAGGACTCACAGATTTGTCTTACAGCCCCAATCACTTATGAACAACAAAATTTTAGGAGGCATATCCAGGGGTAGAATGAGTATGGGTACCTAACGGGGTGGTCATTAGGAATAAGTACAGATACAGCATGAAGAAAAAGAGAATGGTGAAGTAAACTCAAAGTGGAATGGGAGAGAGAGTGATAGAGAAGCCAATAGATGAGGTAGCACAGGGGTTCCAAGTGCAAAACTCCTTTCGACCAGGCTCATGGCTTAAGATTCTGCTGGGGAAAGAGTGAGTTGAACCTGAGTCAGTGAGCTTGGCTGTGGGTCCAGCAAATAGGTAGCATTCTGGTCTGGAATAGTGGAGGGGCAGATTTATAGAAACTAGAAACCTTTCACAATAAAAAACAAAAACAACAACAACAACGACAACAAAAAGTCCCCAAAACACCCAGAAAAAAAGATCACTTAAGCTCTGAAAAATAAATTATAGTTTGAAGTTTTTCTTCTGCCAAGAGATACGTTTCATTGAGTACGTTAAGGTTCTGGCAGTTATCTTGGGATGACATTGGTAGACAGGTAGCATAAGAAAGAGTATAGATAAGAATTTCTAATCCTCCCAAACATTGCAACCTCTGCTAATACAAAAAAGTGACTCTTCCTTTTAGGTATGGGTTAGTAAGACCCAATGAACTTTTTCTTTCTTTCTTTCACTTAACTCTCATCAGATGTTGATCAGTAGGACCATTAATGTTTTCTCTCTGTCTCTCAAAACCTGATATATGTCAGGCCCCTGGCTTATTAACTGCTGATTTGGCCATCATTAGTTCCTGCTTTAGATGACTGCCCCATCTATCGTGGCTTAAAACGTTACCATACCAACATATGATGGTCTACAGCTATTCTTTTATCAACTCAGGTAGCATATTGAAGCATACTTCAATTTAAAGCGACCCACAAATCTAACTTTCCTCACTCTTTAATTTGACTCAGTGGTAACACAAATGGACATAATAGACGACATAAAGTCTCTTAGCAACTTTACAGTGAATCACTGTTAAAGGCTGTGATCTTAGTATTTATTTAACTGAGTCACATATGATCTAATTGAGTATTTCCTATAAGCCTGTATTTTGTTTCCTGACAACCTATATAGAAAGCACATCTAACATGGTATACAAAACATGTATGTGTTCTTGCATGAAAATATTTATAAATATATAATGTTAATACTGAAAAAGTTGAAGAGATGACAAAATTGATTTTGCTCCAATATATACAGTTATTATTGACTTTTTAAACTCATTAAAGGAAGCAGTCTGAAAAAGGAGCTTTAAGAACTGTGGACACTGCATCAGCTTTTGTGTTTCTGAGGCTCTTTCTGAGAGAACAGATGGGTGAATTTTTGGTTATCCACCAGACTATAGCAAAAAAATTCTTTGACCTTATTGTGATTTTGATGGATACTTATTTTTTTCCTATTGGTAGCTTTAGAAAATGATAAAAAGGACCTTTGAGAAAATTAAATTTGTATTCAACCACTTCTAATTCAATCATAACAACACTTAAATAGATCTGGAAAATAACTATATATACACATGTACACATACATCTATGAGATAATACAGTATATATTTGTGTATGTGCATGTGTGCATATATGTGTGCGTATATAGTCATGGTGTGAAGAAAAGTTATATCTCATCTTTCATGTTCTTAAACTCAATTTTAAATCATTCTCAATTCATTCTTTATTTGTCCTTCAAACGGCCTTGGATAAGGGTCTTGCTTATGTTTCTTTAAACTTTTCATTTGGCTATGCCTTGGCTTTATTTAGCAACAGTGCTTCATTCTGGTGGGTTTGCTTCGTTTAATCTAGTTTGAAATGGGTTATAGGATATACAACTTGAAGCATTGCTGAATTCAGGTGCTCAGATGATGTTGTCGGAGCTCTAGCTATCTTGCCATGTCTGGATTCACTTCCCACTGTATGACTGCCGTTTGCAGATAAGCAATTTCCAGATGGTGAGAATGATGGTTGTTAGCATCTCCAGGCCTTTACACTAATGGCTTCTAGTCTAAAAGGAGGAGAAACATTCTTTTAGTGCCCAAATACAGAATCTTAGAGAGGTTTCTGACTGGCCCTACTTGGGTCACACCCATAATTACTGAACTAATCACTAGACCTGTTTATACTTTGGGTCTAGCCTGGTTACTTGAGTCCAGCTTTGGGCCAAGGGTTTGAATGGGGTTCCATGATTAGCAGCCCCATCAGAACCATATGGAATGGTATATGTGTTGGCGGTGGGATGGGGTAAGCAGTTTCCATAAAAAAGGATAATTAGAAGTAGAAACTACCTTGCAACGTTATCTACTTAGGTGCCTCAGATAATTATCTCTCCCTATTTTACCTCCCTCGGGACTCTCCAATCTCTTACCCTCCACCCAGTCCTCAACTACTTTTTCTCCTAAGCATCCTCTAAATTAGGGGTCCCCAACCCCCAGGCTATGGACAGGTACTAGTCAGTGGCCTCTTAGGAACTGGGCCACACAGCAGGAGGTGAGTGGCGGGCAAGCAAGTGAAGCTTCATCTGTATTTGCAGCTGCACTAGCATCACTGCCTCAGTTCCATCTCAGATTATCAGGCATTAGATTTTCATAGGAGCACCATTCCCTGGTGCCAAAAAGGTTGGGAACCGCTGCTCTAAATTACAGTTGAAGTTGCTAGGACTTTCCCAGGGAAATCAGTAGTCAACAAGAGCCTATGAGATAAAACAATTGCATGGTCAATAAGCCTTAAAATAGGCAGTAAAATATGGGCAGATGGTCTCCATTCAAGCAGCCAGACATTCTGTGTATGTTTAATAAACCAAATAAATCACAGACACCCATGAAGATGGGTTATGTTCATGGCCACTGGTGGATCCCTGGAAGAAGAAGAAAAATATACTCTCAATCATTTCTCCTAGCCCAGGTCCTCTTTCCATCCCCAAATTATCTGTCATTGAATATATGCCTTCCTTAGAACAACTTGTGGTGTAGTACACGGTGCTTTGATCTAGGGAAAGGTAGATTTGTGACAATAAAGCAAATTACCTAATCTCTGTTCACTTGGCTTATCTTTTATCTGTAGCCTGGGAATAAGAATAATTAAATTTTGATTTTATGATCTGTACAATGGGCATATAGTAAGAAATACCTTGCTCATAGTGTAAGTCAGAGTTGCCTACACAATATCCATTCCACTATTCCTCCTAAGTAATAATCCCAGTTTTGGTAGGGGTAGTGATATGCCACAATTTAAAAATGATCCAGCGTTCTTTGCAGATAGGGGTGGTCAATGAGATATAAGTGAAAACTATCAAGAGTGACATAGAGGACTTCTTTTAAAGAAGGCCGATGCATCTGAGTATAATATTCTGTTGCCTTTATCCTTTTTATCTGCAATTAGGATGTGATGTCTTCAGATTCAGCAGCTATCTTGGGTCTATGAGGAAAAGACAAAGAATTGCTGAGACTTTGGCTCTGACATCCCTGAGTTGCTGAAGCAATGCCAGCAAACTCTTCCTTCTAGATTTCTTGCTATTTGAGAAAAAATAAATCCTTTTGTGTTTAGACCTCTGTAGTCAGGTCTCTGCTACTTGCAGCTAAATGCAATATGTAATTGTACAAGATTTTTTAAGGATTCAAAGAAATAATCTGTACAAAGCATTCATTATAAAAATCTGCAATACTGAATTTAAGACATTCTGATGCTGTTGTTTTTTTGTCCTTACTAGAAGATGTCAATGAAACATTCTATTCCAACTATGTCGTAACTGTCACTTGGCTGGCAACAAATGTACACTAGGATTAATTTATAAGATGTACCTGATTTCAGAAATGTTAGGATGGGCGAATCGTTTGTCTTAGAGTCAATGAAACAGGATAATAGCTAACATTTATAGAGCAATTCTTATTCTTATTCATAAATGTAACAGTGCTAACACATTTCCAAATACATTGTAGGTACTCAAAGTCTTGTTCTCTTTCCTTCCATTTTTATTCCTTCTATTGCAAGGGTGTGTCTGTGCAAGAAGAGGCAGACTCTTTCAATAATATGTAAATGGTAATAATTTCCAGGTGCACTCAGAAGGGTGTCACCATGAACAGAGCTTTCTCACTATCAGGAAAACTCAAGCATAAATTTTAAAAAATAATGTGTTTGGTAGCAAACTGTCTTTTTTAGGGAACCTGAATAGGGCTGGTCCCTAATTCTCGTTGGCTCTTCAGAGTTAGGTATAATTAATGGACCGGAATTAGTGCTACTGGGAAAGACCAGTTCATTGAAATATTCAGAGTCTCCTATCATTGTCGCTCTCCACCAGGCCTGGTGGAGAAGCAGTCTCCACCATCAGCGTTTCCATGACGATGCAGTACATTTAGTCAGCAGCACCTCCCGAGTAAACAGTAATCCTTCAGAAAAACAAGAAGGTCATTACAGCAACTTGTCAAATCAATGCAGAGGGTGTCGAGGCCGATTAAGGCATCTTCTCTCGCAGCTGACACAGTGTCAATAGTACCGGGCCACTACTGCTCAGGCAGATGATTGAAGTGAAGTGCCCATCAGTCAGGGCGTTGAGGTGGACTAACGATTCCCCGCGCTGCCTATTAGAGCTACATGACAACTCAATCCTGTTTGCCGGCAAAGAGAGAGGCGGGGAGAGAGAGAGAAAGAGAGAGAAGGGGGAAAAATAGTGACCTTGTTGCTTTGTTTGAAGCTGAATTAAATTGACAAGAGCAGCTAATCTTTACCTAGGGCGATTAACAGAATTAAGGACCACAACAAAGGCACCCAAGGTTTTAACATCTATGCAAGGGCTCAGGGATGTTTATGATGTAGGAAGCTCTCCTTTGGTATTCAGGTACAATCCAGGTATATATTCTGGGCCAAGCCTTCTCCAAATGAAGAGTGGGTAATCCCATTAACAGCCTGCCAAATCAACGTGTAAGGATAACAGGCATTCACTGAATATACCTCTTTCCTCATCAGCTGGGAAGCCTACTCTTCACAGTGGTGCTGGTTGATTATTTTAGATTTATGAATCTGAGCTTGGAAAAGTCATAAATACACAGAGTTTTTAATATATTTCCCTGGTGAAATATTTCACCTTATTTTAAATTTTCTAAGCCCATGATTCCACAGCACCTTTTTCCAAACCATCCAATGATTCAGCAAAAAGAGAGAAGTGCCCCATGGCAAAATAGAACTACTAAGGGAAGAAATGAGCAGTTTGAGAGATTCTTGGACAGAAATTTATTTTTTTCTCATTTATTGGAACGTTCTATTATTGATGCAATTAAAGGCATGGGATCTAGCATGAACAAATGAAAACAAATTGGAACAATAATATCAAGGATGAAAAGTCTACTTTTAAATATATATATATATATAGATATATATATATATAGATATCTACATTTAACATTTACTAATATTCTTCATGGCTAAAAGCAAGGGTCATCAAGTTTAAGGGCCAGATGGGAAATATTTTACGCTTTATGGACCTTGTCCTCTCTGTTGCAACTATTGAACTCTACTATTGTAGCATAAAAAGAGTCATAGATAATATGTAAAAAATCAGAAGTGGTTGTGTTCCAAGAAAAACTTTGTTTACAATGACAGGCTAAGGACCGGATTTGGCCTGTTGGCTACAGTTTGTAGACCACTGACCAAAAAGTTTGTAGTAATTCCATTTGACCAACTAATATTCAAAGAGTGCTTTCTATTTGTCAGGCACAGAACTAGCTGTTAGAGAAAAAGATGGAACAGATGATCCTTGCTTTGGAGAACTTGTAATGTAATGGAGACGACAGCTATTCGCATGCATGAATATAATACAATAGATGCTGTAGTTAAAATAGGTAAGGGCATTACAGATTCAGTGTGGCCAGAGTTAAGAGAGAGAGAGGAAGAGAAGAGGAAGAGGAGGAGGAGGAGGAAGAGGAAGAGAGAGAGAGAGAGAGAGATCAGAAAACAGAGAAGACAGGTCAAATGAGGGGACAAAGAACAGGACATAAATCTAAAAGACTTTGGGGGACAAAGTGGTTTCAAAAAAGACTAGAAAAATGCACGAGGATCAGATGAAGGAATGTGTATGGCAAGCTAAGAAATTTAGATTTATTCATCTATAGGTAATAAAGAGCAATTAATGACTTTAAGCAGGGGAATAATGCAATCAGATGGCTGTATGGAGACAAGAAAAAACTAGGCAGACACTATTATAACAGTTCCAGGCAAAAAGAATAAAATCTCGGATTAGAGTTGCACAGGGAATAGAGAGAAGGACAAAGATGTGAGAAATGTTTTATAAATAGAATCTATCAAGCACTTGCTCTTTGGGGTAGAGCAAATGTGGCTGAAGTGTAACCTTGACATCTGTTCCAAGAAAGTTGGTCTTGGGGGACTGTAGAACCTTGAGAAGAATTTGCATGGGTCTAACTAAAGCAGCACAGCCAAGAGAGAAGTGTAGTCTAAGAAGATAGCCAGGAATATCACCATGGAAACAGTCTTTAAGAGCCAGGTGTGGAAGATGATGCAAAGGTAATAGTGAGGTATTGGATGGCTGAGGTCAGAAGCTCATGAGAGCTGGTGTAAGTCAGAATGCAGAGCTGGCAATATGGTTGTGGCAAATTATTTAGGACTGAGGTAAGCAGGAGATGGTTCTTCATTTTGATGCCAGAGTGAGGAGATTTAATAATATATGGGACTGTATAGACTCAGATATATAAGTAACACCAAGAATTATTCCAATAACACCAGGAATTATTTCAAAAATTCTAGCTGGGTATTTCAAAGCAAGGTGATGTTAATAGAGATAGAGAAGATAGAAGATGATGTAGACAGAGAGATACTGAGCTTATTTGGGGTATGATGAATTGGAAACTACATGCTAACTGCTGGCCTGTTGAATATAATGATTTAGAGTTTAGAATTGGAGATATAATTTTGAGACTAATCAGTATGTACCTGTGGTTGAAGCCATGGTGATGGATAGGAACATCCAGAAAAGAATGTGTCTTAAGAGAACAGGGAGACAAATAGAATCTTATGAAAAACACATAAGAGAAGACTGAGAGGGCTGACTCACTAAAAGAGACAAAGACTTTCAGAGAAGTAGGAAGAAAATCAAATAATAAAATCAAAGAGGAATGTTTTTGAGGTGGGGATGGAGGTGGGGATGGTTAATAGCAAATGCTACAGGGAAATGAATTTAGTTAAAAACCAAACAGAACAGAAAAGCCTTTGGCCTAATTGTTGGAAATCCTAGGTTAGAAGAGTAGTATGGATAGTAGGCAGATTATTCTGGGGTGAGGACTAAATGGGAGCCATTGTCAAGACTTTTGATGATGAAAAGAGAGATATGGTAGTAACTTTAGGAAGAAGTATAGCAGAGAGAAGATTATTTAAGAAGAAGAAATACTTAAAGATATTTGAGCTCAGAAGAGAAACTAATAGAATATAAAAACATTAGAGAGGAGACATCAAAAATCAAAAACAATATTTCCTAAATTAACCTGTAAACCCAAACTACTTGTTAAATATATTCCTGGACCCCAATCCAGACCTTCTAAATTGGTGTTTCTGCCAGAGGGACCTGGGGATCTCAACATATAATAAACATCCCAGGAGATCCTTATAATCAAGCAGGATTGGGAAGTTACTTTAGGAATATCTGAAATTACAGCAATGGTTCACAAATTAGACTGTTCATTGGAATTAACCGAGGAACTTTTTAAAAACATCAATTTCTGAATCTCATGATCAAAAGATACTGATTTATTTGGTCTAGAGTTCCACCTGGGTATTGGGAATTTTATAATTTTCTCATGGGATTCTAACATACAACAAGTTTTGAGCTAAGATGTGAGAAGATGAGGAGGAGTAAAAATAAGTTTGGAGGAAGGGAGGGAAGTATGCTTGCTTCATAATTATGTGGCTTCTACTGTATTGAAGGAGTAAAAGGTTTCATTATCAGTTGAGAGTGATAATGAAGGGGCAGAAGTAGAGTGTTGGACTTAGGGAAAAAGATAAAATCATGGACAGGAATATGAGATTTAAGAGCACTCAAGATGTTCCTGAAACAATACCCTTTTTCAACAGAGGGCAATCATTCAGAAATAGAGTAGCTGGATGGTATCTGTCTGGTGCTGGGGTTGACAGAGAAATGCAGCAATGTGACCAGGGAGAAGAGATTTGAGAGAACTGGGGAGAACTGTACCAACATCATTCAAAGAGGCATGGTTACATGGGAAACTTGTGATTAATCAGTCATGATCTTAGTTTATAATCTTAGAACCTCAAGTCCACAATGTATAGTCACAGAGACGACTTGTCCAAAAGGAGTGGAAGTGAATATCTTTGTAGTAGAGATGGTTAAGAAACTTTGAAATTTGAATTTGGGGATATGGGATCAGCTACTGGGGTAAAGAGCTTGATCTCTGGAGTTATGAAACCTGGCTCTTTGATTTACTAGCTGTGTAACCTTGAGCAAGTTATTCAACCCATGGAAGCCTCAACTGTTTTTATCTATAAAACGGGAATGATAACACTTATTAGAAAATTGCATGGACAAGGGAATGGTCAACAATGTCAAAACCTTCAGGAAAGGGCTAACAGAACAAGAAATAAAGAGAAGGCTTTGAATTGGTCAATAAGATGATTATTGGTGATAAATTTCAATAGAGTGATGAGGGCAGTAGCAAAATTCCAATGGGCTGCAAAGGAAAATCATCGAGTAAAGACTCTTTCAAGAAGTTTGGTGAAGAGAAAGAAATATTTTATGGTGAATTCAGGAAAAGGCTTTGCCTACGGAATACTTACAGAATTTTTATGATGATTAAGTTAATAATGAATATAATGCATTTAGACCAGAGGGCACACAGTACTCAATAAAAGCTATCTATAATTATTATTGTTACTGCTGCTATTAACAATATCACAATTGTGGATGATAATTACTGATTTGGGGAATAGGAATATTGTATGCTTTAAGGGTTTGCTGATTGTGTTGACTAAATGAAAAAATGACCTGTGGCCTGAAGTAGTGAAAATATTTTATTTGAAATCAGGGCATTATAGCAGTCATGGTGGGTAATGTAAGAAGGTAACAGGTTATTAGACTATGTTCTGACTATTATGTTTGCTGCTAAAATAGGATTCCACAAAAAGTCTATAACTATTTTTAAAATTTGGAGCCATTCTAAACTTGTTTTATGAAAGCTGCCTTTATATTTATATCACGTTTCTATGAAAATGTTCAGTTTATATTACTGACCTACACAATCAAATAGAATAAAATGCTGTCAGGAATGCGGAGAGTGAGAGTGAGAGAACTTACTCCAAAAGAGTGTGAAAAAGAGGAAGCATCAGAGAAAATAAAATATAATAGCTTTTATTACTGGTCCTGAGCCCTGCTGGGCACATGTTTATATCCTATAACTAGCTAACATCCTTGAGGATCCAGAAAAAGAAGTAACTGTCATAGATGCTCTGCTGTATAGAAGAGCTGGATTCTAGAGAAGATCCAAAACTAGCATTTCTAAGAGGAATCTGGTATACTGAGCAAACAAGGAAAACATCCTATAGCTTATCATAGGGACAATTATGCAGAAGCCTAGTTATTTCTACAAGTAGAGCAGAACCAGCCACCAAAGCAATAAAATCTCTACAGTCTGGGAAGAAAGATTTAATGGAGCACTTGGTTTCGAATAACAACCACTGAGCCTACAGAATTCTGAGGCACTCAGAGCACCTGGAAATAGAATGAGTATGGTGACTTTTAGTTGGCAAGACTGGATTCAGTGGATGAAAGTCGAAGGGAGGGAAAAGTCAAGTTAATATGAAAAAAGGCAGCTTTACAACCACAGATACCAAACAAACAAACAAAATAGCCTGCTTAAGAAATAGTGATTTTTTTGTTTGCAATTAGAGACCCACCAGATGAAATGAAGAGCCAATTGCTGGGGAACTTTTGGAGGGGTTTAAGCATCCAGTAGGAGATTAGACTCTCAAGTTCCTTCTGACTCTGAGACATCATTTTTGATGTTTTGAAAATATGGAGGCCACATTTAATACTCACATGCTAGGATGAACTTGACTCTTCCTTGGAGTCAGCCAAGATTGGGTTGCTCAAAGTTTTTTTTGACTAAACAAGCAGCAAGATATTGTAGAACTCTGAAAAAAAACTTGTAAAAAGAACATTTTTAAGAAAGAGGGGCTTCTATTTATGTCCACTGAGACAAGTCATCTTAGAGCATGTACTATAAACTTTTTAAAGTTTTTGTCATTTAATTTTCACTGAAGAATCATGAGGTAAGTACTATAATCCCTATTTTTCAGTTGAGGATATGAAGGAGTTAGAGTAGTTAAATAAGTTATGCATGATCTCAAGCTAGATAACCAATATCATTTATTTATTTATTTATTTATTTATTTATTTATTTATTTATTTATTTTTGATTTTTCTTTTTTAACCCTTTTTTATTGTGAAATATAGAACTCATATAGAAAAGTACAGAATACATAACTATATAGTTAAATAGATTATATATTGACCAACAAGTTAATATGTTGACTACCAAGTCCAAAAATTAAACATCATTGGTGCCCCTAAGCTTTGCTCCTGGTATACTTCTCAAACACAGTGCCCTCAAAAAATCAGCATTTAAAACTATATTTATTTTATCCTACTGTTTGGGCTCTTGTTACTATACTTTATTCTTCTCAGTTTCTGTCACTGACTGGCTGTATAATTTTGGGTATACTATCCATACAGCCTTAAATTTTCTACCTTTGATTATTTTTACCTTAATACCATAACATAAAGGAGGACTTCTGGGTAGTTGAAAATGATAGCACCTATCTAGGTCTATGCTTTTCTTTATGTCTGATAAAAATATTAGAGCTTCAAATAGAACTACACAGAACACACAATTTCAGCATAATCAGAATATGGAGAATTATCAAACTGCAGAAATAAAATTATCAAAACTGGTGTTCCCACCAAAAGCTGTTCAAGATGAATGAGGGCAGTTTGAGAAAATCTACAAGAAAATGAGAAAATAGAAGCTGAATGTGGACAGAAATTTCTCTAAAACCACATCTAGAAAAAGAAAGTTCAGTTTAGATGCGAATGTACTGAAAAAAAATCCATTGGTGGATATGATTATTGATGACAAGAAAAGTACTTAAAACCACATATAATTTGAAATGGCAGTTTTTGAAGGGCATGGCTTCAGGAAAAAGAACAGGCAAAAAAGAAAGTGATCCCCTTGAGAATTGAATGGTGGAGAAAAGAAGCAAAATAGAAAATTCCAGTGTTCTATAAGAGGACAAACAACACAAACTAAAATAGAGGACATAGAACATATTCCCTACCTCTCACCCTCCTCTCCTCTCCTCTCCTCTCCTCTCTCTCCTCTCCTCTCCTCTCCTCTCCTCTCCTCTCCTCTCACTCCTCCCTCTCCCTCTCCCTCACTCCCTCTCCTCTCCCTCTCCCTCCCTCCCCTCCTCTCCTCTCCCTCTCCCTCTCCCTCTCCTCTCCCTCTCCCTCTGTCTCTCTCTGCAGCACACACACACAGTCCACTAAAGAATTAGACATCGTTACACCGGCAGAAGAGGACAGCATTAATTAGAAATCCAAATATCAAAAACACTTTAAAAATTGATGGCAGATAATTAAAAAGTCTACTGAAAGTTATAGAAAATCAGAAAACAAGAGTCAACACCTTTCAGTTGAAGAAAATTCTCCTTTAAAAAAAATAACCACAAAGCAGAAATAACTTGCAAGACAACACTGCAAAATTAATTAAATATATATGAGTAAGTCTTTGGAACTATGAAAAATCACTTTGAATTAGAAATTCAAAAGGCAAAAATAGAAATAGATAAAAACCAGGAAAAAAAGGAAAGGATAGTTAATTGAACCAAGGAAAGAAAGAAAAAATAAAATTATTTCAGAGGATAATAGAATGAAATGTAAATTTAATAAATGGTATTGAATAAAGTTAGGAAATAGTCAAGTTAGTGGAAATGGGGTAAATAAAGAAGGAAAAAAGTCAGAGAAAAACTCTTAATAATGAAAGACAGGCAAAAAAGAAATAACATACATATAATTGGAGGCCCAGAACAAGAAAAGCAAAATAATTGAATGGATATAATATTTAAAACTTTAATTCATTTTTCACATACTATATACTGTACTATATACACCAATACTATAAATACTATTTTCCAGAAACAAAAACTTAAATCTGTATCTTGAAAGAGCCCATCATATTCTTGGGAAATTAACTCAGGATGATCAGCACTGAGACATATCATATATAACTATTAGACTTCAAAGATAAAAGAAAATCTTGAAACTTCAGGAATACACACACACACACACACACACACACACACACACACACACACTGAAAACAAAGAATTTGCCTTCTTCTTAAATACTCATGGATTGAAACAAAATTGATCCTATATTAAGTTACAAAGAAATGAACAATGAGTCTCCTAAAGTAGAAATATTATAAATAGTACTATGTCTGATCATTATGCAAAAATGAACACTTAGATATCATTAATAAAATTTATAAAACCTATAAACCCTTCTACCTGGAATTGAAAAAAATAAGCTTAATAAAGGAGAAAATACAAATGGAACTCACTGAGGTTTTTTTCAGAATTACCATCCTGAATTCTCTGTCACTTAAGTCACATATTTCTATGTCTGTAAGCTCATTTTCTGGAGATTTTTCTCTTTCTTTCTGAGATGCCGTGTCACCTTGATTGTTCATGGTGTTTAATAGACTATTTCTCTGCCTGGGCATTAAAGGAAGCATATTCTGTTGTTTTTCCAGAAAGAAGATTTTTTTATTTAAATGTCTCTCTTTAGCCTGCTGCAAAGAAGGCGCTTTTCTTTTGGTTTCAAGTAGGTGGTATCTAAGCCTCTCGGATCCCTGCTTTATATGGAGCCTAATGTCTTTTATTTTCTTGTAGATTTTAATCACACTCACTATTCTCAGTTTCAGTCCCTGTCAATGTTAGCAACAGTTTTGGTTGTGTTTGCTTAGATTCCTCTGGGGCTTTGTGGTGCCTGGTCTCGGAGGGTATGAGGGAAAGGGCTTTCTAGGTTGGGGTTTGGGGGCTGTGGCTCAGCCTCGGTTTTGCAACCGGGGCCAGTAGAAATCAACCGTTGTTTCTTTGCGATCTCATCCTACTTCTCAGCTTTCTGCCCTGATGACTGAGCCTTGTGGCTGGCTGAGCAGAAAAGTCCTGGCATTTCCAAGCAGGACTGACCAGGGAAGTTGCCACACCTTCACCCTTCCCCTCATCCTGCAAGGAGCTCTGGCGGCTGTAAGAGGCAGCTTCTTTATTTGTCTCAGTCCACCGCCCACCACTGGAGTTCTGACTTGTGGTAACTGTTATGCACAGATCCCCTGCTCGGACATGCTGGTGTGTGGTTTGGGTGTTTTTTGTTGAGTTTTAGATGTTCAGTGTATTGTTGTTTCAAGAGGAGAGATCTGAGGACGTCTCTCACTCTGCCATGTTTTCCCAGAATCATAAGTTTCGAAAATACAAGTGAAAAGTACAGAATCATGAAAATTAATGATAGTGAAAAAATGGCTCCTCAGAATCTCTGGATGCATTTAAAACAATAATTGGAGGAAACAGCATAGCTATAAATACACTTATAAATAAAAAATAAAACAAAGTAAGGAAATCAATTATTCAGCTCAACAGAAATATATAAAAGGTACAAGAAAATGATCTAAAAGAAAGTATAAGGAGGCAAATAACAAAGACAAAAACAGAGGTTACTGAAGTAGAAAATGGGCAAGAGCATGGAGAGAAACCACTCCATGGCACAGGTGTGTGGGGAAGGCTCACAACTGAGGATGGAGCAGAAGCATTGAGAAGCACTCTCTCATGCCAGAACCCCCAGCCTAAACACAAGGTAATGCCTTATAAGAAATTTAAAGCTAAATTACATTATGGGTAACACTGGAAACAAGATAACCCGAACTGTGCTCCAGCCCTAACTCGATTGACTAAACTCTCACAGTAATGGCTCAACAGAAGAAGAGGGCCTTTTTCCAGCCATAAATATTGTTTACCTCAACTGCTATTGGTCTACACCCAATGTCTGCCACTCGATTAAAAGTGACAAGATGCTAAACAGCAAGAAAATATATCCACTAGCAAAAGACATAGTAATAAGCAGAATCAGACTCAAAGGTGAACCAGATATTAGAAACATCAGAAAGAGACTTAAACATAACTATAATTAATATGTTAAAGGCTTCAGTAAAAATGGTGGAAAACATTCATAAACATTTGTAAACAGGTGGGGGATTTTTGGAGAAAGAAACTCTAAGATCCATATGGAAATCTTAGAAATAAAAATACATGGTAATAGATCTGAACAATGCTCTCAATGGCTCATCAGTTCACTTGACACAGCTGGGGAAAGAATCAGTGAACATGAAGATAGGTCAGTATAATTATCTAAACTGAAACACAAGGAGAAAAATAAATGTGAGTGGTGAGTGGGAAGGATGGGGAAAACACAATACAGTATCTTAGAGGTGTGAGACAATATGAAATAATCTAATGTAAAGAACAAAATAAAGATACCTAATGAGCATATCAAAAGTCCTTTTTTTGTTTTGTCTTGTTTATGTATGTGTGTGTGTGTGTGTGTGTGTGTGTGTGTGTGTGTGTGTACATGCCACTGCTTTGGGCAAGATGAAAAATTGGGACACGTAACAAAGACACAGAAGCCAACATGAAGAGGCTCCTGAGGCTGAATCTAGAAAATTTTGAGAAACAAAATTAATAATGATAGTAATCAACTATAACCCATAGATTAAAATAAAAATCAATGGCTTTATACTGATACTTATATAAATGTATACTTATAGAAATTATACAAATGAATAGCTGAGTGAATGAATGGATGAGACAGCTTTTCCTTACAGCATATTTCCGACTTATGCTTGTAGAAGGAATTGTAGAAACAGAAAATCACCATTTGAGAAACAATAATTGTTGTTTCACATCAGTAGATGCTAAAATTAGTGGGTGGAAGCATGATGAGAAACAGGACATTTATATGGTCTTAAAATGTCTCCACACAGTACATTTCTTAATTATAATGAAAAAAATAATAACCACAGTAAAGATACCTAGCACATGTTAATATCATCAATAATGGCACAAATCAACAAGAATCTCCTGATATGTACTAGAAAAGGACACAATATCAAATTTTCAGTATTTTTGTCAGAAATTTAAATCAGAATGTAATCATGTTGAGACATTAGACAAATGCAAATTGAGGATAAGTTTACAAAATAAATGGCCAGTGCTCTTCAAAAGTAATGAGGTCATGAAAAATGAAGAAAGACTGAGGGACTGTCCCAGATTAGAGGGATACTGACTAAAGGCATAATAAATAAATGCAACATGGTATCCTGTATTAAACCCCGGTCCCAAAAAATGGCATTAGTGGGACAACTGGTGATATTCTAATAAGGTCTGTAGATTAGTTAATAGTAACATATCAATAGTATTATATCACAAGAGGTAGATGTTAATTAAAAAATAGTATATCAATTATGCTAAGATTTAATTGTTGGGGATTCTGGGTGAAAGATATTTGAAAAGCTTTTTTGCACCTTTTTTGTAAGCCTGAAATTATTTTTAAATGATAAGTTGTTAAAAACTTTTAACTTAAAAAAAAGTGACATACAACAACATCCTGCTGCCTATGCACATACTTCTTATCAATAGACTTCTTAATGCACAAAAATAACCATTTCTCTCCCCTGTTCAAAACCACCTAAGCCTCTAGACTTCCTTACCTGGTCCCTGCTCACCTCGCTGGACTCAGCTCTTGTCACTACCAACACTTTACCCTAGACTGCCACCATCTTGGGCACTTTGAGCTCATCAAGCTCTCTCAAGCGTGAGGGAGCCAGAGGTCTCCTCTGAGCTACAGCAGCAGTGCTGGACCTAGTGCATCAGGCATCAGAGCAAGCTGTTTTTTAACACCTGCCTCTTCTAAATGATGAGGTTAATTTATGTTGAAATCACATAATAATTAATAATAATCATGATTTTCCTATTTATTTACTATTTTAAAAACAATCGACATTTTAAAAGAAAAATGAACGTTAATTTAAAAGATATTTATAAAATCTGTAAAATATTTCATAAATGGATTAAAATCTCTCTTTGCCTGTAACAAAACTATTTCAATTTATAGTTTGAACTGTTTACTTATTTTTAATTTTAAACACACATAAGTGGTTACTTAGCATGAAGTAACTCTAGTTCTGTCATCTTTCTAATCATTGTGTTATCATTGCTTATTCTGAATCTACTGTTTAAATTCAGGAATACGTAGTACTACAGACGTTGGAGACACAGGCTGCATCTGAAATGAGCTCATCTGTACCATTATGAACTTACTTTGGAAATAAGTGAGTATAGTCAGGTATGCATGTTGTGGTGGTGGTGGGGGCTTTCTGCATAACTGGAAATTCTTTGAATTAACTTCCATGTAGAATCAAATGTTTCTTAAAGGACGGGTGACAAAATGTGCTAATTTCTTGTTTATGTGTATGTTATTCAAACTGAACAGAAACCCCCCAAATTATTTAGAGTTTATCCCAAGAAATAATTTTTAGGAGAATTTTATCACTGGCCTTGCTTAGAATTTATTATCACATGATTATAGCAAAAAGAAGTCTAACTTTTAGTTGATTCTTTTATTATTTTTAATTTCTCACAATTCATCCCCTCATTGCATGCTGCTGGCTGCTCCCCTCACCACTCCACCTTTAGAATACCGCTGCATGCACCCTATGTTTTCTTCTCATTATTTCTGCCACCTTGCTTTCTAATAGTTTCCTGATACATTTAATCTCACAGAGTATATTATGAGCTGTTTGAAGGTAGAGTCCATGCTTTACTTGTTCATCTCTATGTCTATACCATCTGATGCATAATAGATTCTCAGTAACTGTTTGCTTAAAAAAGAATGATTCAATGAATACATGCATGTAAGAGTGGGCCAAGATGCTTACATATATACCCCTGGCAAAGGAAAAAAAAAACCTTTAACACCGCCCAAAGTCTTAGGACTTCCCAACTGTACTCTGTGTGGACTTCTCATAAAGCAAAATAGGTGGTCACGGCCTAAGGGCCAAACTTTCTGATCTGTGCAGCAAGTGTGAGGTGGGGAAGAACTCGAAATTAAAGTCAAACAATGATGGGTTTAGGCCTCACCTCTGCCACTTTAATGGCCACTTTTCAAATATTTACAAAAGTGCTTGACCTCACTAAGCCTCAGTTTCGTCATCAGAAACAACAGGCATACGTGACATAGGGTTCTTATAATATTTAAACGAAAGTTCTTTGTTACGTCTCTGGTGCAGAGTCGCCATAGACAGCTTAGTAAATGATGATTGCTGTCCCATTTTTCTCATTTTCTCTGATGGCTTATGCTTAAACACACTCCCAAATCATCTCCACTATATTTGTAAAACCCAAAGGATGTCTTCTCTGTAGCATGACATTTCCTTTAAGATAGGAAACATACATTACAATTTAGGGATGTGGCAACTGTAAATATTTTTCATCGATTACGAGAAGATTCAGTCTTCGAATTCCAGGCTTCCCTTGATAACTGTCAGGACCATCCAGGATACCCAGTGAGTGGCTGACAGAGGAATTGGAGAATTGTTTCCTAAAACCGAGCTGGAAGTCTGCATTATACCAATTGAGGGTCATGGAGCCCAAAAGCCAGAATTAACCAGCATCATCTTCTTTCCTTTCAGTAGATACTTAATTGGTGCCTGTTAATCGACCTGACTGGCTTCAAACAATCACAACTTATTTTCCAACTTGCCAGGATATATTTAGAGAGAAAAAAGAGAGCACACAGGGTGGTAAGTATAACAATGTATAGATAATCAACATTTTTAATTGAATTTTAGTTTTGAGCTTAAGCCTCTTATTGGAGATTCTATATTGGAACTATCATTAACTATTCTCTTTTTCTCATTATTTTAAATTGACCTGCAAAAGAAAAGTGTGATGTCTGAGCACATTTGTTTCTTGGGAAAATCAACTGAAATAATGGAAACAATAGTTTAATCCAATGTTACCTAATGGAACTTTCTGCAATGCTGAACATGTTCTAATCTGTACTATGTAATATGGTAGCTATTAGCCACATGTGGTCACGAGCAGTTGAAATGTACATAGTACAAGTAAGAAAGTAAATTTTAAATTTTATTTGATTTTAATAAATTTAAATATAAATAGCCATATATGGCTAGTGACTACTGTAATGAGTAGCACAGATAAGAGACTACAATAAAAGCAAAGTCCACTGAATGTCACCATGCTGTCAGCACATTGATGTTTAGGCTGCTTTGCTATAAGGGCTACCTGACTCCATGCTTAAAACTCTCCTGAGCCCTCCTGGCCAGGCTGTGCTCCTCCAAGTTATCTTTAAGCTGCTTTCACTGACCTCTAGCTATTGTTTACCAAGATCTACCTCATAAGCTACCCTCTGTCTGCTTTTCTCAGGCCCCTAGAACTAGTTTCTCTTATTGCATTCTACCCTGCATCCATTTCCTTTTTTTTTTTTCCTTTGCTTAAGCAAGTTTGAGTTGGGGATCCAGAAATTTCAGATAAAAAGGAGTCTAATATATAGTTTCTATAATAAACCTATAAATTGACCCCTTCCTAAACCTCTTTTTCTCAGTACTACTATAAATGTAACTTCTATCAGAATCAAGCACATCTCCACACTCCTCTTGCTTTTGGTGTCTTTTCCATGCCTAGTATAACATTCTTTTCTTCTTCTTTTCAAATATTCTTCCAGGTTCATAATCCAGGTCAAAGCCCACCTCCCTTTTGACTTCTCTAGCTCACCTCCTCTCTCTATATATACTGAGCTATTGCACAGTATTTCAATCACATTCACTCCCCGGTGTTCACGGAGCTTTATGAATTGTCTTTGTGCACCGGTAAGACTTTGAGCGTCCCTGAGGGCAGACACCACATGGAATCCATAGCCTCTATCATGGCCTAGCATAGCAGTACTCAATGTTCTGACTGAATGAGTGATTGATTGACTGAAAGCATAGAATTCACAAACACTGCTTTCTGGATGTGTAGGAAGGAGATGGCATGAGAGGCAGCCTTAACAAGAAAACCACCAAAACTCATTAAAAATATATATGGACCATCTTTTGTTTATTTTTTATATTTTTGTGGAAATTTCATTCACATTCTCCATGTAGGGTTTACTCAGAATTAGCTTATGTCTTTATCCAGGTCTAAAGTAAGTAAAAAATGGAGAGGATTAATTATAGCTGAGATTCAGGGAGTCAACCATCAAAAGCAATACAAGTTTAGGATAACCTACAGTCCGTTTGTTTCCAAATGACACTCATCCAAACAGAATGTGTTTACAAAGACCACTTGGTGGCCCCAAATAAAGGTATTGAGGTCTAGAAGAAAACATAGAGGCATTGTTTCTTTGCTCAGGGCCTCCTGACCTCCCAAGATGAAAAGGTTAACATTTCTGAGATAATAATGAACAAGAAAAGGCAATATATAATGAACTACGTGGGGTAGATCAGTGGTGCAAAATTTAAGAGATGTGAGAGATCACAAAGAATTGTAGAAGTCACTGAAATTGTCTTAGAAAAGGTAGGAGTTGGGCTGTGTTTTGAAGACTACAGAAGAGTTGAATGAACAGAGAGGAGACTTAACTGGGCATAAAAGAGAAATTTTAAAGAAATTAAATGTTGTAGATTTTTAAATTTAATAAGAAAGATTTAGTGGTCTGCTATTTTATGGTTCTGATTGAGAAACACTATAAATGTTACAGTCAATCAGAAGCAAGTTTTCCAGTTTGGATAAACACATTGCGTATGCATATCTAACAGAGCTTCATTCACAGTGTAAGCATCATAGATGTGTATATATTATGACATTTCCTTGCAGATGGTAGTAAAGTAACTTGCTCTCACAAAATTATGATGCTGATGTACGAGAGATAGAAATAAAGTTCTTAAAGGAAGAATGCCTTTTTCTTACTCTTGCAAAGTCACTCTGCGGGTGACTGGAAACTTGAGATTCAGAAGTAAGAGAAGACATGCCTTCATAGTCATCATTAATGGATTCTCTTGTCTCTGATTTTACCCTGCAAGGTCTCAGAAGACCCTCTGGAAGAAAGAAACGTTAACTCCCAGGTTGTTATAGTTCCTCAATGGCTTTTACATGGCCTCTCTTGAAAAAATCCAGGTCACGAAATTATCAGAAAAAGGTCAAAGAGAAATAAAAGTTTGGATCACATGGATGGTGTAGGGAATAAATACTACAGAAATTTGGTGCAAAGGAAATTTACTGTACATCGGTGGAGTAATAGAGATGGGCCTTGAATAACCAGTAATATTTTCATAGTTTTTTATAGATGGGGAGGAAATTTCTAGTAGAAGAGAAGGTACAAAAGCAGAAAAATGAATTTATATAGACAGCAAATGGAGTGTGGGGGAACATCAATAGTATCTATTTTTTCCTCAAAAAGAATAGGAGATTGGCTTGTAGTTTCTGATTCGACATGTAAAGAACTTGGAAGCTGTCATTCCTATCCTTACAACAAGGAAAAAGCTTCTAAAGTAAAAATCAACAAATTTTCTTGGGTCATCAGAGAATTGAGTTTATAAGGTAAACCACTTCCCTGAATGGCAAAGAGAGAAGTGAATACAGAGAATCACGGTTTACTGAGAACAGAATCTCAGGATCAGAGGCTGCCACTGGAACTCTTAAAGTGTAACTTGAAAATTTCCAGAAGCTCAGTATGGTTTAGTTTGGAAGACAATATCTTAGAAGAGACCTTGTATTTTTGTGAACTTTACCTCCAGGAGCTCCACTAGGTTCAAAGGTGTATTTTAGACAAAAATCCTCTTTGTGTTTCTGGAGGGGGTAAGGGAGAGTGGAGAAGTTATCATTTTGAAATATCCCTAGACTATTCCATTCTCTGTAACAAAGGACTTCCCTCAGAAGAAACTATTTTCTGTACCACTATGAATGGTGCTACATAGGAACTACTATGTATGGTGACAGATATTAACTAGACTTACTGTGGGGATCACTTTGCAATATATGCAAATATATAATTATTATGTTGTACACCCAAAACTAATATAATGGTATATGTCAATTATACAATACATACATACATACATACATACATACATACATACATGACTACATCAATAAATAACTGTTTTGTGTTTGTTTTTGTTTTTAAATAAAAGATGAAACCATTTTACCAGAGTCTAATGACTTGGGTTTTACTGGAGACTAACTGACCTGGAGGAAGAAAATTACTCAACCCCATGCCTCTTTAGCCCTCAACATAGGAGAAAGAAAATGCCCATGTCCAGCCCCCTCTAGACTTCTTATCTTATCTTTGGGGTAAAAAAGCTGGAAAGTTTTTCTGAAGGTCACAATCAAGGTGAAGGGCTCACTAAAAATGGTGAGAATTAATTACAAGATTATAGAATGCTTTCACTCCCTTTACATGTACCATCACATCAATTAGTCTCCTGTATAGTAAGAATGCTTTACACCTAAAAGAACTTCAAGGCTCAGATTCTATTTAAAAAGTTTAGAGAAACCTGAAGACAACAGGGGAGGCAAAAACAAAGATACTAGAGAAAACTTCAGTTTCTGTTACCTACAATTATAGCAAACAATAAATGCAGTCTAATTCCTAGCCAGATAAAGAGAAAAATTCACACTAAAGGCCTGTTTACCTCAGCTTTTAAAACCTAATATATCATATTTGACTTTCAACAAAAAATTACAGGGCATGCTAAAAGGCAGAAACAACAGTTTTAAGAGACAAAGGCAAGCATTGGAACCAGACTGAGCTATTGCAGAGACTTAGAATTATCAGAACAGGAATTGAAAATAACTTTGGTTAATATGCTAAAGCTCTAATGGAACAGATGAACTACAGAGAAGATGAGTAATATGAGCAGACAGATGGAAACCCTAAGAAAAAACGTCAAAAGGAAATGTGAGAATATAAAGACACTGTAATAGAAATTAAGAATGTTTTTGAAGGGCTCATCTGTAGACTGAACACAGCTAAAGAAAGAATCAGTGAACTTAAAGATATGTCCATAGAAACATCCCAAATTGAAAGCAAAGAGAAAAATGAATGAAAATTAAAAGAAACAGAATATCCAAGAATTGTGGAACAATTACAAAAAATCTAACATGTGCATAATGTGAATACCAGAGGATAAATGAGTGAAAAAGGAACAGAAGAAATATTTGAAGTAATAATAGTCGAGGAATTACCAAAACTAAAGACAGACAACAAACCTCAGATCCAGAATGCTCAGAGAACACCAAATATGATGATACTAAGAAAATCACATCTATGCATATCATATTCAAACTGCAGCATATCAAAGAAAGAGTGAAAATGTTTTAAAAAGCCAGAGGATAGAGGCATCTTATATTTAAAGAAACAAGGTTAAAAATTACACGAACCATGCAAGCAAGAAAAGAGTGGAGTAAAATATTTAAACTGTTAAAAGGAAAACAAACAAACAAACAAACAAACAGCAACAAGATAGAATTCTGTATCCTGCAAAGTAATCCTTCAAAAGTAAAGGATAATCAGAGACTGTCTCAGACAGACAAAAATTGAGGAAACTTATTTCCAGTAGACTTGCTTTGAAATAAGTGAGAAAAAACAGTAGAGAAAAGGAAATTGATACAGGAGAGAAACTCAGATCTTCATAAAGAAAGGAAAAATGCTAGAGAAAAAAAAAATGAGAATAAAATTAAATTTTTAATTTTTCTTATTTTTAATTGACCTAATTGATGGCAGTTTGAACAAAATAATAATAGCAACAATGTATTCAGTGTCACTTATGGATTAATAAAATGAATGACAACAATGTTAGGAGAGATAAAATGGAGGAAATGAGAAAACTCTGTTATAAAGTACCTGTACTAGCCATGAAGTAGTAAAGTGTTTGAAAGTGGAGTTGGAGTGGAGTTATTTGAAAATGGATAGATTTCGAGATAATCATGTTAAATGAAAGAATTCAGACTGAAAAAGTTGAAAACCACATGATATCATTCATATGTAGGATATAAATCTAAAAGCAACAAACAAACATGATAAAAAATAGAGACTCATGGACATGGACAGTGGATTAGTAGTTACCAGGGGGAAGGGAGTGGGGAAGTAGACAGGGGTAAAAGGGATTAAATATTTGGTGATGGAAGGAAATCTAACTATGGGTGGTGAACACACAATGCAATATATATATATATATATATATACGCACACACACACAATATCCTGTTGAATCGTATACTTGAAACTTATTGGAATTGTTGATCAATTGTCACCCACAATAATTTTTAATTGAAAAAATTCACCCTTAAAAAAAAAGTAGAGTTGGATTAATTGTAAACTTATATTGAAAACTCTAATAAAACCAGTAAAATTTTTCTTAAAAAATTATAGTTGATACACTAAAATAGGAGAAAAAATAGAATCATATAAAATGTTCAATTAAAACCAAAACAAACAAAAAGAACAAGAGCAATGGATTGAAAGTAATTAAAATATGGTAGCTATTAAGCCAGCTATATCAATAGTCACTTTAATTATGAATAATTTAAGGATACCAATTAAAAGATAGACTGTGAGAGTGGATTAAAGAAAAACAAGTACCAGCTATATGTTGTCTACAAGAAACCCATAAAGAGCTGGAAAAAAATATACTATGCTAAAACTAATCAAAGTGAAGAGGCTGTGTTAATTTCAGACAAAACAAACTTTAGAACAAGGAAAATGATCAGGAATAGAGGCATTACATAATGATGAAAAGATAAGTTCTTCAAGAAGATATACAAATCTTTAATGTTATGTGTCTAACAGCAGAGTATCTAAATACGTGTGAGAAAACCTGATAGACCTACAAGAAGAAATAGAAAATTCAATATTACACTTGGAGATTTCAACACCCCTTAAACAGTAATTGAGATATCCAGCAATCAGCTACACAAGGATGGAGTTGAATAGAACCATATGATCAATTAACTGAATACAGCTGATATTTATAGAATATTTCATCTGACAACAGCACACATACTTTTTTCAAGCACACATGAAACATTTACCAAGATGAACCACATTCTGGGCCATAAAACATACCACTGCATATTTAAAATAATAGATATCATAGATAGTAGTCTCTCAGACCACAATGGAATTAAACTAGAAATCAATAACAGAAAAAATGGCTAGAAAATCTTAAAGTACTTGGAAATTAATCAACACACGTCTAAATAACACATGGGTCAAGGAAGAACTGTCAAGAGAAAATTTAAAATGTCTTGAACCAAATAAAAATGAAAATACAACTTATCAAAATGCATGGGATGCAACAAAAGCAGTGCTTGGAGAGAAATTTATAGCATCGAGTGCACATATCAGAAAATAAGATAGATCAAAATCAATAACCAAAGCTTCCATCTTCGGAAACTAGAAAAAAGAGGAGTAAAATTAGATCTAAAGTAAGAAGAAGGGAAGAAATAATAAAAATTAGAGCAGAATCAATAACATTAAAATAAGAAAATCAGTAGGGAAAATCGATGAAAACGAAAGCTGGTACTTCAAAAATATCAATAAAATTGATAAACTTCTAGCTAGGCTAACCAAGGAAAAAAAAGAGAGAAGACCCAAATTACCAATATCAGAAATAAAAGCGGGAACATCACTACCAATCTGATGGATGTTAAGAGAATAAAAAAAGAATATTATTAAAAAATCTATGAGCACAAGTTTAATAATTAAGATGAAATGGACCAGTTCCTTGAATTGCACAAATCTACCAGTCACACTCCTAGGTATTTACTCAAATATGTTGAAAATTTATACACATGGAAAAATTTGTGCACGAATGTTTGTAGCAGCTATATTTATAATTGACAAAACTTGGAAATAGCAAGATATCTTTTAAATCAAGGGTCCCCAACCCCCTGGCTGCAGACCAGTGAAGGTCTGTGGCCTGTTAGGAACTGAGCCTCATAGCAGGAGGTGAGCAACGGGCAAGCCAGTGAAGTTTGATCTGTATTTGCAGTTGCTCCCCAGCACTAGCATCACCACTTCAGCTCCACCTCAGATCATCAGGCATTAGATTCTCATAGGAGCACCCATCCTTGGTGCCAAAAAAGCTGGGGACTGTTGCAAATGATGACTGTATCAACAAACTAGTTGTACATTCATATAATGGAATGTTATTTAGTAATGAAAAGAAATGAACCTCTAAGTAGCGAAACACTTGAAGGAATCTTTATATTGCTATGTGAAAGAAGTCAATCATCAAAGGTTACATTCTGTATGATTCCAACTATATGATATTTTAGAAAGGTAGTTGCCGAGGGTTTAGGGCTATAAGGGAGAGATTAATAATTGGAGCACAAGGGATTTTTAGGGCAATGAAACTATTCTCTATAACACTGTCATGGTGAAACATGACATTATGCATTTGTGAAAACCAATAGACTTGTACAACACAAAAAGTGAACTCCAATGTAAACTATGGACTTTACTTAATAATAATACATTAATATTGGTTCATCAATGGTAATACATGTACCACACAGTACAAGATGTTAATAATAGGGAAAACTGTTTGTGGGAGTGGGAAGAAAGGAGAATGTGGAAACTGTCAGTACTTTCTGCTCAACTTTTCTATAAACCTAAAACTGCTTTAAAAAATTAGGTCTATTAATTTTTAAAAAGCATATGAAAATTTATGATATAATGTAATATTGTAAGCAACAGAAGAGCCAAAGTATTAGTTTTCCAAGGTCAGGAAGCCACCAGGCACAACCCCGTGATTCACAGCGCCCTCCCATACGCTGTTTGTTGCATGCTTAACGGGATAATGCATGTGGGAAAAGCTGGTGTCATTAGAAAGAGTCAGGAATATGGTTGTCACAGGAAGAGGCGCAAATGTCTTTCCATCATAGTTTCTCTATTCTAAACATGCTGTAAAACCACTTTACGTGCAGTACCATTTTATTTTTCTGAAATAACTCCCATGGTGCATTCACATCTTCCTCAATATTTATCAAGTCAGTAGGGTATAGTGGATCAGAGAGAAAGCTCTGGAGTCAGATGGCCCGAGTTTAATTTCTGATTTCACTATCTACTCGCTGAGTGACTCTGGGAAAGGAACACCACATCTTTGTGCCTTGACTTCCCCATTTGTAAAGGGAGGGTAATAATATTACCCACTTCGTGGAATTGTGAGGATTAAAATAATTCATACGAAGTGTCTAGAACATTGCCCTTTTGGAACATCTCTCTTTTGGAGATGCGCAAAGCATATTAATGTTTTAAAGGCTCTGATAAGTCCTATAATAAAAATGTTCTCAACTGCAGTTTTTCTAAATTCATTTGACTAAACAATCCTTTTTTTTTTTTTTTTTTGTCAACTGACAACTATTAATATTCTGGAGAATGGAGGTTAATTGGAAAATCCTCTGAGCAATGCCTATCCTAACATTAAACTTTCTGCTCGTTGCTTACCTCCTCGCCCTTTTCTCACCATTTCCTACATGATTAAATAAGAATCACTCATATCTTTTCCAAAGGCCTCAGTAATACTGAGCTGAATTTTCTCTTAAAGAGAGAGATATTTGAAAGAGAGCGTCATCCTCTGGTGGGTAAAATTTCCTCCTGCTGTTTGTGATATTCTCTCCGTCGAAAACCCACAACAAAAGAATTGTAAATTGCTGGGTAGAGGGTCAATCCAATGTGGTTCTGGTCTGTGTCATGTATTGAGTGCTGGCAGCCTGTAAATATTTGCCATGTGAAATCATATAGGAGTATTCTGACAAGAATGCTTAGGGGACAACAAGTGCCAGGACTCTTAGTTGCGAAATAAAGAAAGTGGAGAGGAAGCCAACCTTTCTGGAGCTGCTTCACTCCCTTTCTGCTTAGAATAACCAATCACAAAATGGCCAAGTTCCAAGCAAACTATAACTAAAGAAACACAGCAAATAAGTATGAGAAAGCAACATTGTTAGCGAAGAAAAGTGAATAGCCACCATTTGTTTGTTGGCTCATGGGGTTGCCTTTAAAAAAAAGTCTTGGTTTGAAGGATTGAATCCAGTTTCCAGAGCTAGGAAATATATACCAGACGTAGCATGCCTGTAAGAAATAATTAGAGCCACTGTGAATTGGGAAAAGGCCCTTCTCTTGGTGGCAGGAAGACTTATCTTGCTCAATGGCGTGTCAATGTTACCACACACCATATTCTCACATTCTGCAGATGAAAGACATTATCCCACCCAGGAAGACAGAAGTTACTCCTCCAAATGAGTCAGAGGATGTCATCTTCATATGAACATCATTCGTGAAGTGTTTATATGAAAAACTATGAAATTTAATAGCCTGGAAAAAAATAATAAAAAATAAAAAAATGCAGGTAGAGAAAAAATACCAAAGATTTATATTTGCTTCCAAGATCTGTCTTAGGAATGTTGTTATTTCTCAAACTGTGTTCCTAGGAACACCCTATGGTACAATTAGCTCAGAATAGACTGTGCTCTGTATTTCCCATTGATGAATGACACCTTAAGAACTTTGAAAGTCCTAGAGAAAAACTAGAAAGAAAAACAAGCAAAACCTTGTTTTATTTTGATTTATCCCATTTTTTCTCAAATGTATATAGTATATAGCCACTTTATTTAGAACTATTAAACTCTTTACAGACTAGTACATAGTAATATTAATTACTTCCTCTCTAGCTATCAACCTTTGTTAGTTTTTAAACTGGGTCAGGACACAAAGTTAACAATATCTGCCCATCCTGGTTGGCTGGGCTAAGAATTTTCATGGATCTGAAAGTGTTTTGAGAGGTTTACAATGTTTGTACAAATACACTTCAGGTACCATGTTGGCGAAAGCTTACAAAAGTGAGCCTGCTTTGATTGGCAAGGGTAATTAACCTTACCCTTGTTAAATGAACCTATTTATATGCCACTCTATAAGATTTTTTTTTTCCTGAATAAAATGTGGAGCAGAACAAAAGATGATAAAAGTTGTGGTTTGTTTGAAAGGGAAAACAACAAACTCGATAAGCTTAGGCAAGATAGATTTCCAACAACTAACTCATCTATTCAACAAACGTTTACCAACCTTTGTATAGTTTGGATTCTTTCTGTGACAAATGATAGAAAGTCTAACTCAGACTGACTTGTAGCATATCGCATTTTCCAGAAATGGCCACAGTTATAGTTCCAGTCCCATAGGCTCTTCTGGAACAGTGCCCTTCCCCTTCTCTTGAACTTGAGCTGGTCTTTGAGTGCTCCAACCAATCAAGGATGGCAGAACTGGTGCCGAATGACTTTCCATAAAAAGGATGCAGTTTTTGCTTGGATCTCTCACTTTTATTGGTGTGGGATGAGAGAGAAAAAGGGATGCTCGTTCTAGGAAAAGCTGTCCCCATAATGTGAGGAAGCCCAGACTAGCCCGTGAGAAAGGACCACCTGAAGAGACCCACGCTGAGAACTGATGCACGCTGCTGATGACCAGCATCAATGACCAAGCTTTCAGGTGATCACAGTTCCCAGCCCTCGGGCCACCACCTTTGACACCTAATGGAGGAGATTCAAGCAATCTCTGCTGAACTCTGCCCAAAGTGCAGATTTATGAGCAAAATATATTTTTCCATTATTTTAAGCCACTTAATTGAGGAATTATGCAGCCATCATCACAGGTACAGGGCCCATAAAAGGAAATGTCAAAGAATGTTGCTGGTGCTGGCATAGATTGATCGGGGGTTCGAACAATGTCATCAAAGATATACTTCTTCCCTATCTCTTGGTCTAGCTCTCCTCCTTGTTGACTCTCTTCTCAGATAAACTTCGCACTCCTGGAAATGAGACAGCTGGAAATGACTGAAATCTTTCCAGATTCAGCCCAGTGTGATAAGGACATCTTCCTCTACCCTGGGTAGTTTCATGACTTTATTACTACCTTCCTGGCTGTAATAAAGTCATGTATCCATTTCTGACCTAATCATTGGACCAGGGAAATGATTGGGCAGACCTGATTCATCACCCCACTGCACTGACAAGGAAAGAATATAGTTCTGGGAAAATTACAGAGATTGAGATTTAGGATTTAGGGTGAGGTAAATTCCCAAGTGAAAATTAAAGGTTACTATTGGTAAAGATTGCTTAAATTCTAAACAACCCAAAGACAAGCACGTTTTTAAAAGTTCTAAGTGTTTTATGTGTATTAATTAATTAAAGACCTTACCACTACCATGAGATAGATACTGTTAATAATACCATTTTACAAAAAAAAAAAAAAGGAAATGAAGACACAAAGTTCAAAACTGACCAAGTCTGCATGGTTAGCAAATAGCAGAGGTGGAGTTAAAACCAAGGTGGTCTGGTTTTAGCCACTGTGGTATGGTTACTTGTAATAATTTTAGTAGTTGCTAGAGACAGGGAAATGAACAAATGGGGTGTTTGCCTTAGAGAAACCTTTTTGCTAATCATGTAAGACAAAAAAATGTAACAACAAAATTGCAACTCAATGTGTGCATTTCTCTAATAAAAGTGAAGTACTATGAGGGCTAGGGAGAGGAAGCAATACCTACACCTAGAGTGGAGACTATACAGAAATGCTAGAGATGACATTGAGCTGGTCTTTGAAATATAAATGGGATTTTGCCTTGAAAAGATGTAGAAGCAGGAAGGATATTCCAGATAATGTGTGCAAAGAGAGATGATGTACTTTTCTAAAAGCTACCCAGAGTTATTTAGTCTTTCAAAATGTATTTATTGAGCACCTGCTCTGTAGAAGGCACGTTTATAGGGACTTAGGTACCTCCATAAACAAAACAGACAAGGATTGCTGTCCTTGTGGAGCTTACCCGCTATCAGCACACCAAGGATGCTGCCCAGGCTCCGAGAAGATTGAACAGCCACATCTTCATGTATTTCTTTCAGGCTGGATGGCCCCTCTTCCAAGACAACTGTCTTTGACCATGTTCTGTATTTCACTGGATGCCCAAAGAAGAGAGAGGCCAACTTTATCTCAGCTGTTGCTACCTACAGAAAGCAAGAAAACACCTAGGAAGGCCTTGTAGGAGGCAAAGAAGTGGAAACCCTTAGCTAACTGTTGCCTCAGCCTGATACAAGCACGGAGCAGATTGGTATGTGTGTGTGTGCTGATGTGAATGTGCCCTGTGTGCATATGCATTGCGTGTACCTGTTTATACATGTGTTGTGTGTGGCAGGCCCCAGGTGTAGGGAAGGCAATAGGGCTCCATTTCTCACTGGTGGCTCAGAGGTCTGAAACTTGAAGAGGCTTCCTGGGCATTAATCATGCAGGCTAGAGGATGGTATTTTAGTTTTCAGTAAATGACAGACTTTATTAGAGAAAAGGAAAGAAGCAGACACACCCTGTTCTTTCCCAGATTTCCACACGAGGCAGACAGAGTTCAGTGAAAGACTGGAGGGGAGAGAAGAACAAACAACTCTTTCCCAGGGATAATTGAAGTGGTCTGTACTGTTTTATTAGAAAATAAATTCTCCCTCCCAACTGGCATCTTCAAAATTATGTAATGAATATTTCCAAAGAAATGCCACACGACACAATGTGAATTTTAAAGATAATTATTCTTGTCGTCTCTTCTGAAATCTGAGTTCTGGGATTTGATTCAAAATCGAGTCCCCCTAAAAGAAACTATGTCTATTGGCTTTTTCTCCCTGAATCCTGAACAGTTACATTCAACACTCTTAAACAAATCACCACCCATCACACAGTAATCCATCCATTCATTCATTCATTCCTTCCTTCATTCATTCAAAACATTTGTTTTTAGCTCCTGCTACTGTCAGGCCCTGTGCTGGGCAAAAAAGCTATTTGATGATGAGATAGACTTGGTCCCTGTGCTCATGGAGCTCAGACTAGATCATAACTTACTTCTGTATCTCATTTGCTGTAAAATCCCAAAAAGGTACTTTCCTTCATTGTGCCTTAGTTTCTTTACAAGCAAAAAGAAGAGACTCAATATCTTATTACGCTGTGATTTTATCATTAATATGAATGAAGCATTAGTAAATAAATAAATACATCACTTAGAAAGTTTGATACCTATTTTGGATGACCTCTCACACCCTTTTCCCTATCTCTCTGGATAGCTTCCAATCAGAAGGTGGGACTGGGCAGGGATGGGTAGCAATGGGCAGAATAATCTTACTGATATATGGGTAGAGTAGGGAAGCTCTTGCAGAAGTTCCTATTATCTTTCTTCGATCTGATCTCTCTATTAGCTGTGAAAGCCTTGGTGAGACATGCTTAAATCAAATGGGCCCCACAGTGTGCCAACGGCCTTCATTTTCACGTAAATCACGTTTAGCGTCCTTCATAACTGGCACTTCCTTGAAGGATAGAAATTAAATGTTGATTTATAGCATGTTATTGCTCCTCTCTCATAATCCAGTGCTGTTTGTGATCTAATCTTTAATCTTAGCACTAACATGACTCTGGGGAATTGTCAAACAGAGCCCAGCAGCCAAAGTTTACAGAGGACAATTGCTAAGTCTCCTGGCCCACCCCAGTTGAATTTATTGTAAGTCAATTCATGGGTCTAATTGGCCAGGGGCATCCTGACCTACCTGTTGCTTATCTTCACAGCTAGATTCTTCCTACTGCTGGGGCCATTTGTCCACCACCTTCTCGAGCTCTCGACTCACTCCCATCCTAGGTCAGGAGGTAACTATGAGCCAAACGTGATGCTCAGAGAACACGCTAGCTCTGACTATAAAGTTTAGTTCTATTTGCCTCACTCCTGAGGCCAAATACCAGTTCCAATGGCTAGGTCTTGCTTTAATACCACGTTCTTCTAGAACTGTGGCACCTCCAGCCCTGTATGTAGAGCTCCGATTCCTGTGGCTTTTCTCTGCTCAGGTGGTCTACTTTCCTGCTTCATTATTTGTCCCTTCCTTTAGTTCCCATTAACAAACTCCACCTGTTCACCGGCAGGAATATATAAACCCTTCCCTGGACCATCCTGGATACTACGCTCTTTAAGATGCTCTGTTTTACTACCTGGCTGGACTTCGGGAGAGGCCATCAAGTTAGAGGTAAAGGGCTTACCCAGTTGCCCCATCTTACTGCATTGAGCACATTGCAGGGGATTAAAGGAGCAAAGGTAGAAACATTTACCACTGAAATTAACGCGGACTAGAATCTAAGGAAGAGACGAAAGTGAGAAGAGAGATATAGCTGCTGCAACAAGAAAGGAACATGAAAGTCTTATTTTTTTTCATGTTTTGTAATTCTACAGAACAGACAAAATGCTAAATGAGCAGATTAAAAGTGAAAAAGCTAAGGTAAGGTAGCTTGTTACTACAGACGGAATGTTTTGAGGCAGTGGACATAGCTACAAAAAGAAAAACTTTCATCCTGGAAATAAATGAAATCGCTTTGCATTCATAATTCTTAGATAAGAAAACACATGAGCGCCATTCTATCATTCAACAAAACCTTATGAGACACCTACTGTGTAGGAGTCCTCTTGTCAGATACTCTGCTCAAATAAAAGATAGATTTGTATAAAGATAAAAGAACATAGAACAGTGCAATCAGAGATAATCGAAGTACGACTGGGGAGAGATCTAGAATGGTATACAAATGGTAACATATTAGAAATCTTAAATATTCACTCTTTCTGCATTTGTAAGGCCTATGTTATTCTATTCAGTGGCAACTGCTTCCAGAACAGAAAAGAAAGAAGTTCATAGTCATTTCCATTGAACTCATTTGTTTCAAAGCCACAATGTTACTGGCAACTTAATGCACCAAGCTATAGAAATTAAAATGTATATTTCTGCTGAAATGGAGACCTCATGATTGGTAAGTTGGCGCTGGCTTGCCTCTAATTTTAGTGAATGTCAGATTCTTACTGTTTCAAGTGCTGATAGGCTCAGGCCTGGCTGAACCTAGAGAAATAAGTAGCTTCAGTGCTGGGGATCTAAGACTTCTGTAGCCATAAACCAAGGTGCTTCAAACAGGGAGTTACAACGAGGAACAGATGGTGAGTATTTCACAAAGTAGGGTGCAGCCCCTCACCACAATCATTCTCTCCTCTCGTCTCTGGCGGTGAAAAGCTGGACAGGACTCTAATGGCTGGCTAATGAGCATGATTAAAACCTGGTAATGACTCATTCTAGGAGAAAATGTTCAACCCTGCAGAATCCATTCTGCTTTATTATCTGTGAACCTCTCGCTGATGGGGACTGGAGATTGACGTGCTTCCATTATGCAGAGAGTGCGAGGTTTGCTGGAAATGGAAGGCACTTTCAAATTGTCACGGCTTGCGATGCTCTTCTACAGACAGGAGAGACACTACCAGGGATGTGCAAAAAAAACCTTTTTTTTTTTTTCCCCCTCCTTAAAGCCCCAGATACTCTGATCTGGCAAGATGAGCAGTTGTTGATTCTAAACAGAAATGTATTCTCTGTGTAGATTTGATTAACACCGTGCTGTTGAGTCTTTACGGTCAGGCCAGATTATATTACAGTGATGACGAGTAGTTAATGAATTTACATCGACTAATCCATACAATGCTAAAGATTTTTCTGTCAGGATTAATATCCAAAATGTGCAGGACACTGTCTGATGTGTGGCGCTGCTCTTTGCACCAGTGTGACCTGTGGCTGGTGTTTAATATCCCATGATTAGAACTAAGTGACAAAGAGAACCTGGACACTGGGATCCAAGATCGTTTGGAGAATTCTATAAACAAACATCAAGGATGATCTTATTCCTATTTTTTTTTTTTTTTTGATCCTTATATCTTGCTTTCTTCTGTAGGAGCTGAGCAAGCACCTTTGAGAATCCCGATAGGACCCATGATACCTCTGCATATGCCAGCAGAGTCTTCTGGCTCTTTTCTGGTTCCCTATCTTCTCACCACTGCTTGTTCTGGTCCTTTGTTTCCTCTGCTGTGTCTACTCTGAGTGATTCTGACCGCTTGTCTTATTTTAACCTTAGGTACCTGCCATCCCCTCCACACCAAACATAAAACACTCCAGACCACTCGCCTCTTCCAGAATTCTGTCTCCATCCTTGCCATGACTTCATCAGCACCTGCAGCCTACCTTAGTTCTAGCCACATCTTCTTTCCACACATTACAAGGCCTGTTGATGACCATTGCTTGAGGCTGGTGGAAGGCCCCTGTTATACTCACCTAGATAGTAAACATTAGACTATAGTGGGCATCATAATCAACAGGAGAACATGTCAAACATGACAGTTCATTGACCTATCCATTATGTCTGTATTGAGTCCTGTGAATCTGCTTTTTATCAAGTAGCATAAATGATTCTTCACACGTGGTAAAATGTGTTCATGGTCCACACTTCAAGGATCAAGGACGTCCCTTGTCAGGTAATCTCCAGCAGGCCCCTGTTTCTTGGCAGCAGTGTCTACACTAGCAGCTTTATTAACAGGATGATATGGGTAGATGTAGCCACTATGAAATCAGCTCCTTCAGAGTAGAGTCTCCCCTACCATAAGAATTCTTATCTTTCCCACAGCTTGATTTAAGCCTATGAAAATCAAAAGCTTTGGCTCCCACTGGCTCTCTTTATCCTCAGATTCAGGTTATTAGAGGTGGTAAAAATGTATTATATTAACTTTATGGAGAGAATATCTGGGCGAGACACAGTGGGAAATTGTCCAGGGAGAGAAAAGAAGAGGGGTTAATGGTCTTAATGGCTATAGTCTTTGCGTGGTCATTTGTAAGTCAGTCAACTAAATAAGTCCAAGGCTTACATGAAGCTTACACAAGTCTAGGAAGTTTGATTTAGACTTTATACAAATGGAAGTTATAGTTGAAAGTAAGATAAATATCACTATAGATTGGGGATAGTGATAGGTAGCTTGGATAAGACCTGTCAAGAGTCATAATTCTATGACATGTTAGGAAGGGTGTTAATGTGTACTGAGAGCTGCTGGGGTTTTATAAGCATTAGTGCTTTTATTTGTCGAAACAACCCTGTGTGGTAAATAAGACCGTTCCCATTTTCCAGTTGAGGAAATTCAGGTTCAGAGAATCTAAGTACCCTGCCCCAGATGACACGTGTAGCACTGGCAGAAGAAACTCAGGTCAGCCTGACTATTCCCATTGCAAAACATTATGTCTTGAGGATGTAGAAGATGTTAATTTGACCCAAAGCCATGGAAGCTTTCTGTCTGAAAAACAGTGTCACACCACCTTTAACTCGTGCTTTCATATCTCCTCTTCAGGGGGAACGATGTGGTGTTTGTCAGGCCTCCTCGTAAGTGGTTAACAGGAAACTATTGAGATATATTGAGACAAGCAGTGTGTTTTCATTACAGTAAATGATTATCAAAGACCATGGCCTTAAGTGTATAATGTTATCTTCCAAGTAAATCTCAGCACTGTATGTATATAATCATGTGTATATTTATTCTCAGAGCCTCTGAAGGTTGGGTGGAGCATGTATTATTTCCATTTCGTTTTTTATAATTGAAGATTTTTATAATTGAAATTTGCACCCTTTCCTCTGTGTCCTCCGTTGCCCTTTGTATGTTTGTCATTATGTTTTGCCATTCCAATTGCTTGGGTCCATATCTCTTCAGACTGTACATGCCTAAAGGAAAAGAATTGAGTTTTATTCATTTTGTTAATGCCCATGTTAAATAAATGACAATCGAATTCTCAAATGGGGAATAAACCATATTGCTCAATGGATTCTTTGCCTAAGGCCTCATGCTTAATATGAACCACAAAATCCTGGTCTTCCAGACTCTGAGAACTCAAATAATCACAAATATGCCTTGCAAAGGCTTGATGAAGAGCTCGGAATTGGCAAAAAGGCGATGAGTAAGTCAGCATCTCGGCCCCGGGCAGCTTAAGTCTTGCTTGGCCCAGACAAAAAGAGCAGATCTGGGCAGCTGGGAAGCTGAATTCCTCTCATTTCTCTCCACCACAAGAGGCTCATTGTCGTTCAGTAAAACTAGTCAGTAGGCACCTTTTCTCCTATTTCATCTGAATCAGCGACCCTCTGCTTTTCCAGCCTAAGAAGGGATCTGGCCCACTGTAGCACACTTACCCTGACTTCTCTGAACTGCTCCCAACTGTCTCACTGGCATTTTCCACTTTTCAGAGGCTGAGCCAAGCTCTGGAAGAGCATCCAGTTTCATGTCAAAGGCTCATCTCAGCTTGTGAATCCCAGCCGTGGGGCTGGAGCACTATGGACTTCCAGCAAGTCTCACAAAGGGGCCAGTTGTAACATTGACTCTCCCTCAGAACACATACCTTGTGTCCCAGCCGGGGCTGAGGGGGTTGTTAGCCAAGAACAAGGAGGCAAACACACATCCAAAATCCAGTCCGTGTGACCAGGGCACTGCAGGGGACTCGGTGAGAGATCTTCCTTAAAGGCTTCCCCAAGGAGACTTTCTTAAGCTTCTTGGCAGTCCTGGCACAGTCACCCTTTAATGCCATTTTATTTGGACGTTTCGTGAGGTTTGTTTGCTCGCTTGGAGCTGTTTCTCCCTGGTTTGAAAACTTCTTTTTGGCACGAGGTTTTAGATTCTTTTCAGAGTGAAAAACTTTGTGTCCTCCTTCAAGCAGAGGTGTTGACAGGTTTTGCTTGTCCAGTGAGTACCTTCTATACAAAGAGAAAACCATATCATAACATGATTTTTCTTTATGCCTTGGGTGGTTGGGAAAATGCTAACTCTGGGTCTAACTTTGGAATTGGCGTTTCCAGTAAAATCCATAGTTTACTGAGCTCCTGAAAGGGTCCCCAAAATAAACTCCATGTTTTAGAAGTAACTACCCTGTTGTATTTTGGGGCTCCTTTACCACGTCTGGCTCTCCAGGTTAACATATGCCAAAGCGGTCAAATTCTTTTTATCTTTCTTACTTTTTACCCACCACCTTAGATTCTGACCAGGAGGTTATGTGTACCAGATTGCGTTTGCTAAAGTCTTCTCAATCTGTATTTTAAAAGGCATATATTTAAATGTGGAGAGACAAACTCTTTTTCTCTCTCCATGGATGTGATTTTGTTAAGAATTTTTCTCTCCAAACAAACTGCAGTATCATTGAAAAACTTTCCCTTTCCTGCATTAGCCAGATTAAGAAAATAATGTTTTATTTCAAATGAGATAATACATAATGCACTACCTGTGCAACTGTGATGGCATTAAATCGTAGATAATGACGTACTGCATCTTCATTTAGTCCTCTCCCTGGAAAGAAAGTAAGTTCCCAAACAGAGGGAAAAAGCTGTCTTAAAATGTTTTTAGTATTCAAAATTCTGCATTGAAGAAAACCAACGTTCAGTCTAATCATCATAACTTTGTGATTCCAGACTCCACTGGACCATCTCTGGTGACTCAGAAGAGGTCTGGCCCACTGCAGACAAGAGGCATGTAGTGACTTCGAAGACCTTCATGCTGGTCCAGGATGCTGCAGCACGTAATCACAAATTAATGACACTTGCTGGTATTATATAATATGGTGGCTCTGATTTGGCTCTGAGAAAGTTCTTCCTTACCCCACTTTGCTGTGTCCTTACATTCTGGACTTGAGATCTGCTCTCTAGGACCACTTAGAGCAGATTGGATCTGTTTTATGAGGAGATTCCTTCCAGAAGTGGAAGTTTCAGCTTGGAGTCTATAGAACCAAGGAGAATTGAGTGAACAAATCAATAAAGAATGAAAGAGTTTATAGATGATCTTGTGCCGGAAATAGAGAGACCGTGGTAAATGACCATAATCAGAGTGATCCAGAGCTTGTCAGGTAAGCATATGGTTGCTGGGAGACCACTTTAAGCTCATTTATTTTTACCTCTGGTCTCTAGTTGCTAGTTCTATGGCTAGGTAGCTCAGTAGTGACAGTACAGCACCAATAAAACCAAGGTCTCAGATCTAATGCCTCTTCGGATGCATCTACTATTCTTAGGCTGCCTTCTTTATTATCACCAGACAGATTTTTCCCTCTCTCTCTTATACACAGAAACACACTACTATCAAAAGTTTCTAAAACTGAGTGTAGAGTTACTGATAATAGGAGCACAGGACCTATAATTTGAAAGGAAAGGTAAAAGTTAGTCTCATCTTTGATCTGATCTGCTAGGTCCATCTATAATGTCTTTGACCTGTATTTACCTAGCCTGATGATAATAATAACTATTCTAACTGCTGCTGTGATGCTGACTCATTAAAATCTTATGATACATGCATTATCTCATTTAACCTTCACAATGACCCTGTGAGATTGGTATAGCTAATATACGCATTTTACAGATAAAGGAGTTATAGCTGAGAAGGGTTAGGTAAAATTCCCAGGGTCATATAGCTTTAAAGTGGCAGTGGACAGATTTTAGCCCAAGCTTATGTGACTCTAAAATGTCCAACTCATAGTAATTGTTCTCTTTTATACTTTTTTATTTTTATTTTTTTGCCTACCTCCTGTGACAGGGATTCACTCTCTTTCAATGTCCTGTGAGAAAGTTCTTTCTCATACAAATTTATTTTCTCATTTATTCATTCCTCCATTCAACAAACATGCAATGGATTCTCTGTTCCAATTACTGGACTGTATATTTATATATACACAGGCCTTCCAGGTCTGCTGCCTGGAGTCATACAATTCTATTTCCTTCAGCTATCTGGAGGGAGCAAGGATGAACCTGCTAAGCATTTCTTCTTCAACAAAAATGTCCCTAGTTCCTTCAAAGCCCTCTCACTGCTTTCCCCTTTCTGAGTCCCCTCTTCTGCACATACTTCATGTTTTCAGCAGCCAGCAGACCAGTTTAGAAGCTGCTCATATACCTATGAGAGCAGGACCAGCATCTTCCTCAAGGAAGCACTCTAATGATAGGAGCCTCTGGCGCATCATTTTCAAACACTTGCTTAGCTTAGGGACAAATAGTAACAAAAAAAATGACTCACATGGGTTGAGGATTTACTATACACCAGCTACTGTTTAAAGTGGCTCACATGAATTAACTCATTTCATTTTTACACCAATCCTATGAGGCACATACATTTATTATTCCTAATCCACAGATGGGGAAACTGAGATTCTGAGAGGTGGAAGAAATTGACCAAAAGTCATTTGGACAGATAACTGAACCCCGACAATCTTGTTCCAGAAGCCACATACTTTGTTTTAGCTCACAGTGTTTTAGCTCAGGAAGAGTAATTCCAAGGGCTATTTTCTACCAGCTAGCCCTTTCTCAACACAGTTCCTTCTGAGAGCTTCTCTTTCTTTCCTGAGTCCAGCTCAGCAGCCCTTAGCCTGTCTCCCTGTGTTTCATACCCAAATTTCTCACAAAACCCATTTCTGCTTCCCAAACCCAAGTTTTTCCTGTGCTTCTGAACACACAGTGTACCTTATCTGAAAGAATGTCTCCATTCTTTCCCAAATCTTCCATTAAGAAGGAAAACTGCAAAAATACTTCTCCTTTAGTGATCCAGCTTGACAAAGGGAGCTAGGCATACCTAATAACCATTAAGTTCCTAAAAATTTGTATACTTTAAAACAGCAGATATTTTTTAAAAAGTTAAACCATATCCATTTTTTAGTGTCACAATTTCTTAATAAATCATTAGTTAACATTTACTAGTCTTGTCATTCTTTGTTAAATAAATGTTTTTTGAACTTCCTATTATATGTGGGCAGAATTTTCTTCCCAAAAAGAAAAACTACACAAATTTAACAGCTCTTTTATTCGTAATTTAAAGATGATTCTTTTTTATGAACATGTATAATTTATGTTTGTGCATTAATTCTATAATTAATGGTTATAAAATACATCAAATATGTAAAGTCCTGCATAAGTGCTTAATTAAAATAAAAACAAAAAACTGATGATAATTAATTGTTCATCCCGAAGGCTAGACAATATTATAGTTCGCAGTGACTGCCAATTA
Source organism: Pteropus medius (assembly GCF_902729225.1). Taxonomy (NCBI): domain Eukaryota; kingdom Metazoa; phylum Chordata; class Mammalia; order Chiroptera; family Pteropodidae; genus Pteropus; species Pteropus medius. The sequence goes on along the minus strand of NW_024344378.1, from coordinate 49,501,066 downwards.
ATATTCCTATTGTTAATAATAAACTTAACTTTTTCTGTGAAATAAAACATGTTAAAATTTCCTGATTAAATACCGACTCAAAAGAAAAAAGTTTCTTAAAAATATTTTCATCATTATAAAGTCTCTGTGGGAAAACAGCCTTCAAATTCTGCATTTTAGATCCTTGGTTAAATTCAGCTTCATTAAAATTTTTTTGACTCAGAATTATACTATTATAATACCACACTTTTCAAGTTCCTATTCCTCCCCAAAGAATCCTGAAAATGCAGCCAAACTCAGAAGAGTGATCTTAGTTACAGATATAGGTTGATTAATGTTTTAAAATGCTAATATGCAATAAGGCACCTACTGTGTGGAGGAACAGTTGTTCCAAGTGCTTTGGAAATATTCTCTTTGTTCACTTGATAAATTTATTGGATACCCACTATATTCGAGACACTGGTAGATGCTAGAGACTGTGGTAGGTGCTAGAAATACAACAGGAAATAAAAGTGGATTCAAGTTCAACCTTCCATGGTACTCAGGATCCAGGAAAGGATGCAGACAAAAAATGCAATCATGATGAGTGCTGCAAGAAGCAAACACTTCTAGCTTGAGTTCTGATTTTGTACATAAGACAATTGCTGATATAAGATGGTAAACAACTGAATATTGTCATTTAGCTTTTCCCACTTCGTTTTTCTAAGTCAATTTTTTTGAGGTTCCTGGCTTTTAAAAATGACATCTTCATAAATAATTCATCTGTTTTGACTTCATTAAGCAAGAAAGGATAAATAAATCAAATGGATATTGTTTTACTTACTTTACTCAAAGGGTAAATTCACTGAAAATAGACCAATTAATGTGCATTTGTGGAGAGCTATACATAAACCAGGTAGCCTTACAAGTTCATTGGAATTGCTCAAGCTTTCTTCATCGACTGCATACAGCAGCATGATTGGCAGGTCAGTGGGCATGTCTTGGCTGGTGGGGCGGGGTTGGGGCAGAGTGGGTTCGGGAACTTTTTCTATACAGTCATGTTTCTTAAGAACCAGCTCTGTCACCTATTCTGCAGGCTTAACTGCCTCTCACTGCTTATGTCTTCTCCAAAAGCAGTAGGCCATTAAGGAGAGACAAATAATCTTATTTTGAAAAGTGAAATATAACCCCCTGTCACTATGCTAATGAAGTAATAAAGTTGGAATTCATAAAGTATTTTATTTAATGAAAATACTGCCAAGATAGAATTTCAGTGTGGTACATTCTAGAACAGCCACCCACACCGGGCTCTTCTTTCTGTACATACTTTGGCACTAGATCTTATACTTGCTGATCTCAAGACTTTTAACCCTATGATAGAAAAATCCCTGTTCTCAGTAGATTGGCATATCTTATACTCGGAGCACCCTACTGGACTCACTCATGGGCAGACGTCCTTCTCTCTACAACAGTGTCACATCTTAGTCAGCTGTATTGACCCTCTTGGCCAGGAATTTTAATTTGAGTTTCATAGGTGAACTTCAAAGGATTAATAAACTCCAGAGACATAAGTACCTTTTGCATACTATGGATTTGTCTTGGGAGAGATTTCATTCTTTTTTATTTAACTCTCAAAATGATCTATTGGTTTTTAAAAAATGTTTAAAAAGCATTGCTCTCTTTAGGCTCCTATGGTAAACTTTATTAAGGACTCAAATGCTTCACCTTCCCTCTCTCCACATTTTGATCATGTGGTTGTGTAGTTCTGGCTGCTAAATAAGTGGAGTCTATGTCCCTACTTGTTAAATCTGAGCTCGATACTATGACTTGCTTTCACCAATAGAATGATGAAGAGATTTAGTGCATTGGTTCCAAGTTTAGGCCTTAAGAGACCCTGTGTGCTTCCACTTGGTCTCTTTAGCTTCTGTCACTACCATAGGAGAGATATGCCTGGACCAGCCTGCTTAACTCAAGAAGAGGATGAGGAATCCTGAGCTGCCGCAACCAAGGTGCCTCAACTAAGCCCAGCTCAGAGAAAACACCCCAGATAACTCTCACACACATGAGTAAGCCCAACTGAAATGAAGCAAACCTAGTCTTCATCAGGGACACCCGGCTGACTCACAGATGTGCAAGCTATAATAATAAATGACTATTATTTTAAGCCACTGAATTTGGGATAGTTTGTTACACAGCAATAGCTAAGCGGTCCAACTCACAATACTTAAGGAGAGATTCCTGGCTTGCTCCAAAATCTCTGGAAATATCCTTGAGATCTGATATTCTTACTAATGCAGACATGGCCTCAAGTCCAATCTTTGATAAATTTCTCTGCCTTTTTTTCTGCACACGAATCTTAAGGATAACTCCATAAACTAATTGTTCTATAAGTGTCCTGTGGTGAGCTCACCTGATCCATTTTGTCCTATGTCCAAAGACCACTGTTCATAAATTAAGCAGAATTCATAGGAAGTAAAGTCTAACCTCAGGTTAATGCCAGGAGAGGACATCAACAGAATGAAAGCAAAATGATAATAGAATATAAGTGCCATTGAGCTACTAAGGCCAAAAAGAGTGGCAGGCACATTGGCTATTGTTAATGGAAGAGTAAATGCTTTGATATCTATCCATTCTCTGTTTTAATTCTTCTTATGATCTTTCTTTTATTAAAAGAAAATTCTCTCTGGCAACATGGTTCTTTGGACACAATTCATCATGTAACTTCTTTATCTACAGGGCCAATTTTCTCTTCCCTTCTACAGCAGAAATAACTGAGTGAAGGTCAGCTCAATTTCTCATTGTCTGCTCACCTTCTGACTATATTCCATAGACTATATTCCAACGTAAACAAAAAGTTCAGTGCATCCAAAAGACCCATTTACATCTCCTCCCCCCATACTCTCAATATTCTCCTATATTGTAGCCATGTGACCTTGAACAAGTCACATCATATTTCTGGATCTGGAATTCCATGTTTGCAAACCTAGGGAACTGGATGGCTTTGCTGACTTTGATGGATTATAATTATAAAATTCTCTGATTAGTCTTATATACTCAACTAGATTCATAGAAACATCAGTTTTTAACTTTGGAAGGAATGTTCAAAATTATCTCACCTCAACATTTTAATTTATGGAAAACAACCCCAGACAGATAAAGTGAGTTGTCTAGGCCCACCCAGAGAGTTAACAGCAGAGCTGAGATGAAAATCTCTTTCCTTTTCAAAATTGTCTTTTATTTCACTTCCTTGAGGATGGGAGGTAATTTCAAATTCATCTTTTTCATCTTCAGCCACACAATCCAAGAATTGTAACCAACACTCAATAAATCTCAATAAGTATTTGTTGACTTGAATTGGAAATGAGTAAGCCTTGGTTACATGGCCCACAACCAAATTTCTGAGTCTGTTCGACCAAAAGAACGTGCCTGCCACATTCCCCAGAGGTCTTCTCTCATGTGAGGGAGAAGTATGGTTGTGCATAACTACTTTCTTCAGTTACATTTTTGATCAAAGAGCCAAAACAGCTCCTTATCCAGCACTAGGTTGACATTACTAGGTCTTCAAACACCAGCACTGCTCACCATGAAGGTATAATGGGCAATTTACACATCATTTCTCACTCGCAGTTTAGATTTTGAGAGAAGAGATAGGCTGTGGGCACGGACATGATGGATTGGATTTAGGCAGACAGCCACTAAAAGTGCTTATTATTTCAGAGTGAACTAATGCTTCTCTGAATAGAAAGTAATTTATACTCACAAGGAAAGTAAAGCCAAGGAATCAAGTATTGAGGACAACCAGGCTTAAATTATTTGTCATGGTCTCAAATATTCTCCTCTTCCATTTCTTGGGAAGGTACAAGTTTGAATACGGTCCCTTCCTGGGTGGCATTGCTGTTGAAATAAGCAGACACAGAACCACACATCATCCTGGCTCATTCTCTTGGGAAACCACAGTAATAAAGCTCAGCTGATTCTCAAATCAAGTACTTAAAACATATTCTAAATGGCACTAGTTCTGCATGTTAATGAAGGTCCCATAGAAAGAATATCCTATCAACTATTGAGAAATAGTTGGTTAAAGGATTTTTAAAGTATATTTATTTATTTTTAAATTATATGAATAAATATGTGATATTGGATACATAAAAATACTATAAGGCATATATAAGCTATATAGTAAAATAAATATCCATGAACCCCCAATCAACTTAAAAATGAAAACATTGCCAATATCTCTGAATATACAGTTACCTCCATGCTTCCCTCTAATGCCCCTCCACATACGTGTGTGTGTATATATGTACATATTAGATATTAATTAATTTTGCTTTGTTGTAATTTTATAAAAAGTAAATTATACTATACTTAGTCTTGAATGACTTGGGTTTTTTTCCATTAATCATTATATGTCCACGATTCTTTCACGTTACTGTATATAACTGTAGATCATGGAACTGTTACCGTTTCATGATGTGAAAATCTTACTATTTACTTATCTGTACTGTTATGGATGGACATTTTATTTATTTCCAATTTTTAGCTATTGTAAGTAATGATAGAATATCCTTATAAATAACAATGCAAGAAATATGCAAGAAATGATGAATATGCAAGAAATTGTCTAGTATGTACATCTAGGAAAATAACTCCTGAGTTGTAAGTAATGTGCATTTTTAACTTGACAAGATAAAAGCGAATTGCTTCCCAAAGTGAGTATATTGATGCATTCATTCTCTACCAGCACTATATAAGATCAGTACTTCCTTTATACCCAGGCAAAAAGTCTTCCCCAGCCTGTACCACAGAGGATTGTGCACTTTTGACTGTCTTCTTCTAAGTTCTCCTCCAGTGTCTAAGGCTGGCTTAGATCAGTAGAAGTGTGTGAGAAGGGCATTCTAGACCTTATTTAGTATCTTAAGTGTTCCCTCTGATACTCTAACCCCTGACTCTAATCCACCTGTGCCAAACACACATGAGAAGTTCCCAAACCTATGCGGTAGTCCTGGGGCCCCACAGTTTCAGGGGTTGGCCTGGCTAGCATATTGCTTCTGTTGGCTAAGATAGTATTTCTTTTGCAGGATTGTGTGAAACTGGGCTGTCAGAATAGTGCTGACGGGCTGATTTGGGGGTGATTCTAATTGTTTATATAGACATAGTTCCTGAAAAATATATTTGCTTAGAAGCCCACACACTCTAGGAATGGTCATGTTCCCAGTATCCCATAATCCCATCACCACTTATACTGTCAAACTTGTTGACTTTTGCAACATAGCAGGTATGAAATTATCTCATTGTGGCGGTAATTTGCACATTCTTGATACTACTTAATTTAATCATTTTAATATATTTATTTGCCATTATAATAACTTTTATGTGAAATGCTTTTTCAGGTGCTTAAGTCATTTTTTTAAATTGTGGTAAAATATACATAACATAATATTTACCATCTTAATCATTTTTAAGTACATAGTTCAGTTGTGTCAAGTATATTTATATACTTGGTTTTGGAACCGATCTCAAGAACCTTTTCATCTTGTAAAACTGAAACGCTATACCCATTAAACGAATCTCTATTTCCTCTTCCCCTAGCTCATGACAGCTTCCATTCTACTTTCTCTTAATATAAATTCGACTACTCGAGAAGTCTCATATAAGTGGAATTGTATATTGATTTTTGTGACTAACTTATTTCAGTTAGCATACTATCTTCAAAGTTAATCCATGTTGTAGTATGTGTCAGAACTTCTTGTCTTTTTAAGGCTGAATAATATTCCATTGTATGTATATATCACATTTTATTTATCCATTCAATTGTCAAAAGACATTTGGGTGGCTTCCACCTTTTGACTATTGTGAATAATGCTGCTGTAAACATGGATGTGCAAATATCTCTTCAAGAGCTTACTTTCGGTCCTTTTGGATATATACCTAGAAGCGGAATTGCTGAATCATACAGTAGTTCTATTTTTTATTTTTTTAGGAATCATCATACTATTTTCCACCAACAGGGCACAAGGGTTCTAATTTCTTTAAATTCTTGCCAACTTGTTATTCTTCTTATTATTTTTAATAATTGCCATCTTAATCGATGTGAGGTGATATCTCATTGTGGTTTGTTTTTCATTACCCTAAAATTAGTGATGTTGAACATCTTTTTATATGCTTCTTGACCATTTGTATATATTTTTTTTTTTACGGAGAAATGTCTGTTTAAGTCTTTGGGCCATTTTTTAAAACTTGTTATTTTATTGTCACTATTGTTAAGCTGTAAGAGTTTATATATATATTCTGGATACTAATCCCTTACCAGATATATGGTGTGCAAATATTTTCTCCCATTCTGTAGGTTGCTTTTTCACTCTGTTGATTCTGTCCTTTGATGCAGAGAAGGTTTTAATTGTGATATGGTCAAATTTATCTTTTTTTACTTTTCTTGCCTATGATTTTGGTGTCATAACCAAGATATCATTGCTAAATCCAATATCATAAAGTTTTTGATCTTTTCTTCTAGGAGTTTTGTAGTTTTAGGTCTTTCTTTGATCCATTTTGAGTTAATTTTGATATATAGTGTAGGGTAAGGGTCCCACTTCACTCTTTTGCATGTGCACATCCAGTTTTCTCAACTGGATTTATTGAAATGACAAACAATTGTTTGGAAAACCATTGTGTTGAAGACTGCTTTTTCCTATTGAATGCTCTTGGCACCCTTGTTGAAAACATTTGACCATATATAAATACGAGGTTTATTTCTGGGATCTCTATTCCATTGGTTTTACCAGTACCACACTTTATTGATTACTGAAGCTTTCTAATAAGTTTTGAAATTAGAAAGTGTGAGACCCAATTTCATTCTTTTATTTTTTTCAAGATTGCTTTGGTTATTCGGGGTCCCTTGAGATTCCATCTGAATTTTAGGGTGGATTTTTCTCTTTCTGCAAAAAAATGCCAGTAGGAGTTTGATAAGAATTACATTGAATCTGTAATCACTTTGATATAAAATGTTAAGCCTTGCAGTCCATGAACATGGATGTCTTTCCATTTATTTGTGTTGACTTAATTTCTTTCAGCAATGTTTTATAGTTTTCAGTATTTGAGTCTTTTGTGTTTATTGTTGTTTATCCCTAAGTATTTTAGTCTTTTTGATACTATTGTATGTGGAATATTTTTCTTCATTTCCTTTTCAGATTGTTTATTATTAGTGTATAGAAATGCAACTGATTTTTGTCATGTTAATTTTGTATCCTGTAACTTTGTATTCTGCAACTTTGCTGAATTAATTTCTTATTTCTAACAGTCTTTTTTTCCCCCTCATGGAATCTTTAGGGTTTCCTTTAACCATTTAAAAACGTATCTTTTTTAAAAGAAGTTAATTATGTTTTTCAGATACTAATCCTTTTTTGGTAACACGTAACACAAATACTTTTCCCAGTATAAGGCTTGTCTTTCATTCTCTTTGTGGTGTCCTTGGAGGAACAAAACATTTATTTTAATGTTGTTGAATTTAGCTCTATTGGTTAGCAGTTTTTGAGTTTTATTTAAGAAATTATTTCCTAGTCCAATTTTATGAATATATTCTCTTATATATCCTCCTAAATTTTAATTGTTTAATATTTATATTTAAGCATTTGGTTCATCTGGAATTGATTGCATGGTATGAGGTAAGTATGTAATTTTATTTCTTTTTTTTTTTTTTTCATAAATAAAACCATCAGTTTCTGGGCCAGTTATTTACTAGTTCCCTTTGTGATGTGACATGTTTCCTCTGGTATATGTCAAGTATTTATTTATGTGAAGGATTATATCTGGAATCTTTATTTTGTTCCAAATTAACTTTCTGTTTACAATAGTGACAATACCTTAATAATTTGACTTTAACATAAGTTCTGATATCTGATAGGGAATGTCCCCTCATCCTATTCATTTTCTTTATGAGTGGTTTGGCTGGTTGGGAGCATTTGCTCTTTTGTATACATTATAGAAAGAGCTTAACAAGTTCCTTAAAAGTCTCAGTTGGAATTTTTATTGGAATTGCACTCAGTCTATAAATCAATTTAGGGGAACTGATATCTTTAAGAATTTTGAATCTTTCAATTCATAAATAAAGAATACTCTCCATTTATTTGTTTCTTTCATTTCTTTCAGTACATATTTTTAATATTTCCACATCAAAGAATTGCAGACTTTTTGTTAAGTTTATTCCTAGGTATTTTTGTTGTTGTTGTCATTACAAATGATGTACTTTACTTAAATTACATCTTATAAATATTTATTTTTGATATAGGAGATACAATTTTTTTTTAATATGGAACTTATATCCGGCCACCTTGAAAATCTCTCATTAATTTTAGTAATTTATCTTTGGATTTTTTTGAGTTTTCAATGTAGTCAATTATATCATCTGTGTCGATATTATTTCTTCATTTCCATCCTTGTACCAATTACTTCTTACCCTTTTCTTTCTGTAGGAGCTAGGATCTCCACTGTAATATTTAATAGAAGTGTTATTGGGACTTCTTCCCCTACTCTCCTGACTTTTTAAAGAATAATTCTAACTTCACTGTTAAGAATGGTAAAGGGGGTCAAATGTATAGTGACAGAAGATTTAACGTTGGATGGTGAACACACAGTGCAATATACAAGTGATGTATTATTGAATTTTACACTTGAAACCTATATAATTTTATTACCCAATGTCACCCCAATAAGTTTAATTTAAAAATGCTACTTGTAGTTTTTTTGTTAAATATCTTTTTGTCAAGTTAAGGAAGGACATTTTTATTTCTAAGAATTTTTGTTCATTTTGTTTTGTTTCTTTTTTGTTAATAGTTGTTTAATTTTATCAAATGACTTTTCAATAACTATTGATATCAAATATTTTTTATTAATTACATATTTAATCTTCTTTAACAGACTTCACAGATATAGGTACATAATGTATGCCATTAAATAACAAGAAATTCACAGTTAGACACATAACAATAAAATATAATTAATAATAATAAATTTGTATCACATCAAAGACAAAAGATCTGAAAAACAGCAAAAGAGAATAATCAGAATAATCAGACACTTAAAAATGATATGAGATGAAAGTAATAGCAATAATTGAAGCCAAAGGATGATGAATAATACATATAAAATGCTGAGTTGTGTAACCAGGAAAACCATCTTTCCAGAATAAAAATGAGAGAGAGATTTCTAGACAATTTCCATCATCAAACACTCACTCAAAGAACTGGCAGCTCTCAAAAAGTTAACTATAGAATTGCCATATGACCCAGCTATTCTATTTCTAGGTATATACCCCAATGACCAAGAACAGGTCTCCAAACAAATACTTGTAAATGAAGGTTCATAATAGCACTATTCACAATAGCCAAAATATGGAAACAGCCCCACTGTCCATCAATGGAATAATGGATAAACAAATGTGATATGTGAGATAAATGTGATTTTATATATATATATATATTATATATAGTGAGGCACACACACGCAGTATGTGTGCGTGCAGTGTGTGTATATATATATATATTATATATATATATATAAAAAATCACATTTACTTCACATATCACATTTTGTTTTAGTTGATTTATATATATATATATATATATATATATATATATATATATAATCAGCTAAAAAAGGAAAAGGTACTATTACATGCTACAATGTGAATGAACCTCAAAAACATTATGCCGAGAAGAAAAAAGCCAGACACATAAAGGTCACCTATGGTATAATATCCTTTATATGAGATATCCAGAATAGTTAAATCCATTAGGATATACTAATGTATATTGACACCTTCCAAGTAAGAGAATGTATAGGACTTTGGAGGGGCATGGCAAGTGGTATTAGGAATTCTGACTTTACAGAGAGCCCGACGTATGTGCTAGTAGCAGTAGCAGCAGCAGCAGTAGTATAATAGCAGCTGTTTTTGTAGCAATGGGTGATGTGGCTTCAGTCCAGCACATGGACCTGTTCACCAACAAATACTCATACTTCAAAGTTCCCATAAGGTGAACATACACAGCCTAGTTGGCAGCTCTGAGCAGGAGTAAACACTGACAGAAAGGTAGTCTGAGAGAAAAGCAACTGATAACCCACCAGAGCACTCCCATTCAGCTCTGTTGGGGCCGTAGATTTCTGATCCCTGCATTCTTTTGTGAGCTCTCACTTCCCTCCTGCCAGTCCTTGTACCAGAGTCCAGATTATTTTTTTGTTCCTCTTTGCCTCAGTCCAATTCAATGGACTCCTCCTACCTCTTATGGTCATATATATATAACCTGTAAGGTACTTATGATCTAAGGTACTTGTGTAACCCCTAAGGTACCTCTAAGGTACATGAGTCCTGAGCTAACACTCTTTTGGGGGATAATGCATGCTTCTGTGTTTCTTTAAAGTTCGAAATGCATGCCACAATACTAATTCAGTATGGGCATTGGTACCAGGAAGGGAGATAGACTTGAGATTGACTGATTTTCCTCCTGTTCCTACTCAGAGCCTACTCCTCAGCTTCCCTCTCCATGGGCTCCCATCACCCTCGGTGCCATCCATCACGGCTGCAGCTCAGCCTGGTGATGTATTACACTAACATATCATTAGTGCAACAGCAGAGCAAGGAGCTTTGATGATGTATTGGGGCCATACATCATCAGAATGAGTCACTCTGATGATGTATAACTCAAAAGATGGTACTATCCAGGGAAATGTGGACATACCATAAATCAGGGACAATGTTAAAGAAGAAAACCCAGGACAGCCTCGGAGAAAAATAAAGGTTCAGGGGTCTTCCACAGTAGGGGTTGAAAGACAAAACTAGTAAATTCTTAAAGGCTCAGATTGAAGCTTTCTGTTAGCTGTGGCATTCTTAATGACTAAACCAGATCATTGGCATCCCAGGGTGACACTTGGATTTCCTTTCCATCTGGAATTCAGTTTGGCTTCTGCTTTCCTGCAAATCCCTTTTTCCTGAGGAAAATGCAGAGTTCATCAGATCAAATGCAAAACTCTCCAGGTCTGTGCTCCATCCGGGTCCTCTTGGATTCATCAAGTGTAGAATGGATTGTAGGGCTTTTCAATCTATGGTAGTTCAAGCTTGGGTTCTCTCAGAAGTTCGCCATGTGTAGCCATTGATTACTGAAATTCTTTAGGCTCATGAAGGGGTGTGATTTTGAAGTTAGATTGTAAAAATAGAGACGAAGGGCCCTTGCTTGGGCATAGAAGTTACAAACCTTCAGAATATAGTTGAGGATTTCTATTTGTCAAAGAGCTAGATCTTGCTGAAAGTTTCTTTGCTTTTTTCGCTACAAAATAGCAATAGAAAAAGGAATGAGCCTATGTAACATTTAGTTCAAGGCACAGAAAATTCCCAAAATAGATTTTTATGCTGTCAGCCTTACTCAGTTGGACTAGAAATGTTGACACTTGAGTATCAGACCTCTATTGAATTGAAGTCCCTTCTGTTCCATTCTCCTATCTTTTTCGGCTTTACTTCATCCACAAGGAGATAAATTATGGAAAGTGTCAGCCTTCCTTCAATATCTTCAGATTAGGAGGAAACCAGTGACATTTCCATATTTAAGCGCACAAACCCCTTTGTTAATTTTTTAAACTGGCAGATAAAGAAAGTCTTGAAGAAAAGGTTGTTGAGAGCCATAGGGCAGAAGGGTGAGGTAAGACCACACGCAGGCACAGTGGGGGAAAAAAAATGACACTTGTGCTTAATACTTTATTTAATGCTGAACTGTCAGCTTGAGATCTGAAGCCCAAGCACACTGATTCTATTCCTCCACCCATCCAAAATAAAATAAAAATCAAAGCCCAGGTGCTTTGGGACTGGAAAATATCAGAACTCAGCCCTTGACATATGGGATCCATTATAGGCAAAAAGTCTTCCTCTGGGGGTTCCTTTCTCTGGTCCCCACCCACACTTCTACAAGGGAGAGGACTGGAAACAAAGGCTCTTCTAGTCAACCCTGGTCATGTTGCTGTGACTCATTGTCTTTGTTTATTGCAAACTCTGCTTAGTATTCTGTCCTTGAGGGCAGCACAATTGGAGAGCCCTCCAAGGGAGTGCAGGAGCAGGGCCTGAGCCAACCATAAAACACAGTTACCCCACCCTCCCCTCTGCATGGGCAAGACGAGGGGTCTTCACCACCTGAGCAGCAGTTAAGAAACAAAAGGTTTTTTTTTTTTTTTTAATGTTCTCAAATAGCTGTGCCTTCAAAGACTTTTAAAAGTTGAAACAAAGCAGATCTTGCCTCTGCTCTTTATTTATTTATTTTTGGTGGGAAGAAAGAGGAAGAAAACGAGGGAGCTGATAAAGTCAGCACATTCCTTGAAAGTCATTTATAAAGGAGCAGTCCCATAATGCCTTAGGGAACCTCTTGCTGTTGAACAGGATGGCAATCACTTGCATTTGTGTGCAGCGCCTCCCTCTGTCTGTGCAGAGAAATGCTGCAAGGAACAGGGTCTCAGATACCTGGAGATGTATATCCAGATGGGAGAATCAGGCAGATGGCAACAGACAATGTCAAGGGATGGGTTGAGGGAGCAGTTGGAACCTAGAGGACAATACAGCTCAGTGCTCCACATGGGCATGAGAGAGAACATAGAGAATTTAACAGAAACAACAGTTTTAGCTATTAGTGGCATTTGGTTTCACACAAGAGTGGTTTGGGTCAAGCTGTGTTGTAGTCTAGCCACTGACTGACCCCAGAGATTTGGGCCACAGGGCTTGCAGCTCAGTTCAGTGCTATGCATCCATTCGTCAGACGTGCAAGATTCTGTGAATGTCAACAATAAGAGTAGCAGCAGCAATGTACCAACAGGTACCACAATTATTACACATCTATTATATATCGGCACCATGTTAAGCGCTTGATGACATTATGCCTTACATAATCATCACAATAACTTGAACAGGTAGCTTTATGCACCCCATTTTTAGATGACAAAACTGAAGCTAGCACCATTATATAACTTCTCTTTGTCATGTGGCTACTAAATGGCCCAGCAAGATTTTAACTTGGCTCCTAAGCTTCTACTTGTCAGCACCATGTGACCTGCAATGCAAGAGCAGATTTGCAATGTCCCACTAACAGGCTTTGAATCTCTCCCTTGATTCATCTCCTTCTCAAACTTCCTGCCTTCAGGGATGGCTTAAGTTTCCATTCTAAAACCCATGGCTCACCTCTCTAAAACTTGACAGAAGAATTATTATATCTCAAAATGTCTATTCCTTTGTGCCTCAATTAAAGAGCAGAGAAATGGTCCTAAAGACCAAAGCCTATTTGCTCAAAGACACAAAGTAAAGGTTGAAATGAGTTGGGTTTGATGCGTCTGCTGAGGAGAGCTGCTCTTTGCTTGACAGAGGGCTTGGGGCTTACCACATGCTTGAGTTCCATTAGGAACTCCAGAACCGGTCTCAAAACTATGTCCCAACCCCTTGATGACATATTCACCTCTTCTCTGCTCTCAGAGAAGCAGTGTGCCAGAGGGCAGCAGAACTACACAGAGATAAAACAATTCAATTTTTCCTAAATAATTTGAATCTCCAAAATAAATAATTATAATAAAAACACCTTTGCTATGTTACTTTATGCAACCCCCCCCCATCAACTTCAACATAATAATGCATGGTTTTACAAGATAGAAGTGTGAGAAGTAATAAAATATATGGTTTAATTAACTAAACTTATGCTGTAGCCCACATTAGAAGGCCATGATTTAGCATGCACTCTCATCCTCAAGACAGAATAATGCAAACAGCATAATTAAAAGTTGATGAGAAGAATATTTATTGGGCACACAGAAATAAGAGACACCCAGATTTATGATACATAAAGTAAACCTTTAGTTTACAATATAATTAATATTTTAAAAATCGCAGCGCGCATATAATGCAGTCGAAGAGTCCGCCTCCGTGGAAGGATAATTTCTTTGGTGCTGATCTTGGCCCCGTTTAATAGTAAATTATGTTCCTGAGCATATACAAATGTAACATGATCTATTATGATCTAGAGATGATGCTCATTGAGATGTCTGCTGATGTGATAGATCATGGTTGTGTGTCTCCGAAGACATGGAAGATGGCTGAAGGGCCAATTATTTATCTGTGGCATGAATTCCATGGCTATTAGTCACACACGCAGTGACGCAAAATGAGGGTATGCCACTACATTTTAATCAATCCCCACTCCAGAAAACCTCTCCTTAGTACAGAGCTGAGGACAGCAGAAGTTTGCAGAGGAAAAGGAAAGCTTTAGAAAAGCAAGAGGGTTGGGTGAAAGGGGCAGCTCAGAGCAACAGAAAGCACCAAAACATCCACAGTGGCTCAGAGGGCACACCAGCATTTGTAGTCTTAGGTCACAAGTTTAATCTCATGTGACACTCATAACGACCCCATGTGATAGGTACTATTTTTTTTATCATGCCTGTTGTGCACATGAGGAAACCGAGGCTCTGACAAATTAGCATGCCAGTAAAGGCAGAACCAGCATTTTCAGCCAGGCTGTACAACTCATTCTGATCCACCCAGGGCTTCAATGAAGGACTCTGAGAGAACTGAGTAGTATTTCTCTACAATTCAGTACACACTTCTCCTGGAGTCCAGAAACTCAGGGATCCTCCTCCTATACAGACTGTATTTCTCCACTCAAACAAACCCCCCAAACTGCCTCTCTGGGAGGCAATTATGTGACACCATTCATCCCCTTTCCTTTCATCCTTATTCCAGAGGCACTGGTAATAACATACACTGAAGAGTCTCTAGGAATCTGCCCTTGATCTCAACCTCAAGGATATTCCAAATAGCATCACATTTGTTGGCATTTAATAGATGCATTTTTCTTTGAAAGATAAAAAGTCCCGATACATAACTAAATGAGTTATCTTCTGTCTTTCCCTCTAATTTTTATTCCTCCCTCCTTCTCTTCCTTCCTTCTTTCATTCTTTCTTCTTCCCTTCCTTCATATTTTTTTTTTTAAACTTGGAGATTGGGTTTTAAAAATACACTTGTACTTTGTTTTTACTGAAACAGAAATACTACATGCTTGAAAAAAGAAACACAAGATGACTTTTGCGCATATTCTCTAGTATCCATCCTGTCTCGATTACCCAAGCTGATTCGTCTGCCATATTCCAGGGGCTATAAGGAATGTGGATGCAGTGTTTATAGGCTATTACTCTTTCAGTTACCTGTTTATGCTGCTTGTTGTATATCTTGGACCATTGCTATTGAGAGCCACTGAAGGATTTTAAGAAGGAATACCTGGCTAATTCCCTCTACACAACCTATAGGCTTTACAGGCCATGGAATAGCTACAAGCATCTTATAGAGAATGGGCAAATAATGCTTAGCCACATGGCAGAGCTCCTAGAAGCCTGGAGTGCTGGACTTTGGATCTCATTGCTTCAGCCACATCCACGTCTGGGCTCTCTCCCTCAAACATCATAATAGGCAACAAGTGCAGTCCAGCATGGGCCACAGTTCCTATTCTAACTGTAGCCCACACTTGAGGTGGAAACCAGCATGGCTTCCTTAGCCCCTTTATGGCTTGAGATTTGAGAGGAAATTCCCTAGAGCCTGACTGACACTAAGTCCCAAAAGGGGCTCTGTGTCCTGGCCATGAGCTTTGAAATTCTGTCCTGGGTGGTTGAGACAGGAGTCCATCCAGCTTTCACATTGGGATTTTTACTAATTTTCAGTGGAACTAAAGGAAATATTTACCTACAATCCTAATGTTGTTGGAAACACTCTCAGGGAAGAGACATGCAAAGGAAACATACAAAATAAATTAAGTGCAAAGTAGATAAAGAAAATAATATGAGTTCTTCTTCATTATCTGGTTCATTACACTTTTTACTGCTTATTAAAATCGTTGTTAAATGATTTAATTTTGCTTTGGATAGAAGTGGATGAAGAAGGGAATAAGAGATTAAGGAGATAAACTGCTGAGGTTTCCATTTTGGAACTGGTTACAGAACAAGGATACTAGGAGAAAATTAATTTGTAGGTCTCTCTGGGGGAGCAGTCAACACCAGGCTCTGCAACACACACCATTTGCCTTATTTTTTGCTTAATTGGCATGGCTTTCTCTGGGGAGAGTGCAGCCTAAGCCAAGTAAGAGGATAAATCATCTTTTGTGTGGCCCCTTCTGGGTCACAGATAATTTTTTTGACAGCCATGGCAGATCAGGATGCTAATGTATCAGCTAGTGCCTCTGTATCCTAGTACTGAGAGTGTAATTTCCTTCATATTAGCACATATACACACAAACACACTTCCCAGGACAGTTTAGTGAAGGTCTACAGTACTGACTTGGGGAAGAAGAGCTCTGAGAGCACCTGGAATGTTCTAGGCCAGGACAGAGAGCAATTTGGGCTTCTAGAACTACCTTTCCACCTCCTTTAAGAGGGCTTCTTTCATCCTGTCTTGGGCTTAGTATCTTCTAGTTGCCCCAGATGTCTTGAGATGCATGCCTGAGTGTGATCTGGTAGGTTTGTGGTAGTGGCAGTTATCCTTAAGATTTTCATGACAAACAACATCAGAACACATTGCCTTTACCAGGTAAAATATTTGGAGTGTAATATATGCTTTTAGGACACCATGACGGAACCCACATGAATAATACCAATGGTGAAAATGTTGAGTTTTAAGATAAGTTCATAGAAAAGTATTTGAAGAAAGGGGAAACTTGGTGTGCTCTTCAAAATGCAGCATATATATCATAGAGGATCCATGTGGCTCTCCTAACTCAGTGTGGATATCCTGGGCTGGCATGCTAGAAGGGCCAAGTTTGATGCCTTGAAGACTTTCTTCAGAAGTGGATCTCCTTGGGCCTCTAAAAATTCAGTCTTGAGATCACAAGGTTGCAATGTACAATTCTAGGCAAGGACATAAACGTGCTATTGATCTCCTACTTTCCAGTCTCATCTCAACTGAGACTATCCTTTTGTCCTAAGTAATAGTCGTACCAAACTATTTGATATTCTCTGAATGCGCTTTCATTCTTCTATCATCTTTCTGCTCCCTGAGGCAGAGAAAATGCCCCCTTCCTTATGTGTGTGCTTATTTATTACAGTACTCATCTCAATGAATGAGCACTGCTTATTTACGTCATATTCTTCCTTACTAGGCTGTGAGGGCAGGGACCATTGTCTTAGGTATTATCAAATGGAAATTGTAGATATCCTAAAACCTGGCACATGGTAGGTCCTCAGTAAATGCTGAGTGATTTGAACAAGACATGGGAAAATCTTACCTCATAGGAAAGCAGAGGACATAGGAGATTATACTAATAGTTTTAAGGCAAGGTAGAAAGTGCCACATCCTTTAACAGAGGAGCATGTCTTAAAGCTTGTGGTAGTTTAGTAGAAGAAAAAACTGATAAGTATTGTGCTACCTTGAAGGGCCTCCCTGGGCTCTGAAATGTGTGATTCTGAGATGCTGAGATACAGAGACGCTGTCACCACAAGGGTACGACATGAATCAGAACAGTGCAGGGGCAGCTTGGTGAGCCCTGCGTAAAGGCTCACGAATGAACTCCTGGGTATAAAGCATCTTCTCTTTGAGTTCTAGAAGTTGGTTTTTGTCCTTCTTCCCCAAACCTTCCTCCCCAACAGTATCAGTCTCCCCTACAATCTCAAGCACTTTCCCATCTCAGTCCATGTTCAGTGGAAAGATATTTCGGAACCCAGCCATTAGACAATAGGCCTCCCATCAGACAACCATGAGTGCCGAGGCTCACAATGATGACTCCTAAGGGAGAGAAGGCTGGCCCCTCTGCTGCCTGTGACAATGGAGAGCACGCGGTCAGACAGGCGGGGCGCCTGGAAAGTCTTTGGCAGTGAGGGCTCAATAGTATTCCCATATGTCATCCATCCCATGCTCACAGACTGTCCGTAGTAGGTGCAGGAAACTTGCCATGTCCTCTGTTAGAGATGAACTGCGCAGCTATTCTCATCTTTTCTGCTACCCAGAGACTTCCACCTACTGCTCAGAATGAGCAATATCATTAATTGGAGGGACAGCAAGGGAGGGAGCTGGCACTGACCATCAGCAGAGCCAGAGGAAGAACTGGCCTGGGCAGCTGCCAGGGATGAGCCAAGCAGAATATTTCTTTTATCCTGATGCTTCTCTCCCAGGAGCCTTTGGTCTCCATTACTAAATTCTCTGCAAACTGCAGTAGGGGCGAAAAGCAAGCCTCTCCCTTTCATAACGGATTTGAGCATAAATGAGGATTGTTCGTAGGTATCTCACCCTGCCCTACTTTCTCCCACCTGCTTTCTAACAAAGTCAACCAGAGAGCAAACAGAGTTGGGCTTTCAAAGCCAGAGATTTAAAACAGCAAAATCCTCCGCTTTGCGGTGCCCATACTTACAAATATGTATTCCGTATTTATACAGCATATTAAAACCCAAAACCTACAGTAATGTAACATTAAAGTCAAAAAATGCAAAAGTGAAGGGTTTATGGCATTGTTAGCTTGCCCACATTGTGCATTCTGCATAATAAACTTCACCTTGAAATTTAAACCATATACCATGCAACGGAGTTCACCTCACCAAGCAAATCTTAAACCTTTTGCATTTTGTGAATTTCATTACCTCAAATTGCAATATTAATAACCGAAATGTGCAGCCAAGAAAATGCTAATTTTCTGCTTTTCTTTTCATTTTTTCCTTTCATCTATTTTCCTAATTAAAAAAGTGGAGAAGGTAAAGGAATAAAAAGAAAAGGAGAAGAAGCTGATGAGGTGGAAATTCACAATGTTAGACAATCTTACAGGAGGGAAACTGAGGCCCAGAGGGAGATGCCCATGGTTACTCATGTTAGTGGGGACCTCACAGTTAGTTTCCCAGGGTAACTAACTGTGCTTGCATTTCCCTTCTAATTCTTTGATGAGGCCCTAAATCCAGAAGAGAAATAGATCCACAGATCCAATAGCAAATAAAGGAAAGGCAAAAGTCAAAATTTCTGTGAGCAGTTAGAACTACTTTTCTTCCATTTACACTATCTGGTTTACCATCACTCAGCATAACTCTGATCTCAAGGGGTACAGAATGACTTTAAATCACCGGCATTCAAAAAAGACTCATGTTTCAAACAACAAAAGAAACGCAATCTCTCTTTGATTACATAATTCCCAAAGGAAAGAACACATTAACTCACAAAGTATCCAGCATGGACAGAACTCCAGGGGTCCCACATTATAATGAGCCATATCCCTTTCAGGCCAGTGAGCTGACACCCTTGCAGGGATGGTTGATGCCCATTTCTCTTGGAGAAACAGATACAGAGACTGAGATGGAAAGCCCACATTGACAGTCATGTTTTCCTCTTGAGCAGCCTGTTGACTGGATGGGCTGGGGTCATTTGGAAAAAAAGAACCAGTAGGTGTGTCCTCGAGTCAGACTTCTCAATGAATCAGGGCCCAGAACTATCTTGACACTTGGGATGCTCACAGAATTAGCAAAAGATAGCATGAATGGATTTTTAGTCCAAGAAATTTGACCATAGAATGTGCTTTTTTCTGTTTCTTGGTTAGAATGCATCCAAAGCCAATGCCAACTTTGCAAATGTTGGCCCCACTGAAATAGGAGAAAGAGAAGAGAAAAGCAAATGTATGTCTACAAACCCAGGAAGAGAAGATCCAGGACGTAAGCATCAACTTCTAGAATTTCTTCACCCAAATGAACTGAGGGGAACTTTTCAATGGAGACCTTATCTCTCATACACCTTAGAGATCGAGCGGTGAGGTTTCTATTTTGTCTAATTGGAATCCCAGTGAATTATTCTGTGCTGGAAGGCTGACAACCTTTCTGTCCGGAACCTCTCTCTGCAGAGATGTTCATGGGGAGGGGTAGGAACTTCAGAGCAGCATCCAGCTCTTACCCCTGTCCACAGGAAAATGAGAACCAAGTGCTACTAGTGGGGAATGGAGGGAGGAGAACAATGTCCCCAAGAGGGTTTTGCTTAGTTAGAGGACTCCTTTACAAATGCCCCCGAAACCTAGTGGGTAGAGTGAAAGCAGATTTAATGAGGCAAAAGATGGGAAAAAGAGGAAACACCCAAGGGTGGTAGATCAAAGTCAGAAATTGATGCCCATCAAATAGGAGACAGGAGGAAAAAATGGTTTTCCTTACTCCATCAGTCCTGCTCAGAAGTGGCTTACCCTTTCTCGGTCAGTTTATCGAATCCAAAAGGCGCTCACTCCAGCCAACGGCAGCCCGCTTTCCCTTCTTCCACCTCTCTCCTCAAGTCCCTGCTGTTCTCCTCCTAACAGATGGTAGAACACATGAGCATTTTTTTTCTTGCTTCTGATGCTAAACATGATTTACAGGCTTGAGTTATTATTTATCATTATTCATTTTCTGTCAGCAGTGCATTGAAGGTTAATAGAAATGCCAGCATGCTCTCTGATTTACTTAGTAAAATATTTGTTCCAAGGTTTAGGTCATATGATTGGTGTCTGAGTGAGTTTCAGGTTTATGCATTATGAAAAGCAAGATGACTTGACCTTCAGCCACCAACACTAGAACTATATATTACTTTAGTGAGTGACCTTCAGAGACCTAAGATGCAGTAGATGTATTCCACACATATTAGCCTCCTCCATATTGCTGGCATTGTATACATACCAGCTGAGTTTACGCAATGTAAGCTGAGCTCTGGAGCCCATCTAATGAATGGGAGGCAGATGAGATGTAAACTCAGGCTAAACCAGACCCTCTTCTTAAGATAATAAACTTGCTTTGCAGCCCAGCTGCGCTGAGGCTGTGTGTACACACGGGGACTAATCGCTTCACATTGCCTCCCGGGCTTCTTGCAATTCGACAGAAAGAAGGAGGCAGACAAAAGGAGAACTCTGAAGGAAACCGGTCTTGGATGAGCAATTAGTTAAGGCCTCGAGGGAACAGTGGGCTTGGAGGGACCTGCCATGATGGTATCACTGTGCTATGGTTGCAGGCCGGGTGTGTTGAAGGAGGAAGGTGGCAAAGAAGGGAGGGTCATGAGCCTTGATCTTTAGGATCTTAGGGCCAGGTAGGCAGAAGAGATTGCATTGCAGTGATATGGAAATAGAAACTACGTCAAATGCAAACAATGGATAATTATTTCTAAAGGGCCAGTTCTGTTACTGTAGAGGTAATGCATTATAGTGCAATGGGTTCAAGACATGCGCCGGATGTAGGATGCATGAGTTTGAGTCTCAGATTCACTAGGCAAATTGGCTTAACCTCTTTAAACCTCAGCTTTCTCATTTTTAAAATGAGGGTAATAAATGTAGCTTCCTCTTGAGGCTGTTGAGAGGGTCAATTGAGATAATGCATACAGTGTGTCTAGCAAAGGGGCTAGTGCACTCACCAATTGTCTGTCATTATTGTAAGTATTGTGAATAGATGGTGAAGAGATTGCTGAGGACAGCTGGCAAATCTTCAGGTTTGAAAAGGAACTTGATATGGGAGTTAAAAAGAAAAAAGGAATAACGTAGGTTGGTGGAGAAAATGGGGTCCCGAAAGAACAGGAAGCATGCTGGCTGCCAGAAACATGTCACAGTCCTAGAGCCAGAAATGAAAGTCAGAATGTCTGAGAGTCTACCGTGTTGTCTGTTCCCAAACTGTGCTCCTTCGAAGAAGCTATCAACATCTCTTTATCAATAGTTCACTAAATATCATTTACTTTCAAATGCAGGAAATTTCTCTAGGCCTTTAAGATTGCCTTGAATACGGTTTTAAAAATCAGTGATGAGCTGACAAGGAGTCATCCCAATCACTCCTCCAAACTGTCCTCATTGTTTCCCCCTCTCATTGTTGGCACAGTCCTCTACCACCTAAACTTCCCACCTGACAGGTAATATATATTAAGTCTGAGGTCATTCACCCAGATTTAAGTGACCTGCCGTACATCAACTTTTCATGCCAATGGGAAAGGACAGATGTTTTGTTCCTTAAAATGTTACCTTTAGTTTTAATGCTCCTGTACCCCATCCACTTTTCCTGAAAGTGTCATGAACCCTCTTTCCCATGTTATAATACTAAGAGAATAGCCCATTTGGACAGAGTTGGGGAAGGTTGCTTAAAATCCAGTGGAAACCCTCTAACCAGGAACTACACACCAGGCTCTTTTCTTTAGAAAAACAAACATTGGAAATGGATTCAGCGATTCCCCCCATATTAGACCAAAAGAGAAAGTGATACCGTATTTGAAATAAGAAAAATTATCCCTCACTGAGAACATTTCAGTGAACTAGATCCAATCCACAAAGCATGGAAGCCTGCCCATTGGTCATTCACTCTTCCAGATATAACGTTGGATGGGGGTGAGGGTCAGGAAAGGAGTTCCTACATTCAGGGAGTTTACTCAGTCTAGAATCCAAACTCATCTAGGTCAAGCACATGATACCGGGACTCTGTTTTTCATACTGATCATTTATAATAGAATCACAGAGTCTTAGCACTAGACAAGATCTGAGAGGTCATTGAGTCTAATCTTTTTCCTTTGCCAGTGAGAATCCTAGAGCCCAGATTCGTTGATCTGTAATTGATAGTGGCAGAAACAGGCCTAGAACAAAGATCATCTCCTGGCTCCTGAGGGTGCTCTTTGCCCCGCTCCACATTTGCCTCTGTTCCAAAAAGCCCTTCTTCAAAACCAACCATAGCAATAAGCTGATGATTGGGCTCCAGCTGCCTAGACTACAGGCCCTCTCTCAGGAGGACCACTTTTTCTCCCCTTGAACAAGGGTGAGAATGCCAAGAAACCCATGGTGTGTCAGAAATGTTGATGGCTAAATATTGCAATGTAATAACAAAAGCAACCTTCAGAGGAATAAGGAAGCAAAGTAATTTAAATTTCATTTAAATAATTTTCTCTTCTTCTCTCTATCTTCACCCTAGACTGTTCAGTGAGCCCATCTGAATTCTGAGGGCACGTTTATCCTCCCACAATGGGGCTGAGAGCTGGAAATGTCCTTTCATTTAATTTCCAGTACTAGCGAAATTATCTATTGCCATGATCTGTGATTGATTTAGTTTT
Organism: Pteropus medius; assembly: GCF_902729225.1. NCBI lineage: Eukaryota > Metazoa > Chordata > Mammalia > Chiroptera > Pteropodidae > Pteropus > Pteropus medius. Next base: position 49,478,061 of record NW_024344378.1, on the reverse strand, counting down.
TATTGCTCTTGGCTGCAACCATCTATAAGGACCCAGCTGATCTCCCCCTTTTGGGTTTTAGGCTTTATTGCTGTCATTTTCGTGACAGATATTAAACACAGGGAATTCTCATCTGTATTTTCTCCTGTAGGCTGAGCTGTATGGGAAATGATACCAAGAACTGGTTCTTCCAAGGTCCCCTTCTCTTACTTGCTCTGTGCCACCATGCCAGGTATCTGAAGCAATTCTGAAAAAGAACACATGTATCTTCAAGCTAATTTCATTATTACAGTGCCAAATATATAGTAAATATCTAATAAATATTTGATGAATAAGCGAATGAGTGAAGACCTCATTAACCCCTTGGCAAGTGGATTTTTTCCACGAATTTGCCATTAATCCTAATTTCCAAATGTTAACTGAGCACCTACTATATGCAAGAAAATTATGGTAGGTATAATTCAAAGAAGTATATGATCTTACTTTCCATAAACTTGCAATTTGTTGATAAAAACCAAGTGTAGACATAAAAAATTAAAATGACAAAGTATGAAATAGTGATAAGCGAGATTGTAAATTTCCTAAGGGTATAAAAGAATGAGATATCATATCCCTTGAACTGAGCTAGGAAAGAGATAAGAAGTAGGATAGATGATATAAGTTAAATGGAAAAAAAGGAACCATTGATACCCTATTAGGTCTTTTTCAGCTGTAAAAGACAGAAATCCAGTTCAGGTCGATTTATTGGCTCAAATGACTGCCTTCAGGCACTGCTGGGCTTATATGATGTCAGGAAAAATCTAAATGTCTGCTTACTCCACGACCAGAGGAAAAATCCTTCTGTTCTACCCGAGTCTACATTCCTCTTAATAATTTCTAAGTAAATGCTTCTTCTTCACTCTTTAAACTTGTATACAGTTTATTCAGTAAAAGAAATATAAAATTTCTAAATTTAGTTTTTGAGATGTTTTGTCTTAAAGATATATGTTCCAATGAGGCTGAAATCCAAGAATCAAGTCAAGTAAGGAGTTGGCAAATAAATTATTTAAAAACCCAGAATTTAATGCTGCATTCTGCTGACCAATAATAGGCTCAAGAGGGGGCTGTCTTCCTTTTTTACCACACACACATTCATGAGATGCATGACTCAATGATATCCTAGCACCTGCTCTTGGGTGCTGCTCCTGATGATATTTTTATTTAACAAACTCAACTGTTACTCTAGGGTGTCCATTCAGGGAGCTGACTATTAGAAGAGAAAGAAACTTATTTATGCTTGACTATTATGAGATTTATGGATGGTTATGATGGTAAGGGGAAAGTTACCATCTTAAAAAATATAATAAATAACCACACAGAGTTGGAGTTTTGACTAGTCAGGAAGCACAGAAAGATATGTTTAGGTAGTAGTTAACATTTATATTTAATATAATTTTATATTAGATCTTAGTCAATGTTTACATTTAACATAATTATATGCATACATAAAAAGATAACTTTTCATAATATTTTTGTTGATATTCTTTTCCTTGTATGAAGACTTGAGTGGTAACAAGGCAGCATACTTATCAAGTCTATAGAGGACACAAAACTTTGAGGAAGGAATCTATATTCAAGGAGATATTGACAGTGCTTTTTGAATTTACCCTCAAAATTCGGAATACATATGACATACAATGTAAGAAAAATGGTTTCAAAAAAACAAAAAAGAAATGGAATATTAAGTTTCCCCTATTCTACCTTTTCTTTCCGTCTTTCCAAAAAAGAAGTTTTACATCAGCTACCAGAAGCCTTAGCTTATAGCAGGTCTAATGGTTAGAGGCTCTTGGATTGATAAGAATAGAACTTGGTGTTTGAGAGAATTAAATTTAACCTGAAATTTTAGAAGTTGCAGTTTGTTTTCTATTGGAAAACTTGTTTTCTCTCATCCTGAGAAAAGAGACTTTTTAAGTATCTGAAATTTCAAGGGGCTCTAGTTAAAGTCATTCATTCATTCCACAAATGTTTATTGAGTAGTTTCCATGTTCCATACATTGTTCCAGAAAGTAGACACACACTGACAAATGAAATTGGTAGAAGTCTCTATCCTTCTCGGGTTTACAACGAAGGGAGAAGAAGTGACATTGGAACATAATGAGAAGTATCTACCTTTACTCCCAGGAGACTTAAGGGGTGAGGGGTGGCAGACATAGAAGATGAGGAAAATGAGAAGAGTTACTGGCTGAGGTAGGAGTAGGAGTAGGCTTTTGGGACTTTCTGAATTACACAGAACATAAAACAAATTGAGGAGTTTTGTAAATGTTTAGTACTCTACAGCATCTTCGATTCCGGGCCTGGAGTTTTTCACCCATTTTTATGCATCTTCAGGAACAACACAATGAGCATCTCCACCAAACCACTTCCTAATCTTCCAAGCAGAGAAAGTCTGAAGTTAGCAATGATCTTGAAATCTCATGTCTCACTGGAAGAGCCGTGGGAGCAAAAACAGCCCAACAGAGGATTCAGATGTCTCAAATGAATTCAAAATTCAATCAGAGGACCTAGGACTGTCATCCAATTCAAGTATTAAGAGAACAAATAATCATAGATTATTATATGTCTAGTGCTTTATGAATGTTCAACTATGTTTTCAAAGGAGATTTAAAGTAAAACAATGACTTGGAATTTCAGCTATTATCATTTTTAAAAAGACCTAATACAGTACCAATGATTTCTTTTTTTATTTAACTTATGTCCAGCTGTGACTCAAGTAAGAGTGTAAAATATAGTATCTTCTATTACCATTATTATTACTACTACTCTACAACTATTACTTTACCACTACTTATAACTACTATCATTATTACCTTATTGAATGTTACATAATTTACCCTACAACTTTATGAAGTAGGTACTTCTACACACATGATACTGAGACAAACAAACGAGAAAGAAAAAAGAATAAAAGAAAAACAAGACTAAGATCCATTATTTTGCCCAAAGTTGTATAGCAAGGAAGTAGTGAGACTAGAATTTGAATCCAGGTTTGTTTGATTCCAAATCTATGACTTATACAATAATTCATAATATCTACAAGATGGATAAGGATCTAGCTCCTTTAGAGCCAAGGAAAACAGAGGAAGAAGAATAGTTGCCCAAGATCCTAAACAGAAGAAAAAATTCTCCGCAGAATAAGGTGGACTATACAGGGAATGGCTCTGGGACCATCTTGGACACTATCCAAAATAACTACCCCAGTCCTGAAGGCTGCTCATATGTCACATGCTCTTGTTGGCTTAACTAAAAATCTTGCCTTGACCTTCCCAGTGCAAGCCAATTTTTGCTTGGAATGGATCATTGCTGGACCGTCCTCTCAGTGGGGCCAAATTATCTAGGATGTCCAACATCTAAAATGTGTGGTGCTACTCTTTCACGAGTCACTAAAATATTCTGGAAATCCTTATTTTTGATATGTCCAAAGCACTCTTAAGCTAACTTTTCTACCTAGAAATAGTTAAAATAAATTTATTGGGCTCATTTTTAATTTGCAACATACAGCTGATAGAGCAGAACCCATCTTCAGTTCAGCTTGCTCATAACTGTTGCTGCTGACCTTGCAGAAGTTTTGCTTGCTGCTTGAGTCAGAGCAAGGGACTCAGGGCCTGACATCCATACCCAGAAAGCTCCTCAGGGTAGCATGAAAATAACAATAAGGAAGTACTTCATATTTATACACCTTTTGACATCAGATCCTCACAAACTCCTTGGGAAGAAGGCCATGTGTCTAAGAAGTGAGAAAAAAATAAATAAACAAAGGAAGGGGCAGGGATTTCATACCTAGTAGGCAGGTATTTTATCTGAGCTGGCTTATTTACTCTTCCTACAGCATTGGTGGGTAGAGATGAGTAGTTTTCTCTCATATTTAAGTGAGAAAATTCAACTTCAGATAGTTAAAATGATTTGCCCAGGGTTAGCACATCTTCACCTGGAACAAGGTTTCCAGCTTTTTCTATGGGCCCACATTGCCTTTCTTTCTCAGACAACAAGCGTCCAGGGTCCCATTCCTAACAATCTACTTCAGGGGATGCAGGCCCTGTGCCCTCACTGTAGAAAAGTAAAATGCAGATAGACCATGAAAGGCCTCCATGTTTAGGACCTAGACCATATTGAGGAGTTTCCATTCAGAAGGCTGGAGTGTGGTCTCAGCCTAGAATAAGCCCTACCCTACATCTGCAAGGTCATTGAGGGAATGAATGTGAGGGCTGATTCATACCGCTTTATCATCAGGCACAAACACCTCTCCAGGTCTTATACTCAGAGAGTACCCAGGGCTCCTCATTTAATTATTGCCATCTCTCCCAAGCATAGAAAATTTTGACTTGAGCCTTCTTTGTTCTTTGTGGAAATCAATCTCCAATGCAGTTTCCTGTTTGGGACAAATAAACTTTTGCAATCATAGTGAATTTTACCATTTTATCAATTGCTTCCTACCATTTTGTCTATCTTTCTATCACACTCTTTCTGCATATTCAATGCTTTAAATGTATGTGTTTATTTTATCCTTACGACAACCTTATAAGCTAGAAAGTTTTATTTTCTCATTTTATAGAAGAGAAAACTGTGGATCTGAGTTACCCAGGGACATTTAATAGGAGAGTGGCCAGGCTAGGATTCCAACTCAGGTCCTTCTGGTTCTATAGATTTGTGCTTGCAGCAGGCTGGTATCCTTCTAAAGGGGCTCCCTTCCTACGATTTCGGTTGCAGCCTAGGTATTATTAAACTTGTTTTCAGGCAGTTGTTTTATTTCTATTTTGGATGAAGGGTGAGGGCATCCACAGTCTCAGCCCTTGGAGGGGTGATTTGGGTTTATAAGACTAGAGTTTCAGGTCACCTACCTTCCTACTGCCTGATTGTCATTTGCCAAAGAACCAGGAAATGTATCTGGTGTTATTGTCATGGACTCACCCAGGTACCAAGTGAAGGAGGTATTGAGAGCATCCCCTGTATCTAGCCTGAAGTGGAAAGAGAGAGGTGCTATCTGTATAGTATCATATATCATGCTCCACCACCCGCTCCACCATTCAAACCTAGAATATGGCACTCTGCATGTCCAAGGAGAAGGAGCATGAATGATAAACATGAGCCATGTAACCTCAGTCAGATTCTTTATCAAGTGGTCAGCAGAACCCATTTAGCACCAACTGCCAAGCACCAGGCACCCAGTCAAACTCCCCCAAACGCAAAGACCCTTTGCTCTCTTGAAAACTTGTCTTTGTTGCTGAGGTTGCTATTGTTTTGTTCTTGAGAGGGAGGAATATTCCAACATCTCCAGTTTTTAATATGGTAAATGTCAGTGTTTATGGCTGCACAGGCTGGCCTAATTATCCCATGTCCTCTAAAATCTTCCACTGTAATTACCACTCACCGCAGTGACACCTACTGCTAAAGGGAGAGCCATCAGCTGCAGGAGCTCAAAGCCAGAGCGCACTCAGCAAACTGCAAGCGACACCAACAGCTGTTTCTGGTTTCGAAGCGGTGGGAGCTTCATAAGCCATTTTCCCTGGTCCCTCCAGAGTGAATGCCACAATGGTTGAAAAGTTGGAAATGTTTGTCAGGCCCAGAACAAAGCTGTGAATGAAACTACAATAATTTGCTTTCCCACAATCCCCTACTTTCTCTCAACCAGCCACACAGCAACTGATGGGGCTAGAAAGAAAAAAATAATAATAAAAAGACTATTAGCACCAGTGGTATCTGGTATGTCGTTGCTATTATGGGTATTATAGTCTTTGTGTTATCTACATATGTACTGTAATGCAGAGAAAATGAGCTGAAGAGTTGAGACAGCTCAAGAGAATAGCTTTTAAGCAAAACACTGTGCTAAAGAGACTGATAGTCTTTCTTTAAAAAAATGCCCATTAGCACACATGGGTGGTATTGAATTGTGTTTGCAGCGTAAAGGGAATAGTTTAGCCTGGCTTCCATGCCTGCAACTGTACAGAGAGGCAGAGGAAGAAGAGGAAGAAGAAGAAGGAGAAGAGGGGAAAAAAATCAATAAATGCAGCGTAAGCAAAGTCACAGCAACCTTTAAAATAATAAGACAAATCCATTTATTTCACAAATGTCTTCATTTCCAAATGCCATTGTTTGGGGCATTCTGCTGTCATCGTCCATGACATTTTCAAAAACTTGGCTCTTAATCATTTAGGTGTAGCTGGAGTTCTCCAGCAACAGCCAAGTTAAAAGATTATACATTCACCCCACTGCTCTGGCAGAGAAGATCGACTTTAACAGCCTTGTCCTGTGGGGCGAAGGAGGGAGGCTGGCGGTGGGGGAAGAGGCTGCGAGAAAGACAAGGCTTAAATATGGACAGAAAAGCTCAGCTGTATTGCTATATACAATGAAAAGTAATTACAGAGAAAAATGAAAGCTGTTTCTTGCTGTTAGCAGGAAGAATAAGAGAATTCTGTACCTTTTTAAAGCTCTGAGTCCATTTTGATGTAATTGGTTCTGGAATTATTTATGACATTAATTGCTGCGCTATCGACTGCCTGTCAGTGGCTCTGGCAGTTAGTCCATCTTTCTTAGCAGAGACAGCCTGCTCAGCCCAAACTAGACTGACAAGCTAATTATACCCATCTTCCCCTTCAATGACAAATGCTGCTCATCGGAAACCTTTCTAGAAATAAGCTCTCATTCTTTTCCCTTTTTCCTGAGCCAGACATAACGGATATCTCAAGGTGCAGATCGCAGCTAAAACTCAGCTCACAGGGCTATTAGCTCTGAACATCTCACTTGAGCCAAAAAACCTAAGCATCTTATGTTATCAAACTGTATGTCATTCCCTGATGCTAGTTTTCAGGGATGAGCAGGGGCCTGGCCTGTCAGTCAGAGCAGGGCAGAAAGAGCCAAGCCGACTGAATTAGCCAAGCTCTTCATAACCATCAACCATATCTGCCTCAGGTAATGCTATGGAGGCTGCGGAAATGGCTTTTGTGCTTCGTACAGATGCTATAAGGCTAATTCTGGGGAAGTTCACTGTAGGGGCCCAGTTTAGGGAGACAAGGGAGATAATTTCTCAGGCCACCTTTTATTCAAAAGCTCCTTTGTGATTTCACTGTGTAAATTGTTCCTGAGATTAAGGTTTATCTTGCATGCAAAATACATCTAACTCCTCAGGATTACTTATTGTCCAGCTGATGCAAGAACCAAGAATCCTAGGGCAGAAAGATTCCAGTAAAGGACATCTCAACCTGCCTGGAAGCACATCTGATGAATGTGTTGGCTTTATTAGGAGAAATTTGTGCTTGTTATTTTCGGTGAATGATTTCAGTGGATCAGAGAGAAGGAGTTTCCCTTTATGAAGTTTCTTCCCCACTAGGAGGAAGGAGATAATTGAAAAGCTAAACTGTAGACATTTTATACTCTCTATGGTAAACTCTTTGGAAAAACCCACTTAAAATTTACATGAAACAGAAAAAATTGGCTCCTTTCAACCACTCTCTGCCTATAAATTGTATGGTGCTGAGGGCAGCTTTCTTGGGCCATTTTTTTCACTGAGTGTACAGAGCTGTTGAAATAGGTTGTTAGGAGGAAGATTATTATGCAAGTCCCCGCCCCATCCCTAGGCAGCGAAGGGTTCATTTCTGGGCTTCTCCCTCAAAATTGCTGGAAAAGGACGAAATTAAGACTTCTCCAAGGACCTTCAGCTAAACCGATGAGCCCCACAAAGGCAGTAGAATCCACTACTGTGCCCCTGATTCATAGCATGGAGCCTGGTTCAAAGTGAGAACTCAGGAACTGCCAGCTGAATGGACAAATTAACTTAGAGCCAAGATCTGGTTTGATTTGGTCTGGCTAAAGTGGAAATTGAAGAATGGCAAGGAGATTGGAGAAGCATTTAGAGAAAGAGTAGCACCTTGACAATTGACAAGAAAAATAGACTCTTGGTCAAGCTGTAGGGGAGGGCTGCCTCCTAGGGCACTCAGCAAGGTGACCTTGACTCAGGTGACTGTTCTCTGCAGGTGAAAACTTTTCTTCTAGCTGGGAAAATGTCCTTAAAAAAAAAAAAAGTAAACTTGGCAAACAGTCTTTCAAATCTGTAGCTTAGCCTTTCAAATAAACATTTTACAACATGACATAGGATGGCTTAAGCTTAGCTTTGATGAAGATAGAAATCATCTAGCAATTACAATAAAACCATCAATAATATCTTATGGTTAGTAAACAGATCAGAGACTTCAAAGTTCTTTATTATAGATTAAATTATCCCACTTAGAATGGCACAACTATAGCTTAAACTCCAATAACCGATAGGAACCTAGGTGTCTTTCATTATCACAATATTCTTCTCCCTTCGCTAAATATTTCTCAATAAATCAGTGACATGAAATAGGATGCTAAGGCTTAGAAATGCCATATTATTTTCCAAATATCAAATAGTTCGTAAACGACAGAGCAGTTACACTTTAGAACAGATAGCTCAGAATGTCTTCCAGAGCCTCTTGCCATGCTCACAGTGGCAGGTAGATTTACCTTCAGCTTCATTGATACAGGTAGTGTTTAAGTTGAAGAATGGAGAAAGTTTTAAATCATAAAGAAAAACATAGAAAAACAACAATCACAATGTAGATTGTTTTATAGAAATCAGTTCACAAATTCAAAATAAAATCAGCCCTCATTATCACTTTGCATTATATTGTAGCTTATCATGCTGTATGGATTGGTATTTTCAGGTCAATGAGTAATTTTTTGAAGTTCATTAAGCTGCCTACATAATATTTCTCTTTCTTAAACTCCTTTGCGTTTTCTGTAGAAGTATCCTTTGACCAAAATTTACCAACCATGAAGATGATATGCCTGTGTCTTTCATCTTTAAGAGTAATATTATTTACCACTGTATCTAGGGCTTTTGAAAATTATTCTCTGGGTACCTCTGAAATGCCTCTTGCAGAGTAAATCCCATATCTGTATACCAGTCTTTGGGATGGCAGGGTAATGGGAATGTTTACATCCAGCTAAGATCTGAAAGGCCGCAGGTACTTAACTCCAGGGAAAACTCTGTATTCAGTGGTGCTTTCTCTTTTTAATTTCTGAATTAAAGGCTGCAGTCGGAGAGAAGAAAAAAGTGGGCACCCTCATTTCCTTTTCGTTGATAAGCTCACATCAGCTTGCCCAGCGCTCACAGACATTATCTTCACTCAGGACAGGTGGTGGAAGGAGTGGTTTGCTCCCTCCTCACTCTATCCTTTTAGGTTTTCAACATTTTTGAGACACATGTAGAATTTTTTTCAGGTGAATGCCACAAGAGATCTAACAGAAGATGCATTTGTTTTTGACTTCTAATTAATCAAGATAACATCTCTTTCAACCATTAGACAGTAAAATCAATACTTCAGGCAGCTGCACCGCCACTTAGACTTACACACCAATACTTATTATTGGCAAATCAGCGATGTATTTAACCATGTTGTACTATATCATTTTATAATATGTGACCAATGTGATTATGTTGAGGGTGGGCAGAGGGAGCGATTTTTGCCCCCAAAACCAGTAATGGGGTTTCTGTTACATTCTCCTTCCTGTCCCCCTCCTTCCCACACTTAAAGCTGGGATGATTCATTTCCCAAACTCTGGTTGGCATAAAGCCATTTACTCTCTATGAGGGATGCCAGAATCCCAAGATATAAAAAGCATAGGTAGAGCAGGATCCTGGATAAAGAGGCAGGACAACGATCATAAGAAATGGGTGTGTTAAGAGCGCCTTCCATCAACAGGCAGCAGCGGCCTGGAGTGGGAGGACCCCAGCTGTTCTGAGGCCCTACTCTCCAACTGAGGGATAGGAGTAGAGGAAGAAAGGGGAAGGAAAGCGGAAAGCGAGGTCTCTCTCTGGAAACAGCATGTGGAGGATGTCTCAGGTCTAAATGAGAGGGGAACAAGTTTCTGGGGGATTTACTGTAGAATTTGCATAAGGGGTACTTACCCTAGTCACTGTAAATATTCTTCCAGAAATACCTACCAAGTCAAGGGCTCTGTGGTGGTCTTTTTTTTTGGGGGGCTTTCTCTTTGAGGCCTTTTATTGCCTTCTCCTGATCTAGAGTTACAGCAGTGAGTGCAAGATATGTTCCAGCAATTAACTAGCATCCAAGACCCTGTGTGGCAGACCAGGCAAGCTTATAAGACAAGCGGCTGTCCCACGGTCCCTACATACAGTCTTGTCAAGTCACTCAAGTCGTGCATCACTACTGCTCTTTACTAGGGTATATACCAAGTTTCTAACATCCCAAGTTTTCATCTAATTTGTAAGCATTCTATGAGTAAGACTCTCGAAGGCACGATGAGCTCTAGGTAACCTGGGATCTAAAGAAGACACTCTGACTAAGGCAAGGAAGAGGCTGGGGAAGTAACAAGACTGCAGGAGCTAAATAAAGTGGCCTGCTGGGACACCAGGGCACAAAAGAGCTAGTGTTAGCCTTTAGATAGGCATACTCTTCTGACTAATCCTTTTCCAGAAAGCATTCTCTGACCCTCTGAAGCTTCCCCTTCCATACACTGGCTGTACTTGAACTCTCCTCTCCACCACATGTCACAGTGATCGATCTGTTTCCTGTCTCTCTTTGAGTGAATGTGAACCTCCCATGTGTCTAGTTCTTCTCCATTTCTCCAGGCCTGAACACAGACTTAGTCCAAAAGAGGCATTCTGTCAACGGTAGCTATTTTGGCATAGAGATTCAGTTGCAGGTAGCCCTCAGACATGACGGTAGGACACCTCAAGTTAGACAGTGCAAAAGGGTTAAGAAAAACTGGATTAGTCCCATTTTCTAGCTGAGGGGAGGATCATACTTCTATAGCTCCTATATTTTAAGGATGATTGTAGAGATAGTAACAACAACAGCAACATCTATCATTATTATGAAAATAAGTGTGTGGGGTTGTGTGTGTCCCTCTGAGGCTTGTGTTAATACCTTATCATATCGATGAGGAAACTGATTCTGAGAGGTCACATAATACACCCGAGGTCACACAGCATTTGAACTTGATTTGAGTAGGTTTGACTCTAAAACTGTGCTCCTTCGACTATGCTGTGTTACCTGCCATATAAAACTCTGAAATGGCATTTCTTCAGTTTTCACTGACATATTTTCTCTTTTTTCTCAACACTTGGTTTCTTTCCCATACCTCAAGATGTTCACAGCCTTGTGTTCCTCTCACTGGAAAGCTACACTTAGAAAGTCAACATCTACAGAAAAGTAAAATTTGGGGGAATAATACCTTTTTAGGAATGCTACCAGAATCTATTCTTTTTACACTAAGATGGTGATTTAGTGGATCACAGACATTACCCTGGAAACTTATTTACACAAACCTCCATTAAGTCGGGGAAAAATCATGGTGTGTGTGTTAGAGATAAATAATAAACTTCTGCTGACTCTGCCTCTAATTGAAAAACCTCAATTAGGTGTTCAGAGTTGTTCCTCAGTAACTTGAGCTGTGGGCTCAATGAGAGACCCCTTTTCCATTCTTTGCTTTATATCCAAACTGATAGTAACTATGAGTTTACACGGTCTATGAACTTGGTTAAATTTCTCATTAAAATGTTTTGTTTCAACAAGTCTTTGGGTGGGAGGCTGAATCTGTAATTTGCTGCACAAGTTTGTGTGAAATGGGGCATAATGCCTCTGGCCTCAGTTTTCAAGTCACTTCTCTCTTAATGACATTTTCATACTTTCACCTCATAGTGTCTTGAGCTTAATATTGTCTGTCTCATTTGAATAGAATGTCTTATATCAACCACAATATGCAGCCCAATGCATTACTCATAGGTTTGTGCGAATGAATCAGGGTTTTGATTAATTACCTGGTGTCTTAGCCTTGATGTCAAACCTCACCCTTAATGTATTACCAAGTGAACATGCATTATAGATTGAGAAACCACTCACCCACACAGGCAGTTGTCTGGCTGACATTTAATTTTACCACTTGTCAGTACCATGTTATGAGAGATGAGCCATCTTTTGACAAGAAGTGCTCTAAATTCTCCAAGAGATTTGTTGGTGGTGCACCAACCTCTGCAGGGCATCTCACGATTGTTCTTCTAGTCCAACATTCGTGCTTCAAACACTGTTGGTTTGAGTCCCTCAGTATTAGTCAGCAAAGTCAAGGGTGGCTTTCTTCCATAAAACATAGGCTAATCAGGTGTGTCATTGACTTACACTCTCTTCTTGCAGCCACTTCACGATGGTCTCTTCCTCTGTGGTACCTGGGAGCTTCAGGTGACTTGTAATACTGGCCTCCCCTTCCATGGTCCAGACCATACCCAGACCCGCTGCTCTGATTCAACCACCAATGTTAGCCATGTCTGCTTTCTTGCATTAGTTGTCCAATTTTTCATTCATTCATTTAAGAAATATTGGTTGAGCGTCTACTTTGTGCCAGGCACCCTGCTAGATGCTAGGAAAAGGGATGATTATGATTGATGTGTTCTTTATTTCATAATTGTTAGAGTTTTGGGGGAGATAGACAGTAATCAAGTATATATAAAAATATGTAACTATAAATCATAATAAATGCTAGGAAAGAAAATAAAAGCAACTGTAAAGAAAAGAATAACATGGGACCTACTTGAGGTGGGTTAGTGGGAGTCAGACTGTAGATTCATTTCCCAATCAAGGGGCTCATCTCCCCTCCTCCACCCTTGGAGAATGGCCCTTAGCTGAAGAGAGGTCCCCCAGCCAAGAAAATATACCCTTCCTGGAACACTTGCATCCAGTGACTGGACCATATGGGGATACAAGGCCTGACTCCTTGTCTCAGGGCAGGACAACTCTGAAGACTGTCCCAGCTTCAGACCCCCTCTCCCACCCCCAAATAAAACTAAGTGCAGCTGCATTCAGTTCAACATCTCTCTCTACCCAGTCCTGCTGCTCTCACTCCCTCATAGAACTTGGTGCAGAAGGTACTCCCCTATAAACCTTGTGCAAATCTCAGTCTCAGAGCCTGGTTTCCTGAGAACTTGACCTATGTTGCAGCCCATCCCATGAGGGGCATTTAGCTGAGGCCAGCGGAGAGAGATCTCTCTAAGCAGAGGAAACAGCATGTGCAAAGGCCTAGAAAGAAAAGCCCTGGGAAGTAATTACAGGTCAGAGGGGCTGCTGCACTCTAGAGTTCCAGGGCCTCCACAGCATGCCCTGGCCTTGCCTATCCTTATGCCTCTTGATTTACTTCCCCACACTAACTGTCTATCCCTGCTCCTGAAGCTCTGATTACAGACTCCTTCCACCTGCAGTGCCTTTCTCTTCTCTTACCAACTGTCATAGTCATTATTTTGTTTTAAAACTTGATTACAAGCATATCATTCGATTTTTTCAACTTCTATAACTTAGTGCTTAATTATTAATTATTCTGCTTTGTTTATTTGGGTTTTTAAGAATGTTTGCTTATATAACTCTTACAGCCCTAATGAGACCAAAAGGTGCTTTATGTAAGGAATCATTTGGAAAGCTCTACAGAATCCTCTTTTGCCTAGATAGAGGGCTGAGGTAGAGATGATGTAGGGTACCCATGAGGGCTCTTAAGTTATGGGCAGCAGGATCCAGTCTGACTAGTTCGAGAAGGACAGAAACTTGTTAGAGGTTATTATGTGACTCATAAACTATCTGGGAGAGCCAGAGAGCAGGTTTGGAAGCTATTCAGAGAAACATAGCTTCCTTTATCATAAGCTATGTCAGTGAGGACATCTTGCTACATGGCCCAGACTTTGCAACTTACATACAGCCTTGATGCTGAGTCAGGACATGTCATTAGAGTCTCAGTCACTGTTGTCCCGAGACATTTTTTCTCCCGACCCTTGGAGAAGAGTCTGCTTGACTTCTGCAGCACTGAATCCCTAGTTTCCGAATCAGAGTCTCACACAGGGACATCTGATCAATGGGGCATAGGTCACATGCTTGCACTGCCAAAAAGACTGGTAAACCAAGTTTCCAGCATCTACTGTAGTGTGGTGTGGCTTCATAGGTAAAAAAATTGGAAGCTTAGGAAAGCTGTTCAAATGTGATGAATAGCCCAAAACAATGACTAATGAACACTATATATGGATTGGGTTGTGTGGGTTGGGGATAGAGCTTTAATGGCCCCTAGTTTCAGTCTAGGAAAGTGACCCATATCTACGGGTCATCACCCACCCCTTTCCCTCTTCACATCTAATCCCTGCTTATTTACTTCTTAATCATCTCTAAGACCTTCTGTCTCTCTCATCATCATTTTGTTCAGGGGTCAGCAAACTTTGATCTGCAGGCCAAATGCAGCTCACCTTCTGTTTTTGTAAATCAAGTATTGAACTATAGCCACACTCATTTTTTAACAGATTGTGTATGATTATCTATGGCTATTTTGAGTAGAGTAGTTTTGCTAGAGACCATAGGGCTGACAAAGCCTAAAATATTTACTACCTGATCCTTTAAGTATTTCCTGACCCTTGCCCTAGTCCAAACCACCACCATCTCTTATTGGAGTTCTGCAAGAACTTCCTAAAAAGAACCCATATTTCTTATAAGTGTCTATAATCTGATGTCACCCCATAGCCAGAGTACTCATTGTGAAACATAAGATCATGTTGGTCCAAGATAAAAATCATTCAATAAGCTCCCATTATACTTATTATAAAGAGTAACATCTTCAAAATGGCCATAAGATCACATGGAATTTAACTTGTGTCTACATGCATGACTGGCCAGTGGAATAATAATATTGAGTGCAAGACACCAATAGACAAGGTTGGAGAATGTGACATTTCTTTGATGATCAAAGATGAGAGGTGATGTTCTGACAAAGCATAAAATGAGAGATGACCCCAGATACCAGATATGGGGCATTGGAATGGGAGTGGTTTCTACTTTCCTGAAGTCCCTCACAGAACATACAACTCAAACAGGTGCTATGGGTAACACCTCATTTAATGAGGATTCAGCCAGCTACAAGCCTGCTTTTGCCATTCTCTTCTGTTTTTAAAAATACCTTCCTATTTCTCCTTTCCCTAAACCACCTGTCTGTTGTGTAATCTCTGACTGTGGTCCTTTTTGCTCATGGATGCAAGTAATGGATGCTTTATATCTCAGCACATTCTTTTTTACTGCAGGACTATATAAATTAATAGTTAATTTTCCAGATACGTGAACTCTAGCAGGCCCATACTTCAAGCATGCAGAAGGTTCATTCCTGAAAGATATTCTCTGATCTAAGATTAAATATTCTCATAGTATCATTTCAGCAGATTTAGTTTTTTTGTTTATTGGGTTGGTTTGGATTTTTTGTTTCATTTTTATGTTGGTTTACTTAGCTTTCTAAACATCTATTTTATTATGTGTAATATACAATTATCACTGGAACTTCATAATTATATTATTAAGCAAATGAATCAGTTATTTTATGAATTAAATAATTTTCTCATTTTTGTGAGTATATTTTATATTTTATTGGTCCCTTTTGAAGATCAGACTTATAATGTCTCACATATTAATAAGTTCTAATAATTGCAATAATAACTATTTTATAAAACCTCCAGTTGTTACCACAGGGCAACTAGACATTCTTCTCTTCAGGCTGATCACTCTATTATTTTTAACACTCTTCTCAGGAGTGGCCGAAGATATTATTGCTTTGTTCCAATATCAAGGTATTCTCTCCTACCCCAAACATGTAAGGAGTACTCTTGGGTATCTATCATCTATCTATCATCTATCTATCATCTATCTATTTATCATCTATCTATCCTATATCATCATCTATCATCTCTGTATCTAATATGTAATCTATCATCTATCTACCTATTTATCTATCATCTATCATCATCTATTTGTTTATCCATCCATCATCTATCATTATCTATCTATTTGTTTGAGGTGCAATATTAGAAGCCAAAATTGATTCTAGGTCTATATGAGGTAGACGTGGTGACAATAGGCATATTATTCCTTTATTTTTAGAAATTTAAAATAAAATTTTATTTATCCCTCATGGCCCATTCCAGTCACTGCCCCCCCCCCCGCCAAAGGTAACAGCTATTAAGAGAGCTGGCATACTGTGCCTCTTCTATTCTTATGAAGAAACCATTTCTATTGGCTTATTCAACACAATTTGTTTGGAGAGATACATAATAGTCAATTTTAAAGCACTGTAGATAGTTGAGTACCTAGTTAAGATCATTATGTCCATGTTTATATCCTTTTCTGGGTTGTAGACTGTATTCAGTCCAGACCAAGGACACTGGAAGGGAAAAATCGGTAAACTCATGGCTAGTTCAGTGGTATTTTGAGTGCTAGTCTACCACAGTTTACCTATTAAAATTCCTCAAATCGCTGCTAGGAGTTAAAGCTGCATTCAATGGGAAAGACAAAAAGCCGTGGGTTTATTCCATGTAACTTGGAAGTATGTACCAGCATGTACATTTTCTATTATTTTTCTTTTTTAAAGAGTTGATTTCTCTGTTGATATTCCCTGTCTACTTATTAATACATATTTTTTAATACTTTGAACACATTTTATTTCAACCATATTTATAATAGCCACTTTGATACCTCTTTCTGCTAAGTCCACATATGAGTCCATTTCTATTATCCTGCTATTTTTTCCTCATATGGGGTCATACTTTCCTGTTTGCATATCTAATAATCTCACTTGCCAACAGGATATTGTAGATAAAATGTTGAGATGGTGGTCTGAAATTTATTATTTTATTCTTCTGAGTATAAATTATTTTGCTTGTTTTGATGTCATTTAGTATATTTTGTTCTAGAATGCAGTTAACTTGCCTTGGACACAATTTGCAAAATTTTCTTCTCCCTACCCACTGCAGTATAGCAGCAGATGTCATTGTATAGTTTTTTAGCTTCAAGCTGTTGCTTTTTTAGCTTGGCCACCAGGGGAGAGGGGGGTGAATCATCCCTCTATCTGCCCAGTACACTCTATAGCCAGAAATTTGGGAAGCATTTATACTCAAATGTTGGAGCTCGTGCTTCATATGTCTGAGCTCTCGCTACCCTCGAAACACCAGTTAATTTGCCTGCCCTGAGTTATCTTCTATGATGCCTCTGGTCAGTTAAGTTTTCCCCTATGTGCTGCCTGAGTTATCCACGGAAGATACTCAGGCAAAGATGCAGTGAGCTGACAAATCTCAAAAGGAGGAATTTTATCTTTCAAGATTAGATCTTTTTTAGTTTCTGCTTGCTTTTTCAAAAGACTCCCTGGTTTCTCTTACATCTATGTACTATTTTGTGATCAGCCAGGGATTTCAGCAAGATTTTAGATCTCAGATTTCCTGTAGCTCTCTCATTTCCCAGTGTGCTCCTAAAATGTCTACCAGCTCTGCAGCTGGGAACTGTTACCTGCCATCTCAAGCCAGTAAGGCTGTGGGTTTCCACCTCCAGACCTGGGGACAAGATGGTGGTTGGAAGTACCCCAAGGCAAGAGAGCCACAGTGCTCACCTGATGCAGGTACATTTTATCAAGAGTTAACTCCTCTCAGCATTCATCATGTCACTTGTCGATCTCCTGTGCCTTCTAATTTTGTTAATCATTTTGTTCAGTTTTTACGATTTTCTTTATGGGATTACTCACCCTACCTCATTGTGTTACTGTTCCTATAAATTGGCCTATTTTTTACTCTTGCATAAGTATAACATTGCTTTAATTACTGAAACTTTATAAAAACTTATCATAAAAATATGTTTTTGTTTGTTTGTTTATGAGTGTTTTGGCCTCTCATGCCTTTGCAATTCCATATGAAATTGGAACAAGTTTTTTAATTTCGGTAAAAAAGAGCTTATGGAATTTCATTGGGTTGATGTTAAACTAACAGATCAATTTGGAGACAACTGACATTATTATAATACTACATCTTCTAAAATGTGAATAGAGCATATCCATTTCTCTCTTTATATAACTATTTAAATTTTTCTCAATACTTTTTGTACTTTTCAGCACAGAGAACTTGCATATCATTCATATTTATTCTTCAGAATCTGATGTTTCATGATGCTGTTTTAAATGGTATTTTAAAAATTCAATTTTTCTAAATGTTTGTTGCTGGATATAGTATTATAATTTATATTTAATATCAACTTTCATTCTTGTATTCTTGCAAAATTTATTTACCAATACTAATGCTTTTTTTTTCTGTAGATATTTTTTGAATTTTCTACTAAAACAACAGTGTCACCTGCAAATAATACAATTTTACTTCTTAATTTCCAAACTTCTCATACAATTTATCTCATTTACCTCTCCTACTGAATAGGCTAGAACTTTGCTTCCAGGGCTAAATAGCAGTAGTGAGAGCAGGCATTTGTGTGTTGCTCCTGATCTTAGTGAAGAAGTTTTCAATATCTGACCATAAATTAAAATTATGTAAATTTTTGTTAGATACTTTTATTAAGAAATTGCCCCTCTAGTTATTGGATGTATTTCTAAATATTGAACCAAACTTGCATTCCTTGCATAAATTCAACTTGGTTGTGATGTGTTTCTTTACATCTTTAGATTTCATTTGTTAATGTTTTGTTTAGAGTTTACATCTTCCTTATTAGTGAGATTGACCTGTAATTTTCCTTTCTTGTGGCGTCCTTGTTGTGTGTGTCAAGAGTATGCTTGCCCCATAAAATAAGTTAGGAGCCAAACTCACTTTTTATCTTCTCTTGAAAAGTTATATAAAATTGCTGTTGATTCTATTGTCCATTTTTGAAAGAATTCACCATTAAAGCCATCTGAGCTTGAAAATTTCACTTGGGGAAGTTTTTAATTATAAATTCAATTTTTAAATTAGATATACGAATAATCTCATTTTCCATTTCTTCTTGTGTCAGTTTTAGTGAGTTGCTTTTTAAAAACTTTGAATGTTTCATTTAGTTTTACAAATTTATTGGGTTAAGTTGTTCATGATATCCTCCTTCTAATGTCTAATAAAATCTGTATTTTTATCCCTTATTCATTTTTGATATTTGTAATTTGCCTTTTCTCCTTTTTCTTGATCATTCTTCCTAGGGGTTTATTAAGAAAAAGAGGAAACCACATAAGTTACAAATATGTAATTAAAAATAAATGACAAATGCAGCCCTGAATATTAATGTACATGTCTTTATGTGGACATATATTTTCTTTTTTTTGGGGGGGTAGATTACTAAGAGTAGAAATATTGGTCATATAATAAATTTGCCTTCAAATTTTTAATAAACTGTCAAACTGTTTTCCAAAATTTCTGTACTATTTTACATTCTCATTAGCAATGCACAAGGGTTCCAGTTTCTCCATATTCTTACCAATACTTGTTATAGTCTTTCTTTTTGACCTTAACCATTCTAGTGGGTGTGTAGTGGTATCTCATTGTGATTTTATTTGCATTTCTCTAATAATTAATGATGTAAGCATTTTTTGTGCTTATTAGCCATTTTTATATATTCTTCAATAAAATGACTATTCAAGTATTTTATCTATATTTTAATTGCATTTTGTATTATTAAATAATAGGAGTCATTTATATATTCTAAATATGAGGCATTAAAAATCCAGGCTGTTTTCAGTCTATCCTGGGTTTTACTGTCCTCTAGTCCATTTTGAGTCTTGTATTTTGTGTGTGCAGTCTCAGGGTAAGCCAGGAGTACGAGAATAGCTTAGAGGCTCTCTGTCTCCACTGAGCATGTGAACAGACTCAACCAGGAATATGCTTGCCCCAGTCAGGACTATAACCTCAGGCTATTAGAGTGGAGCCATTGGCCTTTCCACATGTTTGTCTCAGAGAAGTCACTTCCATTGAACATGAGTGTTACCCACTGCCCCAATTGCAGTAAGTCACCTTTAATTACTTCAAAGAAGTTGTTGGTCCCTATGGCCTGCTACATCTTGGTAGAACCTCCACATCACTTGTTGGAGGAGGAGGCAATGGGAGCAGCCTCAGCCCCAGGTCTGAATGTCATAAACACCCACCTTTCTTACTCTAATTTCAGCAGTTTATCACAGACCATTTTATGATTTTGATAGAATTCTGGAGTGATAACATGACATTTTTTGTCACTTTTGTCTAGCTCTAAAGTTATTTTTTTGGTGAGAGGATTAGTTGATCTCCCTTTTCCCTAGCCAGAAGCCCTGACCTTCATATCCTTGACTTTTCTACTTTGTTTTTTTTTAATGTATGTATTTAATTCTACATATTTCCTTCTAAGAACAAATTAAACTGCATTGCATGTTTATTTCATAATAATTTAGTTTTAAAAACTTTTTAATTTCTATTTTGATTATTTCTTTGCCTCATGCATCATTTATAATTATATTGTTTAATGTACATATTGTGGGGAGTATTTAAGTAATCTTTCATTATTAATTGATTCCTTCATTAAATAATTTAAAAATAACATACTCTAAATCAGTTATGACTCCCCTTTTCCCTCCATAAAAAGGGGCATTTGGCAACATCTGGAGATATTTGTTGTTGCCGTAACTGTGGGAGGGGAGCTGATACTGGCAGCCAATGGCTAGAAGCCAAGGATACTGTTAAGCATTCTACAATGCATAGGCAGCCTCTCACAAAAAAGAATTATCTAGCCCCAAATGTCAATAGTGTCAAGGATGAGAAACCCTGAATTTTCTGAGACTAACAAAGTCTAGCTTGTCACAAATTTTAGTAAATGTTCCACTTCTACTGGAAAAGAATGTGATTCTGTCACTGTTTGATTCAGTGCCCTTTATGAGATTCATGTTTGTTAATTAAATTGTTAATGGATTCTCTACTCTTAATAACTTTTTTGTCTGCTTATTCTACCAGGTTCTAAGCGAGGTATGTTAATTTCTCCCATTTTATTTAGAGATTTATTTATTTCTCTTTTTAGTTTTTTAAATTATTGCTTTATGTATTTTTAAGAAGGTTTTAGATTCACACAAATAAAAATTTTTCTATTCTCCTAATAGAACTTTTGTTATTATGAATTTATCTCTAGTAGTGTTTCATACCTTATCTGATATTGCATTAGGTTTCTGATAGTATTTCCATATCTTTTTTCTATCCTTTTATTTTCAACCTCTTTACAAGTTGCTGAAATTATCTCTTGTAAGCATAATATATTTGGGTATTTGTTTTTATCCAGTCTAATAATATTTGTCTTTTATTGAAATATTCAAGCAATTTGCATTTAATATTACTACAAATGTGTTTGGGTTTACATCCACCATCTTAATGTTTTACATTTATCACATACTTTTGGTTCCTTTTCCCTTGTTCAGTTTTTTAATTAATCAAATATTTTTATTATTCTTTACTCTATTTTATTGTTTATTATAAAGGTTTTTTTTTTGCTTCTATTTTTTGTTTGCCTTAGATATTACAAAATGCATTCTTGAGTTATTAGGACCTCTCGTAAGTTAGCGCTTACCTCTTCTTAGATAATTTTAAGAGTTTTGAATACTTAACGTTCATTTATTCTTTATCACCTTTGATGTTTTGTTATTATCATACGTTTTAATTTTGTTCATGCACTTTAAACCACACAAGATCTTATTTTGTATAGTCAATATGTCTTTGTAATTACCCACATATTTACCTTTTCTACTGTGCCCTGCATTCTGTCCTGCCTATCCTTGATTCTTTCAGATACTTTTTCTTCTACCAGAATTATCTCTAGTGTTTATTTAGCCCAGACATGCAGGCAGAAAAATTCTCTCAGTCTTTGTTTCTTTGGAAATTGTCTTTATTTTTGTCTTCATTTTTGAAGAATATTTTTGCTGGGTATAGAATCAAAATGGCAGTTGTTTTATTTCAGCATTTTAAGTGTATCACTCTGTTGACCTAGAGCTGCTATAGTTTCTCTTGGGATCTCAGCTGTTTGTCCTACTACTGTTTCTTTTAAAGGTGACATGTCTTTATATTGGTTGCTTTCGAGCCCTAGAAGTGAGTTCAAAGTGCTTTGGGCATACAACTCTAGGGTATTTGATAATCAGAACATGTTGTAGATGAGAGTATGAGGGTTTGGGGTTGGTACCTCCTCTTGGCTCTTGCAGATTCTTTAAGAATCCTCACAGGGAGGGACGCTGTCTTAGTTCAAGCTACTATAACAAAATACCACAGATTGAGTGGCTTAGAACAACAGAAATTTATTTCTCACAATTCTGGAGGCTGGCAAATCCAAGGTTGAGGTGCTGGCAGATTAAGTTTTTTGAAGAGAGGTGGCTGCCTTCTTGCTGTGTTCTCACATGGTAGAGAGAGAAAGAGAGTACTAGTCTCTCTCTCTTCTTGTAAGTGCACTAATACCACCATGGCAGCCCACCCCTGTGATCTCATATAAAACTAATTACCTCTTAGAGGTTCTACCTCCAAATACCATCACACTAGAGAGTGGAGGGCTTAAGCTTCAACATATGCATTTTGGAGAGACAGAAACATTCAGCCCATGATGAGCACAGTTAGAGGAAAGCATGAGAGCAGCAACCTCTAAAGAAAGACAAAGACATGCACCCTTTTGTATGAGTGTAACAGCAGTACTGATGCTAAGTACTGAGTCTATAACCAAGATTAAACTAAAATTAGTACTAATAATAAATATACATATTAGAATACAAATAATATATGATCCAATAATACAGAAATTATACAAATAAAAATTGAGCAATGAAGGAAGAAAAGAGGTAAAACTTATGCTGTTTCCTCATCTTTAAAAGCTAGAAATTAAAGGACACACTTTAAAGTTCACAATTCAAGTATACTTTATCCTCCACAATGCATATTTTTGTTACAGAAATTAGGTTATATATGATTTAAAATTGGTAAAGATGATGCTGGGGGTGGAAGTCATTAAATAATATGTGATATTTATCAGCATGTTAATATTTCAAACCACCAAGGAACAGTTGAATATAGCAAGCCACACAGGAGTACGGGACTGTACACTATGCCCCAAACTCTGTATTTTTTTCTTGGTTCATTTGTCCATATTCATTGCCTTTGAGGACTTACTGTACCTCACTACCCAATCATTGTGCATTTTGCCCTTGTTTCTAGAGATAGGTAAATGCAAAACTTGCTTATCTTTCCTTCCTTCAAACAGTCTTCATTGATGTTTTTAAAGATACTATATTTATTGTTTATTCCTATATTTATTATAAATTTAACATCATTGATGATTACTGGGCAAGTGTTTTTGTTAAGATTATAAAATCGTTTTTGCTTTGATAACAAAGTGGCATAGATTTTAGTTTGATATTAACCTTATCTTCTCCCAAAGCCTTTTATATTTAGGAGAGGATTTTACAGAAGTGAGATTTGTTTTAGTACACACACACACACACACACACACACACACACACACACACACACACACACACACACATTACACTGTAATAACACTGAGGAAAAGAAATAATTCAATAAAATCAAATAGCAAAAAAGGAGGAGAAGAAAGAAACAAAAAGCTAATATATTTATTGTCCATTTTAGGATACCATATCAGTCAGAGTTCCACCAGAGAAACAGAAGCGGTTATTACACATAAAGAGATTTATAGCAAAGAACTGGCTTATGTGATATTTCATTGTGGGTTGGTTAGGCAAGTCTAAAATCTGTACTGTAGGCCATCAGGAAGAACAGGCTGAAAATTCTTGGGTAGGAGCTGATGCTGCAATCTGCAGGTGAAATTTTTTCTTCCTCAAGAAAACCTCAGGTTTCCTGCTCTTAAGACCTTACAACTGATTGGATCAGGCCCACCCAGTTTATTAAGGATAATCCTTTATTTAAAGTCAACTGACTATACATGTTATCACAATTGCTAAATACCTTCACAGCAACCCTGATTAGTGTTTGATGGAATAACTGGATACTACAGCCTAGCTAAGTTAACATGTAAAGATGACCATCACGGAAACTAATAATTTCTAAAGAGAGATGATTAAGGGTATAATATGTACTTATAGTACGAGAGTATCCTCTATTACTAGTATAAAGCCTTCTAAAATATAAAAAGAATTACAAAATCAATAATCAAAGAAAAAGTACATATTGAAATATTTTAAGTGATGCAAAACTAAAAAGCACACCATAGAATAATATAAATTAAAAGCACTTATATATCAATATTTTCAAATGAACTAAATCTGTCTTAGTTCATAAAGAATTTCAGGTTAAATTAGAAAGCAAAACCCAGGGACATTCACTGTGGGCACCAGGCCCAGCTGGTCCAAGGTCTGGCTGGTCCAAAGTCTGGCTGTGATCCAAGCTCCTGGCTAGGAATAGGACCCGGATTTAGAATGTTACATTAGTGAGTAGGGTGCCTGCACCTAAAATATGTAAACATACTTAAGCTTTTTGTATCGCACGTGTGTGGCTGAATGCCACTATTGTACTCTGATCTGTGTGGAACTATGCAGTCCCCTGGAGAGCAGAAGGGGTACACAAGAAGGGGAGCAGAAGAGATGCACTCAGTACCTCCCTCCTCCCAATAGAACTTCACTCTCCCACAACAGAACTGTGCTCCTCACAATAAATTTGGTGCCTGCCATTTCATTCTCATGTCGGCATCTCACCACGAACCTTCCTTTCTTGATCAGCTCAGCGCTGTAAAAGTCTTTCACTGTAAAAGTCTTTCAACTTTGCTAATTGTTAAAAAATTTTTATAAGAAAATGTTTATACATAAATATAGATAGGGAAAAATAAAAGCAAAACACGACTCTATGCTCTTTATAGGAAGCATACTAAAACAAAGTGATTAAAAATGTAAAAAAAAAGAAAAGGAAGGAAGGAAGGAAGGAAGGAAGGAAGGAAGGAAGGAAGGAAGGAAGAAAGGAAGAAAAGCAAATATAAACAAGTTGAAATATAAAAGAGAGTAGATTAAAAATCTTAATAATACATAACATTGAATTAAGCCAAAAATCTTTAAACAAAACAAAGAAAGGCACTTTATCAGGCTGAAGAAACCAAATATACAATAAGTATATAGCTGTTATGATTATATACATTTAATAACAACATCCATGTGAGAGCTTCGTGGATAAGCAGAAACATGCTAGTCTAAAATTTTTATTCACTCTTCATTATAAGAAAAGAAATAGAAGACCGAAATAACATAATTATAAAGGTATATTAATTAATACATTTTGAGCTTCAAAGACTGAAAATAAAGAATATACATTCTTTTCAAGGTATAGAATATTTTCAAAGCTTGTCCATATATTAGACCACTTGAAAGTCCCAATAAATTTCAAAAAGTGGAAAAAGTACAAAAAAATACTATGCCTAACAATGAAATAACACCAGTAATTAGTAACAAAACAATTATATTAAAGTCCAATGAGCATATCTTTTTTTCAAATATAACATCAAAACTGAAACCACAGAATATCTAGAAGAGAATAAATGATAAACTCTAAAGAACAAATCTTATGCATTCATATGATAGAAACACATATGAAGAAATATATACCGGAAAGTGTGTGAGTAGATATGAAAAGCTTAGTCTCATGTGTAATATCAATAGATATTTCTAAATCATTCACCCTTGTTTTTGTAACTCTTTCTACCTCCATACCACAATTTAAAACTTTCAGGTCTAATTTTGTAAAGGAAGTCTATAAAACCTTAATAAACAATAATTTTAAAGCTATATAAACCATTTTAAATTATTAATTAAGGGAGAAAGTCCAAATTCATTTTATGAAGTGAGCACATTGGTATCATAATCCAATGAAGACAGAACAATAAGAGAGAACTACACAAAAGCTTACTTATGTAAATCAATTGAAAACTCCAAAATGAAATAATTTAAGGCTCAATTCATAAGCATATTACAATAACAATATGATATAATCAACTGGAATTTATTCGAGAAGTGCAAAGATGGTTCAAAATGTAAAAATATAGTAATGTAATTTAATATATTAATAGACTTACAGAAATAACTTTTAGGATTATTTCCACAGATGTTGAAAAGAAGCGGTTAGTCATTAAACATCTATTCCTGAATTTAAAACTGTCAGTAAAATACAAATAGATTGTTAATGTAGAATTTAAATTTATAATTTGACAAAAAAATCAAATACATAAAAATAAATCTAACAAAAGAAATGGAAAACTATACAAAGAAAAATATAATATTTTTGAGAAATATTTTAAAGAAGATCAAATAAGTTTAGTGATATACCATCATCTGAGATCCAAGGACTTAATATTTTAAAGATACAATTTCTTCCTAAAGAGATATATAGATTTGATACAACTATAACCAAAATTCCAGCAGTTTGTTTTTTGTGGAAATTGGTTGGTTGATTTTAAAATTTATATGGAATTCCAAAGGAACAAGAATAGTGAAGACAATGTTAAAGAAAAGAACAGAATTAGAAAATTTGCTCAAGTTTTTACATAGTGACATAGTTAAGACAATGAGATCTTGTTCAAGGTGAAATAGACTGATGGAACACAAGAAGGTGTCCAGAAATAGGCCCACACATATACAAATACTTTATTTGTGGCAAAGATGACATAGTAGAACGGTCTTTTTAATAAATGTTGTTGGGTCATTGGATATTTATGTGTTAAAACAAAGCAAACTTGGTTACTACCTTACTCCATACAAATAGTGAATTCTCAAGGTGGATTGTAGATCTAAAGATGAAAGGTGGAACATAAAATCCTCTAGAAGATAACCTCAATATAAGAGACTATATTTGTCAATGTTGATGCAGCGAAGATGTTTTAAATGGGAAAGAAGAGCACTAACTCTGAAAAAAAAATTAAAAAATTAGGTTATATAAAATTAATTCTTTTTGCTCATGCAAAGACACACTTAAGAGAGTAAAACAACAAGTCACAGAATGGGAGCAGACATTTGTATCATGTAAATCCAACAAAGGCCAAAGTAAATAATAGTTAAAATGGTATTGAAAAACACGTTAGAGTTTCACCTTATTTTATATGAAAACTTAATAAATCTACAGAAATAAAACTGCTGACCCAAGGACAGACAAACAAATGAAACAGAATAAATAACCTAGGATTAATGGAGGAAGAAAGATGTTTCCCACCGTTTTTCCATATTAAAAAATTAAATTCTTATCTTGTGTCAATCTGCCATAATCACACTCATACAGTGGATTAGACATGAGAATAAAAAGTGTAGTTTTCAAATTTTAAAGAACATATGAGACTATTTTTACAATCTAATGGTTCAAAAAGATTTCTTAAGAAAAATACAAAAAGCACAGATCTCAAATAAAAAAATAAATTCAACTATATTAAAATGTTTCTGTATTACAGAAGAAACCACACACAAAATGTTAAACAATTAGATGTGGAATTAGGAAAGATATTTGTAACACATAAAACTAACAATGAATTAGAAAACGGCGTACATTAAGTACCCTTAAGAATCAATAAGAGAAAGAAGAAAAATCAACCTAGAAAAAAGTGGGCAAACAATATAAGATATATCATAAAAGGTGAAATATAGATCACTAAACATTTGAATATATGTTCCATCTCACTGGTAATCAGTTCTCAGTAAAATGTAAAATAAACAAATACTAAGGTGCATTTAATGTTTATTAAATGGGAGAATATGAAAAAGTATGACAACACAAAGTGCTTATGAGTTTTTAAATCATTGGGAATATAATGTAGCCCTGGTGGTGATATTAAATTTCCCTAGATATTTGGAAAAGTCAAATAAAGTTAGGGACACACACAGCCTACCTATGACCCAAAATTTGCCTTTGAATCTATATCATAAAGTTCTCACATACGGTCAAGAACTATAAATAAACAAGAATATTTGTTATAGCATTACTTTCCATATTGAAAAATTAGAAACAAACTAAATATCCATTAGTTGGAGAAACCTGAAAATTATTGAAAAGGATATATTGACATTGGCATATTTTGCAAAGGTATTGCTGGGTGAAAAGAGCAAGATGTATAAGTTCGGTATGATAGTGTTTAAATGAAAAAGCGTACAAAGTATTATACTATATATTTCTTAGATACATACATATGTAACAATGACATAAAAGCATAGGTAAGAATTGTAAACACCAAATAAGGAACAGTAGATTCCTCTGTGGAAGGATATTGGGAAATAAAATGTAGAAGGGGCATTTAAGAGAGTGTACATAGTTAGTATGTTTTATTTTATAGAATAAAGACATTCGAAGTAAATAAATCAAAATTTTAAAATTTGCTGAATTTGGGTGTTTATTACATCATACTTGTCATATGTTTTTCTCTATTCTTGAAATATATTTTGCGATAAAATATACAAACAAATAATAATTGAGAATAGAAAAAAGGAAAAAGGGAGCAATGATTTCTGTAATAGATAATGAACCATGTCTATTAACATTGTGAAACAAAAACCCAAGACTTAACAACGTAACCAGGAGTCAGGTTGTTATTAAAGCAGAGGAGCAATGTGAAGACATTTTCAAATGTCACAGACCTTGAGCATAAAGCAACCTGTAGTCCTTTAACTCTTTTTGGGAGGTAAGGTGGGAATAAAACCATCCAATGATGAAATTTGGCCTAGTGAAAAAAGAATGGTGACCATATAGTCAAAGGAGCATGCAGTATTCAGTGTCAAAAGTCATATCTAAATGTCTAAATCTTGCTGATAAAATGAAAGTATGATCTTAGCATGCAAAGAACTCAGAGAATGCAGCACTGAAGTTCTTTCTTGAGAAAAGCACTCCATAATCAAATCTAACCAAGCAGGAAGAGTCAGAACAAAACACCCAGAAATGGAGAAGTTCCAGAGAAATGGCTGGTGGTAAGCAGTAAATTAATTCAAATAAAGAACTAAGATGATTATACTCTGGACATGATCATTATAAAATGTAAATGTTGTAACTCCTAATAAGAAATTTGGGAGATGGGGGTAGAGGTCTTGACAGGAAGTATCAAAGGGCTGCCTACTTAACTCTCTTAGTGTAAACTCACTCACTACTGATTAAGATTGAAGCGAGAGTTTAAGAAGTACGATCCCTTAAAGCTGGAAGTTCATATATTTTTTTAACCTTAGATAATTTAGACATTTATCAATCTCATGGTGAAAGGGGTCAAATATTTGGTGACAGAAGGAAATCTAACTCTGGGTCATAAACACACAATGCAATATATATAAGACTTACTGATGAATGACACATTTGAAACTTATTTGATTTTGTTAATCAATGTCACCCCCATAATTTTTAATAAAAAAGAAAGAGCTGAAGTTAAGCAATTCCTTTAATTTTTATTGTTTTTTTCTATTTTCTATTAAAATCAAAATTACATTTAATATTTTTATTAAAATATGTGGATAGCATAATTCTGTTTTAAGATTTTTTCCCATTATCCATCCATCTATATGCATCTAGAAGAATGTCATCTAATTTTATGAGCTATTTATGGGCAGTATGATTTTTGATATTATTTTTATTATTATTTTTTGCTTTGGTTGTGGTTTTCTTTCTTTTTTATGTTTTGCCACACTGAAAAGTTCACAAGGAATATGAATAGCTTTAAACACAAACTATAAAAACATTTAAAAAGTCAAGATGAGGGGGCAGATGTAGGAGGTTTTATGCAAGAAAACCGACAGGCCTGGATGACTGACTATAGGGATCAAAAGAAGAGAAAAATTTAGAAACCTGCTGAGATTTAGAGGCTGGGCCACCAAGAGAATGAAAGAACCACAAACAAAATAGGGAACCCAGCAGAGAACACTACTGATGGGAGAAACAGCTTTCTTCCACCTTGGATATGTGTTTCAGGGGTTATTGTCAGTATGGAGATGCAAGGTTAGAGGCTGGAAGATGGAACCAGTTAGGAAAACCTATTTAGGGGTAAACACTAGAAATGTGAGCTGGAGTCATGGAAAAGAAGAAAATTCCAGGAATGGTGTGTGCATAGGGGTGGCCTGTGGGTTCTGACATGAGCTGACACTACTACTGCTTTCAGGCAAGTCCCACTCAAAGGAGATATTCTGTTAAAAGGGTCATCTCTAGTTACCAAGCCCAAAACCAGAGCAGAAAGTGGCTGAAGTTTAACTGTAGCAGCACATGCGGCTCAAACTTTTGACACTCCACAGCGCAGGTTGCAAGTACAATATCTACTCTGGGCCATTGCCATTCTCCGATGTCAGGCTCTACTTGGGTCACTGTGACTCCAGAATTCTCTTTCCACTTCAACATTAATGGTTGGCATTTGGAGAGGGAGGCAGTCACACCACAGTTGATTTATCACTCTGCCTGAGGCTCCAAAATTTTTTCAGACTATGTGTGCCACTGACTTCTTATCAAATGATTATTTGTTGAATTTTTAAAATGAATGCACTTATAAAGTCCTTATGCTATTTAAAAATGCTTAACTACAAGCCAATGTGTTGTGTTAAGAACTATTAAATAAATACGTTCTCTGTTAAGTAGGCTGGAAGGCCAGGCTATAGATTAGACACACATCTGCTGTCATCCATCATGCCTTAATGCCAGTAAACCATCATTTACAGGCTGCAGTTAACCAAGCTGGGTTCTCCCACCAGGTGATCTCGGTTACCACCTGTTACTTTGGCTGGGTTAGAGGCCTAGCTATGGATTTTCATTTAGCAGAAATATTTGACTTTGGCAGACTATTTAAAGAAGCAATATTTCAAAATAATGCAACAGAGCAATATTTATGAAACTATTTGCACAGCGTAACTGAGAAGCTAGCTCTCCTCTCCCATTATAAATCACTCTCCAGCCAGGTCAGAAGAGTAGGTTGGCCAAATATTTAGATCCTGCAAGATCTGCTGCACGCATCATTATATTAAAGGAATTAGAGTCACCAGAAGTTATTAGTGTGGGAAAATGCTGGCGACACAAAAATCACATGCAGAAACATGGAAAATAACTAAAAGACTGAAACCCTTGACTTGAAGAGCAATTGCAGAGAACAAAGAAAGAGCAAGCAAACCCACACCAAACCAGCGTGACCAGCCTTGTCTCCCCCTCTAGCCTCCCCAGCTGGAACACAACCATTTAGGGTGGCCGATCCTGTGTTATTATGGCTTGGCAACATTATTTTGTCAGGAAAGGATGTTTTTAAGTTTTCTGAACACTTCCCGCTGGCTCTGTCCATTTGTAGTTACCATTCTGGAGCTGGGGCATGACAAGGATTGGAACTGACATACACCAAACTCTGCATGTCCTGGAGCCAGCCTCAATGGCTCTGCCACTGTCACGTCAAGCTCCATCACTCCTGGCCACTCAGTGCCTGCGCCCATGACACCTGTCAGAAACTTTCAAGTGTCTGCTCATTTCTTCATCAGGATTGCCTGCCCAGCTTGGACAAGGAAAGGATGACATTTGGGATGAGGGAGAAATGGGCAGTGCCTTTCTCTGTCTGCCTCCTCAAACTGTCAGTTTGGGTTTTCTCTCAACATATCAAAGTTTAGACCCAGTCACTTTGTCATTTAGAAATGCATGCAGTGGCAACCAGGTTTGAAAACAATGTGGAAGAGAAAGAACTTGGGCACATCTCCTTAGAGAATAACGCATTGTGAGGAAGTTAAATGAATGAAAGAGGCATCGCATGAGGCTATCTCTGCCCTTTGGAAATGTGCTGCTTTGGGAGATGGGTGGATGCACTCATGTCATCTGCACACATGGATTCCTTTGCATTATTTTTCTTTTTCCATTACAGTGGAATGATTTGGTATATGAGTTATCCAAAATTGCAGAGGTTTTCTTGGTGGAAGGTTTTAGTTGTCTATTGTTTTACTTTTCTTCTTTTTAATACTTCTTCCATTTTAATAAAAGGTAGAGGGGCAAAAATATGGTCTCGATTAAAGCCAAACCTTCATAGTGTTGCAAGCTCTTTATGGATGTATATCTGTAATTCACTCTTCTCATTAACATATTTGAGCAAATATGTAAATGAGAAAGTGCTGCTTCTGGTTCATGCAAATTTTTTTTTCCAGGGGCTTTAACAGATAAGTACCAGAGTTCTTTTGCCAGCCTTTTGCCAGGACAAAATGAGTGTTTTGTTTTTCCTCAGTCCATTTGAGCTATTATAACACTCCAAACATGTGTCACAGAGTAAAACTGTGTCATTCTGCTGCTTCATCTCCCAACAGCTTCCATGGTGCTTAAACTCTGGCTCTTGCCACCAAAATGTCACCTAAACCTTGTGCGTTGCTTTTTATTTTATTTTACTTTATTCGATTTTATTTCCCACAATAAATAATTCTCTTCCATTTATATCACTGGATGTGCCCTCTCAAAGCAGGGCATTCATTTAGGGCTGATGGGGCTGGCTTCTTGAGGGGCAGCACCTTGTCAACTATACCCAGACCTAGTGATTGCTGAGCTGTCCTGCAAGGTCTGTGCACACAGATACAGTAGAAGGTGTGCTGGTTTTGGGGTCAAACATGGGGTTTGATCCCAGTTCTGTCCCAACTCTCCTCTAAGCCTTAGGCTAACTACTACCATTTTTCCTTCTGTCTCTGGACATAAAAAGGGAAGATAAAATCATGATTTGCTTTGCTCATGAGACTTCTGAGGCCCAAATGAGATAATGGTTATGAAATTATTTTGAAAAAAGTAAGGTCATATTGGTACAAAATAGGAGGGTTTGGATACTAGAACAAATATGTTTTCTAAATACTGTGAATGCGGTTCTATGACCTAGCTCTTTCTCACCAACCACACAGAAGGAAATGGACCCAGGAAGCATACTTGTAAGGGAGTATTGATGATTAAATTCTGGAGAGTCAAGGAGTAGAGACACACAGCTCAAGAAGGGAGATTATAGATGTTCTATACACTTTAATTGTTCTGGGTTGGAACAGTAGGTTGCAAAATCTTCTAGGTAACTTGCACAAAAGAGAACTATTTGTACCCAGAAATGAAAATATAAGAAGACAGCCATAGGGGTAATAGTGAAAGTAAGGGAGACTCTCCAGGCTTTGGCTAAAGAATAAAAAGGAACTTGGAAGAGGAAAGAAAGATAAATCCATAACTCAAAAAGGCCCCCGAGGGGCTGGACAAAGGAACATGTCCATAGCAATGTTCATCTCTCAGGCCGGCAGTTTGCCCCTCTTGGCCCACACTCAGGGCCGCACAGCTTGGAGGACCAGAGACTTCAGGCAGAAGAAAGCAAACCCATGGAACAGACACTTCCTCCATATCCAGGTGTCAAACATCAAGTAACACCAGCTCTTACAGAGTGCAAGATTCCAAGGAGAGGGAAGGATGTGCTGGGAAGGGTAGAAGCAGTTCCCAGGCTGAAGGCCAGGCTGTTAGTCCCTCAGACAAAAACTTGCAAGGCCTTAAGCAAATAAATGGGCATGACCGCAGGGCCTTGTGTTTGGACAAGCAGGTTACCAAGGAAGAGGTACCTGAATGCACACAAACCAGCCTCACTCTGTAGCTGGCTAGGGGAATGGAACGTAGTGCCTATTTGTGAATGCAAGATGTATGAGAACTGTTCTCTTCTTTACTCAGTATTCTTCTTTGGCTCAGAAAATGGAGAAAATCACTCTTCTGAAGCAGCATCTCTAACCATCCCAAGAGAGGAGTGAATCTGATGTGGGAAATTGGGCTCCAGCCTTCCGTGTGCAGCTCTGTCCCTCTGGGCTCTCTTTGTACACTGCCCATCTGCACATCTGCAGGATGTGAATTTTACATTGTGCTGTGGCTGCCAGGAAGTAGATAAGCTCATGGGAGCAGAGCACCTCCACTGTACAACAGGCAAACTGGCTGTACAATCTTGGCCAGTGCCATTCCACATATGAATTTAATTTTATCAGCAATAAAGCTGATATTTGGGTTCCTATCTGACTCATGTCTATTTTTCATTACTTTTGTTCTTGGAGGAAAGGGTTATTTGAAATCTTAATAGGAGACTCTTGCTGGTAAATCAAATGGGTCCTTTCTCTAGCAACCTCTGGGGGAAGTTGGAGAGCATTGATGTCATAAATAGAACTGTGAGAAATGATGATTAAGATTGAATCACAGGTAAACTGTCAGAGGCAATGTATGATTATAAACTATGCATTGACCTCTAATAATTCTCCCCACAATCCTAGTAGGAATTGCGCTATACTGAAAATGACTTATGTCAGAGGTAGGAGCTTATACCAACATCTAAAACTAAAATTTAGTAAATGTAATTGTGAAGTCGTGAACTTAGTTCTAAAAAGCAAACTTCACAAATATACCGTGAGAAAGTATAGCTAAACATAAAGAGAGATACATTAAATATAAAGAAAATTAGGGTTTACCTCTATGATTATAAATGTGAATGCCAATCGGAACTTCGAACACAGAGATTAGAGTCCCATCATATTCTGCCCTGGTAAAACCACTCCTAGAATTTTAAGGCCAGGTTGAATGTGACAATTTGAGTAGGATACAGGAAAAATTGGAGCAGGCTCACAAGAGACAAGGCAGGATAGTGAGGGGATAGGACAATGGGATCTGAAGAATGGGGTCATATCTGTTGGAAAAAGGAGACATAGAAGGAGGCGTGGTTGCCATCCTTAAATATCCAAGTGGTGCTCACATGGAAGAGGAAGCTAGTTATATGGCTGTAGAAGGACCAAATGGTCAATGTAAGGAAGCATTTCCTAACAGATCTAATTGGAACAAAACACCCCCTAACACATGAGTTCTTAGTTATCAAAGTATAGTAAAGACAGAATTCACACATTAGGTAAGAGTTGAATGTGATGAGGTATTACATAGGTATCCAGGTCTGATTATGCTGTCATTCTAGAAATTACTCATATAACACTTATCTTAGCACAGCCTTGAATTTTTAAAACTATCTAATTCTGAATGTGGATTCTCTACTCTTTCCTTGCTAGTTCACTCATGGAGGCTAACTTACTGCCTTTCATTTGAACATAAATATTTACTGACTAAGTAAATAGAGACACTCAAATATTTTTGATGATGGTAATGAATGTCTCAATAAAATTTGATTAGTGGATTAATAAATAAAGAATGTTAAGTAGTAGCAGAGTTTTTTCTTTCTTTTTCTCATACTTTTTATTAACACAAGCAAGTCTTCCTAATCTGGTAATATTTCTCTTGAACATTCTTTACATGAGAGTTGAACAAATATGCTGAACAGCCTTGAGGCATCTCTCAGTCTGAAAAACAGAAGTATAGTTTACATTTTACAATGGATGCTCACATCTGTTATTTCTTTCTGATTCTGAAAATAACTATGAGGTTGACATTTTCCAAATGAGGAAACAGGTCCAGAGATAGGAAGGGGCGTGCTCAAGGACACAAAGCTAGTAAGTAGCAGAGCCTGAACCAAGGACAAGGTCCGTTCGTTCTAAATCTCATGCTCTTTCCACTGTATGTCAAATGCCTCTGACAAAGGTCCTATGTGAAAAGAAGAAAGGTTGTATGCTTCTATCTGGTTATGTTGGTAAGATCCACCTACCCCTTATTTTCCCTGTGTCTCTGTTCCCAGTGTCTGGCATCCGGTAAAACCAATTGTTCATAGAGGATATAATTCTGATTTGCCTGGATGCTGAGCTGATGGTGATGCTATGTGAATATGACTGCGACGTAACTTGTCTTTATAAATATCCATTCCTTGCAGGCTTGTGAAACTACTTGCTTGAAGTCTGAGTCTTTTTGGCAGGGAGACAGGGACAGGGCAGCTGTAAGTTGGCACAGTTACCCTAGGCTAGTCCATCGCAAGGCACCTCACTTAAAGGAGAGCTGGAAGCTGGTACAATGGTTTAATACCAGGACTGCTGGCAGCTCCCACCTTGTGACCTGGAATTGCAAGGTGATCTGTGAAGAGAGGCTTCTTGAAATATCATCACATATGCTCCGAGGGTATGCTTGCTGCTGCTTAAGTATTTTGAAGAAGGGACATCTAGTAAATGTGCTCAGTACACTCCTTTCTTCTTCAATCACATCTTTTCTCACTGTATTCTTTTTCTCCCTTCTTAATGAAACAGCCAAAAAGTAACATGTTCTCATAATAATCATGTGACGTTTCCTCCTGTTAATTTATTTAAAATCATGAGCACTTATAACATGTCTGATGCTGGGCTAAGTTATAAAAATATAGAAATGAAAAATGTTGCTTATGCAATCAATGAGTAACAGTCTAATGGTGAAGAACAATTAGATAAATGGGTAAAAAAAAAGGTTACTAGTACTATTACGGAGGTATTTGCAAGATGTTATACTTGGTACTACTGAAGAAATTATCAGAAGTGGTGGAATATAAATGATAACCTGTATCTAATAAAAAAAACTTTCTTGAACAGAATAAGAGTAGGTCTATAAAAGACGTGTGACATAGCAGATAAATTCACAAAAAGAGGCCAACGTTTAAATATATGCTTAAGAAATTTAATTTTCTTAGTAATTGTCTTAGTTTGAATAAATATTTCTACCACAAGAAAATAGTGATCATTTATAAAGTTTTCCCCCTAAGGAACTTAATTATTGTTTAAATAATTTTGATTGCGTGACTCTCATTCATTATAGGACAAAGTAATGCCATTTTTTTAACACTTCATATTTTCCATGGAATGTCTAGTTAGCCTTTATTTTATTCTTGAAGGTTTTTTTTTTCACATTCTTTAGGCCCTTTGCAGATGTCCTGGTTTTTCCTTTGATAATTCTCTTGAGTTAACTCTACTTGTTTTTTTGTAGCCTTATTCACAACACTTCTATTACAGATCATTGCCCAGAATATAATTACATGGCCAGCTGAATGCAAAAATAAAATTCAATTTGTCATTAATGGACATATATCCTCAAGTAGCTTTCTGTGTCAGTTTTGATTAGATGTAGCTGCATATGAGAATAAATAATAATTGTAACTTAAGCAAGATAAAATTGTATAACTCTATTACGAAAAGAAATTTGGCAGTACGGAGCTGGTGTGGTGGGCTCATATTGTCATCAGGGAAGTAGTTTTCATCTCTGTTTTTCATTACACTCAACCTATGGCTTTCATTCTCAAGAAAGCCAAGAAAGTCAAAATGAATGTTAAAGCTGCAGCTACCATGTCTACAAATTAGAAGAAAAAATAAGAGAGAAACAATCTCTCTCTTTTAAAGATATCTCTTTCAAGCCTCCTTTACAACACATCCACTACAGACCATTGGCCAGAACTTGGTCATATAGTCATTCATAGCTGCAAGAGAGGCAGTGGGATGTAATTTTTTTTTTAAAGCTTAGTTGGAATGTGTCTAAGTAAAAACTGTTTTCTATTGTTGACTTATAAAATTAATGAATTATTGTGGGGAACAGATTTCTATCTCTTTCATGTATAAAAATACCTTCACTTTGATCTCACATTGTTTCATATTTTGGCACAGTATAGAATTCCAAGTGGAAAATAACTTTTTATCAGAACTTTGAAAGTTTTTCTACCATCATTTAGCATTCATTATAATGATAGGAGGCTAGTACTACAAAGGAATTATACTTATCTTTTTTTTTAGTCTCTGCAAGCTTTTAGTTCTTTATCCTTAATGTTCTGAAATTTCACAATAATTTTTCCATTTATTTTCATTTATGATATCATTTAGCTCTTCAAAATTATGTTCCATTATTTCTTTGATTTTTTTTCACTCATTTCCTATATCTTTTCTTTCTATAACTCCTATCAAGAGTTAGGACTCTCAAATTAGTCTTCTGTCACTTATTTTTTTCTGTCATATTTTTGTCTCTACTTCTTCCTACTTCACGGAGGAAAGTATCCTGGAATTTTTTCCTTTCAATGCTTCAACCCAATTCTTTTATTGAATGTTTTGGCATAATATTTTAATCATCAAGATCTTATTCTTGTTCTTTGAATCTTCCTTTTTCATAGCATCCTGTTATGTTGTGAACACAGCATCAGCTGACATGTGTCTGAGAATATCAATAAAGGCTTTTTTGTGTTTTCTCATTACTGTTGAATATCTCTATTTCCTTTGAAACATTTTCTTTGTTTATGTTAGAATCAATCTCATGCCATATTTTACTCTTCAAATATTTAGTGATTCTTGGTTTTCCATTTATATTTGAGAATGAAGGCATGTAAGAATTTCAGCTAACATAGTTGATGAAAGAAACTCCCACCACTGCAAACATTATGAAATATTAGAATAAACACACACACACATACATTTGAGCTTAAAGATAGGAAAAGAATATCTGCAGCTTGCAAATATAAAAAAGAAACTCAAAGTCATAGCTAAGTATAAAAATAAAAGGTAAGTGCTCTACAGGGGCATCATATTTGATTATAAGATAGATGCCTATGGAAAAAGGTTTTAGGAAGAAGGTTTAAGGAAGAAGGTTTTAGGAAGAAGGTTTAAGGATCAGTTAAACACAATGAACTGACACTGAGCTCTCAAATAAAGCTCTGAGTCTCGAAGGACATGGCATGGGACCCAACTAACCACACTGGACTCTATGTGATAAAAGATTTATCCACAGAAAATCATAAAACCAAGTCTCTGCAGTGGGAGATACAGAGTTAGAACTCACACTCTACTCTTAGGGAAGGAATTATAAGCAGAATATAAATATAATATCTGTTCTGGAATTGTTGATACCCACAGGGTCTTAGCAAAGGCAACTTTAAAATTGCCCAATAGATTACCCCGTATTATAGAGCACCAAGTGCTATCTTGGCAAGTAAATATTATTAAAAAGAAAGAGGCAGAAGAGGAAGAAGAGGAGGGGGATTATAAAGAAAAAGATAAAAATGAGATTCAGCAGGTACATAAAACAGGAAAATTAAATCCCGTGTACTACAGGTAATGAACTAAGTTGAAAGAAACTTCTTTTAAAAGGCAAATCTGGAAACAAAAGAATTTCTAAAACATAAAAAGGAGCTAAATAGTTCTAATTCTGATGAAAACTATAAATCCACAGATTTGAGGAGTACAACAAACTCCAAACAGAATGAACAAAAAGAAAACACACCACAGCACATTATCATCAAATTGTTGGAAACCAGTGATAAAGAGAAAATCTTAAAAGCTGCCAGAAAATAAAAAGCCACATTACATACAGAATGAGATTAGAAATGACCACAGATCAGAAATGATGCAAGACAGATCACAGTGAAATGACATATTTATGTGCTAAAAGGAAAAAGTATCAACTTATAACTATATCCAATGAAAATATCCTTCAAAAAGGTTAAAGAAGGCCATTTCTAAACAAGTAAAAGATGAGAGAATTGATTGCAAGCTAAACCACACTATAAGAAATGTTAGAAGAAAATTTTCATACTAAAGAATAATGTTTCCAAATAGAAACTCAGATTTATTCAAAGAAATAAAGAACACTAGACACTCATATTTACAAAAAGAAATGAAGAACACTGGAAATGGTAAACATGGGAATTAGAAAAATCAGTATATAACCCTTTTTCCTTATTCTTAAAATTTCTGTAAAGATAATTGGCTGTTTAAAAAATGTATTATGAATTTTATAAATATGTAGAAATAGGATATATGATACTAATAGCACAAAGGATAATGGAGGGTCGGTGGGTAGAACTATCCTGTGGTAAGGTATGACATTGCACTAGAAGTAAAAAACATACTGTGATAATTGACAATTATTATTATAAACCCTAGAACAACCAAACATACAAAAAAAAAAAAAAGGTAAGTCAGAATACTAAAGCTATTAAATTAATCAATAAGGCAAGAAAAGTCCACATGGAACCAAAGGACAAATAGTACAAATAGAAAGCAAATAGCCATAGACTAGAATAAAAATAAATATACTGATAATTTCATTACATATATATATATATATAATCTGAATACTCAATTAGAAGGCAGAGATTATTCAACTCGTTTGAAAGCGAGGAGCACCTATATGCTATGAATAGAAAAACAAATTTAAATATAAAGCACAGGTTAAAAATAAAAAGATGAAAAAGGAGAAATCATACAAACACTGAAATAGCTATATTAATAACAAAGTAGATTTCACAGGATGAGGAATATTATCTAAAATATGGCAGGACCATTAAAAATTGAAAATGGCAAATTCATCAAGAGTATATAATCATTCTTAATGTGTAAGCAGCATCTAATAAGAGCTTTACAATATATAAAGTGAAAACTTATACACAAAAAAGAAAAATAAAAATTCACAATTATAGTTGGAGATTTCAACATTCATCTCTTAGTAATTAATGAAAATATATTTATAGAATCAGCAAAGACATAAAAGACCTAAACAAAAATAGAAACTAGCTGTGTTAGCTGATATGTATAGGGCAATATACCAATATCAGCAGTAGACACATTCTTTTCAAGTGCACATAAAACATCCACCAAGCTAGACTAAGCTAAGTTCAAACACTGAGAAGGATCAAAGTCACACAGAATTTATTTTCTCATACATATGCACAAATTTAATAGAAAATAAATACCAAAAAACAATCTGGGAAATATCCAAATATTTGGAAATTAAACAAGTCACTTCTAAATAATCCATAAGTCAAAGAAGATATCAAAAAAAGACATTATTAATATTTTTAAAGAATGACATAAAAATCACTACATATCAAAATGTGTAAGATGAAGCTAAAACAATATTTAGAAAAAAATGTATTGCTTTAGATATTTACATTAGAGAAGACAGTTTAAAAATCATCTAAGTTCCCATATTAGCAAAGTAAGAAAAGTAACTCAAAGAAAGTGAATGGGAGAACATAACAAAGTAAGAATGAAAATTAATAAAATGAAACACACACACAACAGAGAAAAATTAATGAAACCAAACCTGGTTCTCAGAAAAGAAAAATTAATTAACTTCTAATAAATTCCTGGATCATGAATTAGCAAAAGGAGATTATTAGTGGGACAATCAATAAAATGTTAGTAAAGTCTGTAGATTAAAAGTATTGTCCAATGTTAATTTTCTGGTTTTGATAAGGTATTATAAATAAGATGTTAACATTTGGGGAAGCTGAATGAAAGTTATATAGAAACTCTTTGCACTATTTTTTGGCAACTTATTTCTAAGTCTAAAATTATTTAAAAATGAAAAAGTTTTTAAAAAGAAATCAGAACTTCTGTTCTCTTAAAGACTATTAACAAATCAAAACAGCAAGCCGATGATTGGGGAAAAAATATTTGAAATGCATACATCTGATGAAGATTTGTATAAGAATATATAAAGAAATCTTATAACTCAATCTTAAGAAGACACACAAACCAATTAAAAACTCGTACAATATTTGAACAGTTATTTCACAAAAGAATAGATATAAATGTCAAATAAGCACGTGAAAACATGCTTACAATTACTAATCACCAGGGAAATGCAAACAAAATCACAATACTATATCACTGAATTTAAAATATATTGGCTAAAATTTTAAAACACCACTGACACTAAATGCTGGCTTACATGCAGATCAACTCAACACTAACACGTTGCTGTTGGGAATGTAAACTGGTACAATCATTTTTAGAAATGCTTCAAAAGTTTTAAATGAAGCTAAACATACTCAGCATATAACCCAGCAATTACACAGATAAGTATTTATCAAAAAATAATAAAAATATATACAAAAAAGACATGAATAAGAATGCTCATTGCATTATTCAAAGTAGCTCAGGCAATGGTAATCAAAACAGTGTGGTACTGACATATGCAAAAGAATAAAGTTGGACTTTACACTATATACAAAAATTATCTCAAAATTGGTCATAAACTAAAATAAAAGGCTAAAACTATAAAACACTTAAACAAAAATATTAGGAGGAAATCTTCATCACATTAAATTTGCAATGATTTCTTGGATATGACACCAAAAGCACAGGCAACAATTACAAAAGTAGATAAACTAGACTTCATCCAAATGTAAAACTTTATAAAACAAAAGACACAATCAAGAGAGTGGAAGGAAATATTTGCAAATCATATATGTGATAAGGAATTAACATACAGAATAAAAAAAAAAAGCTCCTACAACTCAAAAAATTAAAACCACCCATTTAAAAAAGTAGGCAAAGAATTTTAATAGACATTTCTCCATATTTGAATGGCCAAAAAGCACAGGAAAAAATGCTTGGCATCACCAGTCATGAAGGAAAAGTATATCAAAACCACAATAAAACATCACTTCATACCACTAAACGAATATTATAAAACAATAAACACCCTCCACCCCAAGAAATTGGAACCCTATGTGTTGTGGTTAGGAATGCTGGAGCTGCTGTGAATAACAGTATGGCAGATCCTCAAAAAGTTAAATTTGAGAATTGCCACATGATCCAGCAATTCCTTTTCCAGGTATATCCCAGAAGCATTGAAAGCAGGAGCTTAAACAGGTAACTGTGCATCTGTGTTCATAGCATTATTATTCACAATAGCAAAAGATTGAAACAACCAAAATATCCATCAAGATGAATAAACAAAATTTGGTATATGCATGCAATGTAATACCATTCATCTTTAAAAGGAATGAAATTCTGATATATGCCACAATATGGATGAACTTTGAAAACATGCAATGTGAAACAAGCCAGACACAAGAGGATAAATATTATATGATTCTACTTCTATGAGGTACCTAGAATAGGCAAATTCATAGAGACAGAAAGTATAATAAAGTTACCAGAAACTAGGGGAAGGGGGAAATGGAGAGTTATTATTTAATGGATGTGGGATTTCTGTTAGGATGAGGAAAAAGTTCTGGAAATGGATAGTGGTGAAGGTCGCACAACACTGTAAATGCACTTAATGCCACTGAATTATACACTTAAAAATAATTCAAATGGTACGTTTTATGTTATGTATATTTTACCACAGTAAAAGAGTATGAAAACATGCCCCCAAACTTGGAAACAGGCAAATGTCCACAAAGGAAAATGGAAAAACATATTGTGGTATCTTCATACACTGGAGTACTACTAAGTAATAAAAAGTAACAATGTAGATAAATTCCAGAAACATAATACTGAACAAATGAACCTAGACACAAAATAAGTATATGCTATATGATCCCATTTATATGAAGTTCTGGAAAAAGCAAAACTAATCTATAGTGACAGAAATAAAGCAGCTGACTGTAACAAGAGTATAAGGGAACTTTTAAGGGTGCTGGGAATATTTTCTATCTTGATTAGCATTGTGATTATACAGGTGTTATGTATTTGGCACAATTATTGAACTCTAAACTTATAATGAAGGAATTTACTATTTTATTTTATGTAAATACCTCAATAAAGTTGGGGAAAGGAAGGAAAGAAGGGGAAGAAGGAAAGGAGGGAGTGAGGGAAGGAAAGAGGGCAGAATAAGGGATGAAGGGAGAGGGAGGAAAGAAATTGCACAGCTATAGCAATTAGAATAATATTGATACAAGAAAAGGCAATTATATACATTGAATAGAACAGAGAGTCCAGAAACAATTCTACATATATACACAAATTTGGCAGTGACAGAGATGGCATTGAAAAGGAGAGAAAAGATTAAGTACAACAATAAGCCAGCTATGTAGTCAAAAAGTTTAATTCTAACCCTGCATCACACCAACACACAGTACATTCCAGAATGATTGAACATCTAAATATGCAAGATGAAATTTTATAGCTTTAGAAGAAATTATAGAATAATTTTATGATTTCAAGGTATTGAAGAATTTCCTCAGACACATCATAGCCCCTGTACTTCTCCTGTACATATATGATAAAAATTAAGAAATTTGATCACATCAAAACTGTAACTATCTCCACCCAAAAGATGACAAATAAAGTTAAAAGCTACACCACATACTCACAAAAGATATTTGCTAACACATCAAAGCCAAGTTTTCATTTATCTAGATTATTCAGGGAGTCTCAAGAGTCTTAATGCAGTTTTTAGCTTTAATAATTTCAGAAGTGCAAGTGCTACTAACTTACATTAACATTTGAAAAATTAACTTTATATTTTAAAATATTGATGTTTCTATTAAAATTCAATATAACTATTGTCTTGTGTGACACATTTAGCTGATTTTCAAACTTCATTTAAAAGTTTCTGTAGCTGTTGCTTAGTGATAGAAAGAATTGCATTTATAATCCTGGTTTAAGATCCTACAAAGAAGGAGGTTTTGATGAACACACAGCAGAGAGTTCAAACATGTTCCCAGGAAAAAAAGTCTAATGGAGTCAGACCAGGTGAACCAGGTGGCTGAGGAAGAGGTTTCCTCCACTGAGCCATTGTCTGTGAAGTGTCACGCAGAAACCATTCCATTCAAATAAGTTAAAGTAAGAAAAAATTTACTCCTCAACCCCACAAAAGTAAATAAGTGGACGAGCAATGTAAATAATTATACTGCCAAATGATATATATGTAACTGCATAGCATTTAAACTTTTTGAGCCATCAAAGCTTAAAACTTCACTAAGATTTAGACACTGCATAATGAATGCCTACAAATTTCTTTTTCTTTTTTCTTTTTTTTTTGCTTCTTTTTCTTTCTTTCCACATTGTTCTATCAGTTGTTTTAAACATATTTAAGCCTGTATTGATAGATGTATATGCATTCATGCATTAATGACTTTTTTAAAATTTAGTATTTCTTTTAGCAATAGTCAGGGTTCTCCAAAGAAACAGAGCCAAAAGGAGTTGATCTGCCATCTGCACGGTGGAGACCCAGGAGAGCAGGTGGTGTAATTCAGCCAGAACCTGGAAGTATGAGATCCAGGAGAAACCAATGGTGTAAAAATCAGTCTAAGGGTAGGAGAAGATGAGATGAAAAGTTCCAGCTCAAGCACTGAGGTAGAGGAAAAGGGGCACATTCCACCTTTCTCTGCCTTTTATTCTATTCAGGCCTTCAATGAATTGGATGAGGTTCCCCC
Source organism: Pteropus medius (assembly GCF_902729225.1). Lineage (NCBI taxonomy): Eukaryota > Metazoa > Chordata > Mammalia > Chiroptera > Pteropodidae > Pteropus > Pteropus medius. The sequence continues at coordinate 49,433,275 of NW_024344378.1, read as the reverse complement.
CAACCTCTCCCTCCCCCCAACCCACTGAGAAGGGAATGATTTTGAGAACACCAATTCAAATACTAATGTCACCCACTAACACTCTCATAGACACACCCAGAAATATTTAACCTGGGCACCCCAAGGCCAGTCAAGTTGACACATGAAATTAACCAACATACCACCCATCTTCATCCTGTAGGGGATGTGAAGTGAAACAAACAAAAAAAGTGCAGAACATTGCATATGTATCCATATGAATAAAAGGGAGAGGTGCGTATGGGTAAAAGTAATGAGTGTGTGTGTGTGTGTGGCTGTGGTAAAGGCAGGAGGGTAAGCGCGTGTGTGTGTGTGTATCTATATATAGTTCTCCATTCTCCTTAGGTGGGAGAAATAATGCTTTAGAATTAGGTGGTAAGGCAAATGTGGGGGTCCATTCTTCCCATGTACAGGCATTGATGAACAGAAGGCCATAGTCACTCCCAATTTCTGCCAAATTGTGTAGAAGAGAAAAATAATTTTCATGAGAAGAACTAAAGCCCACTGGGAATTTCTTTAAAAGCTAAATGAGAAAATGTAAAGATAAGAGAAACCATCACAGATAAAACTTAGCCTTAAGTAATGAAGCTAGCTACAAGCTACAGTTTAGCATTTTTAGCTGTAAATTAAACCAGGGTTGAGTATTGACAGGACTAAGGATTTTTAAATATACATCAAATAAGTGATGTCCAAATTCCCCTGCCCCATTGACCTAGGCAGGGCTGGGACCACTGTGGCCTGAAATGGAATTTCTTACCCAAGGCAACTAAAGACATCAAAGGACTGAGGAAAGTAAAGGTCTGGGTAGAAGTGTCAAGCCAGGAAGAATGTTTGAAAAATTACTAAAACTAAATGAGAATGAATTGCCCAAATTAGAAGTGGCACTAAAGTCAGACGTACAGCAAGGAATAGAGGATCAGAGGATAAGGACAGATGAAACACGATGGAAGCAAGAAGGCAAAGGGGTGTTGCTGAGTAATTACCTAGAAAACGTGCTGGTCTAGCTTACAAGTGTGAACTAAACACAGGGCGTCGGACAAAGACGTGGGTTCGCTGGCTTTGATGCTTGAAGGATAGAATAGACAGGTAAATACAGTGCTGCACTAAGCCATACTGGAGGCTGGGTAAAAGGAAAAGTTTTTTATTTAACATTTAATGTCTTGTTCATAATTGTTTGCATTAATTTTGATTTTTTGAGATTCTGCATTAAAGTATTATTTTATCTTGATCACTGAGAGTTTTTGTGGCCACTTACAATTGCACCCAAGGTGAGTGCCTCTACTTGCCTCACCCTAGTCTAGCCCTGGTGAATAAACAGAAATTGGAAGAAATATTAAATTCATGCTTTCTAATTATAGTGAATAAATACAGTAAGAGAAAAGCCATGAATGATTATTACCAAATGAAAACATGATACATGAATAGTATCACCCATGAAGTCTAACGAACACTAAAGCAGTATGCGACTGAGTATATGAGACTTAGTTATTAAATGGTGACGAATTTTAGAGTTCCCAGTCCAGGAATGATGCAAATAGTGTGGTTTGGTCTGTTTCAAAGCAGTCATCTTGAGAGACTATATCCTGATTCCAAGAATGAAATTGATCACCTAAAATACTTCCAAAAATTTCTTTTCTGAAAATACCTTCGAGTTTGCAGTTTGCCATATAATTATTTACTGGGTATCACTTTATTTTGCAAAACACTTTCATATACATTATGATTCACAAAATCACTTATTTCTCAGTTTGGAGAGACATTGGTGACCTTCTGTATTCAGAGGCGTCAGCCTTAGCTGTCTTTGGACAGTTTTCATTTCTTCCCTTACCTGGCACAGAAACTGAAGACCATAGAGATAACCAAAGTGAGGCAGAGAACAGATATAGAATCCTGATCTTTTGGCTCTGGTGCACCATTCATGACCATCCATCGAGATGGAGTTTTCTCAAATTTTCAGCATAACTAATGATTGCCACAGTGAAAGGCCCAAATCGGGATGTGAGATTTCCAAGTTATTAACTCTTTATTTCATTATGCTAAGTGTCCATATAAAGTCTTCAAAAATTTTAAATCATAGAAAATATTTTTAATTTGAAGGTAGCCTGGATTTACTTATAATGTGCTTTTTAAAAAAAACTTATTCCAGGAATAAGAGCTATGTAATGCCATTTTTTCCCTTTCGTTCACACTAAGCCTCATTTTATGAATGATCTGTACAAGCGTTTTAAAGTTTATTCCAAAAGAGAAGTTTCAAATATATTTTGACAAATATCTCCATTATCAGAAAACTGTAGACTTTACAAAATATGCGGATACCTTTAATAGAGATATTGCAGTGGGAAGAGCATAGACCCTGGACCTAGACAGCCTGAGTTAAAATCCTGGAGTCCACAACTACTGTCTGCATGTGCCCCATTATACAATACTGAGACTTTCAAGACTTAGTTTCCTCGTTTTTAAAATGGGGATAAGAGCACCTACTTGATGGAGTTTTTGGATGATTAAATTAGTTATTACATGTCAAAAGTTTTTGCAGCATTTGTGCAAGCGATAATTATCATTACTTAACTAAATTCACAAATTCCGTGCCCCACGGAATATAGATGACATTATTTTATGGTCACCAATCAGAAGTTTGAGAAGGTTTGGATGTTAAGGTCCAAAGTTAAAATAAGTTAGTTCTACCTGTGCTGGATAAAATAATTTAATAATGTCTGAGAAGAGTTAGTTTTATAAATAACGTGCTTTTGAATTTCTCTCGTAATCTTGCTTTAATTGTAAATATCTTATAGTTATCATGATATATAACCATTGCAATAAAGATTAGACTTTTGTTTAAAAATTTTGAACTGAATGAAAGAGAAGAGCTTCCACTTCCATACAAGCAATCTATGATGCAGAATGCCTACTAGGTGTGTCCACAACCAAATCCATACAGCCTACAGGATGTATGGAATGAAACTGAAGAAAAATGTCCTGTAAAGCTGACATAGCTTCTCAAATCCATTAAAGGTCAAATCGCATATCATCTTGTCAGTATGTTTCTTGACATTCATTTTCCTTTCTTGTTTCAATCTTAACCAATTTTCATTGCCTTATGCTTCCAAACTGTACATTGTTTTTAAAATGGATGAAGTAGTTTGTTGCTTGATCCAGGTTATTAAAAAAAAGGAGGTAGAAATTTTTCAAATGAAAATTCCTTTGATAAAAGACTCACTGTTTAATGTGCAACCGTATGTCTGTAAACATAGCCTAATAGACCTCTGTGAACTGAAATCATTCTTTCATTCATTCATAAAACAATTATTTATAGAGTGCCTGCTACATGCAAGGCACCCTTTAGGCTCAGAACAGAACAAGTCCTTCCCTTTGTTTGGACAATAAATGACAAAACAAATAAATATGTAATATGTCATGTGGTGTTAACCGAGGAAAACAAAGCAAGGTAAATGGAGTGTAATGGGTGGTGTGTGTGTGTGTGTGTGTGCGCGCGCGCACGCACACGTGTGCATGCATGTGGTGCTTTAGATAGCATGGTCTGAAAAGGCTTCTCTAATGAGGTGACATTTGAGCAAAGACCTAAATTGCAAATACAAAACCCAGAACCACAGTGTGCTCACTGTAGACCAGCGCGACTGAAGCAGAGAGAGTATGAGAGAAAGAGAGGGTTGATACTGGCATCCATGTTTTCTTCACTCTCACAGCTGTTGGGACACTTAACTAGAGCCATGTAAGGTCTTGTAAGGACTCTGATTTTCCCCCTTATCTTTCAGCTGATCCATCAGCTTGGGAAATTACCCTAGGAATATTTTTTGTGGACTATTAGGCACAAGCCATAGTCATTGTTCTCCATGTGTAGCCATCACACATATGACCATTTATTCCCACAGCACTTTGTGATCCATCTTTTCCTCACTGTTTAATCATCTTGTGCAGAGAAACTTGTAAACCATTACTAAATGGTGGTACTCTTCACTTATATCAAAGATGATTCCATTTTGAGGAGAAAATATTGCTAAATACCACTTTAGTGCTGAATATTAGCAACCCTTCTTATTGGCAGAAAACTGTCTTTTCTCTTCCTTTCTCGTTATTCCCTTAGCTCTCTATTTATCCCTATCCACCAAGTCCATACATTAATTCTGCTTCATGCCCTCCTATGGCATAATTAAATTTATTACCATTTATATCATCCCTACTTTAGCAACTTGTCCTCAATACATTCCATACTTAGAATTTTCTCTTTTCTTTCTTAGCACAAATCCCTTTTCCTAGGCTGTGTGTTCTCCAGGCCACATTCCATGCTACTTTACAAAAATAAGCGTATGCTAATATGTAAATGCGTACAAATAACATAACTTATTACCTACCCTATTCACAAAGTGAACAATTAATATTTAGAATTAATATTATCCAAGAGAGAACTACTAATGCTGGAAAATTTCAGGTAAACTTAAAGGAAGACAACATTTTTGGACAGGTGTCTGTGTAATTTAACGGTTCTTGAAATCCCTTAAGTGTTTGCTAATGCATTCAAAGTAACATACAGTACTCCACCAAAAGCTGATGGTCTGTTTGTCACAAAACATGTCATCAACATGTTCTGTGTTCCTCTGGTCTCAGTTCCCTTTCCAAGTCTTAGTCACAGTAGTTTGCAGCATGGTATTTAGACAAGTTGGAGAGACCAGAATCAAATAATGGTAACAGCCTTCTCTGGTGAAGCCCTCCTCTCAGAAACAGGATTGGGAGAAGCAGATGGTGAATGTCACATTGGATCAGCCGTGATGGATGGGTAACATGGAAGAGTCTCAATGGACCCTGTGTTGTCCACACTGGGCATCGGGCAGTGACGCAGATCTGACTTAGGCTGCTCTAGTGAGTAGCAACTACTGAATGCTGCTATTGTTTTGATGAAAAGAGCCCTGTGGATTGTTTTTGATCTGCATATTAACAAAGAAGAGAAAGACAGCCAAGTTATTTCTTCGAAGCAGCAAGAAAGACATTTTTCCTTGAAAATGTGCATGATACATCTCTATTGGAGAACACACACACACGCACACAGACAAAACAAACAAAAAACAAATGAAAAGTCTTTTCAACCAGAACGTGTGGTTTGCTTTCTTTTATTCCTTAGTATACATGAATACGTGAAAATGCACAACACTCAGACGTGCAGCCTGATCAAGTGATAATCTCTTATAATGTGCCTCTATTTAAAGCAACAAACAGATGGAAGGTTTATGAGCAAGGCTTGTAAAAGTAAAAGCAAATGATTATAATAGTTGTACTTTTAATAGGATTCCCTACAATCTAAAACATTATTCCCCAAGGAACAAATTGTTCTATAAAATAACATTACTTAGGAAAGACACAGTCCGCCCTGACTTTGCTGAAGCAACAGACTCCATGATGGTTTTTGATTGCAGGAGGCTCTCAAATCGAATCAGCGTCCTGGGAGAAAGAACACGGGGACACCACGATTCCCAAAGAAAAAAGTTCAGTAGAAAAGGGAGAAAGATCCAAGGGGAGAAAAGGGATATAAAATATGTATAAACTTTGAATTTCTTACTTTCTAATTCTCTACTTAGAAAAAAAAAGTTTGGGGACATTCCTATGAATTTAAGATAAGCATGCAACATTGCTTCCTCCACTTCCAATGCAGACCCAAGTCCAACTTCAGCACAGCAAATCTTGCTTAACAAACGATGGAATTGTAAGCAACCCAACACTAATTCATTATCATTATCTCTTTTTAAGAGAAACCAAACTCACTATAATTCTATCATTAAGATAAATATACCGTAGTGATGGCCTTTACGTAAATTATAATTAAAGCTAATCTTAATTAAAGTTATTACACCATTTTGGGAGAAAATAAACAACCCAAAGACAGGGAAACAATGTGGTCAATAACTCACTCCAAAAATATTTTTTGCCTCCAAAGCTCGCATTGAAGGAGACATTCCTGCGTATGATACAAATGATTCTGACATTAAGAAAAGTAAACAAGTAAGAAAAATAAAGATGGAAAAATTCTGTGGTCAGTTCACAAGTGCTTTTTTATTGTTCAAGGCAGGGTTAAAGCCTTTTATAAAGACAAGGATATATGTGCTGCTAGATTGGATATGACATTGGCCTAGTCTAGTTGCCCTTGCACAGAACTCGGGCTGCCGGTAACATGCCATGGACAAAACACGTGTCGATGCTTCTAAACAAAAATGAGGGCGGGACCTAATGCAGCTAATTTAAATCATTATTCCAATGTTATTTTGTAGATCGAATAGAAAAAAAAGGTACTGAAGTCTGGTTATTAATGGATTTGAGAGACAAGGGCAAACATTCGATATCCTCTATTAGATTTTGAGGATTTTAATCTAAGTAACAGGTTACATAAGCTACAAGAGGGACTGTTGCCACCCTCGATGCAAGTCATTCACGGACTGTGTCGACTCAGTAGCCATGTTAATGGGCTAGAACTGAGAAAGTAGATTCTTCTTGAGTATTTCAGGGATTCTGACCTCTCAGAGTTTTACGATAGCAATACTCTAGTCATTTGGTACCTATAACTTGGAAGGATTCTCTTTCTGATTTTGCCGTCCTCAAAGTAACCTAATACTGAGAGATCCAGGACAATGAACACTTGATATAAACAGAAGCAAAAATAAATGCTGTAGTGTTAAGAGGAACCATCCTTTCAGATATCTTCTAGAACGATTTTACTGGTGTACCAATATATTAAATGACATTATAGCCACCCAACCAGTATGATAATGCTTGTTTTCCTTGTAACATTAGTGCTGAAATATCATCAAAGATGCACAAGACCATCTCACAAACTATGAATTTCATTTTTGAGAGGTCCTGAGAAAGATAGCAAATTCAAAGGGTTTGTGCTTTCTGTTAAAAACTGTTTGATCTGGTGGGTGTTTTCTATAATTGTCCCTTTCTTTCTAACTTCTGACCCACTACTCTATCTTTTATCAACTCATTACCTTTAAATAGTACCCAAAGGAACAAGCCAGCTCCAAACACAAATATAGCCATAGACATGGCTGGAAGTGTGTGTGGTTAAAAATGAATGAGTGAATGAATGAATGAATGAATGAATGAATAATTAAATAAATAGAAGTTCCTGGTGCAACCAGAACCTGGTGCTGGGAAAGATGTCTGACACTGTCTAGTATTCAGGGCAAGAAGTGGATTTAGAAATGAACACAGAGATTTACGAAGGCTATTTGTTCCAATTCAGAAATTGTAACGACATGAAGCCAGCCATAAACCTATGGCCTGGCTGGGAACATATACCTTCTGCTCTCTGAAAATCTGCAAACTAAAATGCATTGCTTGTGATAAAGATGCTAAAGGATGGGGGCAGGAGGTTACACAGAATATAAGAAATTAAGATTTAAGAGGAATAAAAGAGCATGGGCTTCATCTAAACTACAATTATTTCTCTAAAAATAAACCCACAGCACAATGGTATCAAAGAGATCTCTACTCAATAGGCAAGCTAAGGACATAGTCTCTCTCACTGGGCTATAGCCACTGAGCGTGCTCAGAGAGGCCCCAGGTGTGACCTCTGCTCCCCTGTGAGCAGTGGAGGGGCCAGGCAATCTATCATGGTGTTCATCTTGTCAGCCCTGGTGCTTTGCCGCTGCTGTCTGTCACCTTGGTGGATGAGACCTGCTTAAGGGCAATCATGTCAATCTCTATGTGACCACTCAGTCTAAGGCAGAAAGATGATGTTGACAGGCAAAGTCAACAGAAGGTACCAAAAGCTAAAGTCATAGCCTTCCCACAGGGATGCAATGCAGGCCATTTTTTTTTCTTTAGCTTTTCTTTATTTTCACTTTCTCTTTTTCTTTTATTCTCATGACAGAGGTTAAGGCATACAGAACTTGCCTTCAGAGCTGATCATCTCGGATAAACCTGTTGCCCTCTGAGTTTTTCCCATAGTAAACATAGCGACATTTCCCCAGGACACCTGAAAAATAAAAGGAAACACATCATTACGAACCACAATTATAGCAAGGACCAATTGGTTCTGTAAAGCAGAAACATAACACAAGCTTAAAACCAATGGGTGGCAGCAAATGAATTAAGTCTCAGAGAGAGAGACCCTACTTTCTTGTCCTCAGATTTGATATTCAAATAAAATGTCACCAGAGCACAGGCTCCTAGGAATAATATGGTTCCTGCATGATGTCTCTTCATATTCCAGAGACTTTTCTAGTTTGGCCAATTACTCCTCAAAATAAAGCCTAACCTTCTCCTTTCTCCAGGTCCCCTTAGCAATTTCTAAAAATAGAAAATTAAGAGTTTTAACATGGCCCCAGCTCAAGCAAATAATGTGGAACAGTCTTCCCAGAATGTGAATATTTCCAAGTCCTTTATCATGAACCACTTTGTTAACTTCCAGAAAGAACCTTTCAAATCCCAAGAGGCATCAGGCACATAACGGATGATTAAGGAGAGCGGTGGTGTTGACAAAATGCCACATGGAAAGTAACAAGAGTCTCCAACATTAAATGGCTTTTTCTCATAGGCATCCTGAACTGTATTCTCAGGTTGGAATGCATTTAATTTTCATCTTCAGTTTTATTTTAACTTATTATGTGGCTTCCTATACAGCTTTCTTCTCATTCAAGAGAATTATAGGAGGACTTACTTATGAAAAATGCCCCTAGAATTGGGTCAAATCTTTTAATCAACTCAATATTTATTCTAAATATCTATACGAAGTCACCTGCCATAGTTATTATGAAAGCTTTGTGGGATTATTAAGGAAAAATAAGTTGTAAGACAATATTCAAAATAAAAATTTGATTTTTACAACATTGTATTTTCTTCTACTTTTAGAAAAGCTAAAATTCAGCTTCACAGAGTTGTCTTATTAATAGCACTTGAGTCTCTGATGCATGCATAACCGGGAAAAAAAAACGAGAAACTAGATGTCCACAAAACATTAATCTATGAGCCTCAAATCTGCCTATAAAGAGAGCTATCTATATGGAGGATTTTTTTCCCCCCATCAGTTTGATAGTAGGAAACCAATAATCACCAACTATTTTTCATCTGGGATAAATTAGCACTTGAAATAATCCAGGTTCTTCACATCAGAAGTTCTAAGTAGTAAATATTTTTGTGATTGTACAAGAGATATTTCTCCACCGCAGAACTTTAAGCCTTATTCTTAAATAAAGACTACACGTGACTCTTAGAAACTTTTAAGGACAGGGTAGATGCTCCTTGGTTTGGATGGCATAGGAGGAAGCTGGGGATTGCTGGGGTTACAGACTCTCCAAGAATTAGCAATAGGGAGAGGATGACATTGTTCCACAGACTCTAACTGGTCTTGGGCATGCCCTCATTACTTCTCTTTTCTGCCGTGCTCCTATGAGCAAGTTTGCTGTGGACCAGACTTCTCCCTTGGCTATGCTTTCTCCTTGGCCACCCATCCTCAATTACTGTTTTTGAGTTTTGGTCTGGTGCCTGGAAACACTGAGTTTGGATGGAACCTCCCTGAGACCTTTCTTCAGACTAAAATGATTCTTCTGGCTGTTGGCAGTGAGCTGTTCCCTTTTTGTGCTGAATTATGTAGCACCTGGGGTTGGACTAATATTGTCACCAATGCCAGAACCGTTCTGTGGGCTTGGCTCTCCAGGATCTGGTCCAACAACCATATCTCCTACAGGTCTGGTTGGGAGTGCTTAGAGGTTTCTGAAAATCTATAAGATGCTTCCTCAAACATAATTGATTCAAATACAACTTCAAGAAACAGAGAATGAAGCAGGGGGATGTTAATTTCTTTCTACAGTACCAAGACTACATGAATTTTTATAAAAAGGAATGGAAAGGGCTGTCACATATCATAAAGAACAGCCTTTCTCTTAAGTGAAAGAATGAAAGTCAGACACGCACACACACCACCCACCAGTGGGTACATTCATTCTCTGCTATAAACTTCCCAGTACATTCAAGACTGAATTTCTTTTCTCTACCTGTTCTCCATGATAAACATCATCTCCATATCTTGCCTAAATGTAACCTGGACATAGGCTGGAAATATTCTGGAAATAGGCCGTATATCCTGGAACATGGGCCCTAACAAGAAAGAAGTGAAGTGTCTGAGCCACGTTCCCCAGGCCTTCTTTCTGGTCGGCATTGATAAAAGTCTGTTTTAAAGCCTGCCCTGTTCCTTTAGGCCTGGAAGCAAGACTCTTTATAGATATCCTGGTGAGAGAGCGCTGTTTGATGAATGCAGGAGACTGCAGTGAGGTGTCAGAGCTTGGGAAATGAGGCAAGGACATGAGGTATTAATATTGTCAATGATCTCTTGATGGGAAAACGGATACCACACTCACCGTCAGATTTAAATAGACATCAAGTACATTAATGACAAAAGGGCAGACTTCAAACAAAGGGTCTGTGTAGTGGGGAGCAGAGCTAGTCTCTGCGCTGGCAATAACCTGATCTGAAAAGACACTGTCAGGGCTTGAGACAGGCCCAGGATTGTGTGTGGTGACAGAAAACAGAGATGCTGACAGAGATACCAGTGCCATATTATGCCAAGGATATTCTAATGCTGTCTCCTGCTCTAACGAAAGCTGACATCACTCCATATCACTTAGGGTCTTCTCCGCCTGCCCCTGCAGAAAATTTCTCCCTAAACATCATAACAAAACTCGCTGTCGTTATAAAGTTCCTGGCAGCCCTGTCCTGTCAGAGCGCTGGGGTCAAGAGACCTAAGGATAACCTCAGTCAAGCTAAATTTGGACTTTGCAGGAGGACCCACTCAGCCCACCCCGCCCTGATATCTTGGCTACTTGAGGTGATTAGAGTGCCAACGTGTGAGGAGCTGTCTCCTTGAATAAAATCCTTAAAGGGAAGGCACTCAGTCTGAGGGCTGCTCCAGAACTGCACGGAGATGGCCTGGCAGCCCCAAATGAAATCCAGCTGCTGGTGCTCCTCTGGGGAGAAAGGTGGTCTGGCTACCAATGGTTAAAATCAGGCTGAAATTTTTAAACCTGAACTGCCTGCAATTGCATAAATTCAGCAAATGTTGCCTCTGTTGAGACTCTCACCCAAGCTGAGCTCACAGTTGGGAAATGATAATCCCCCAAATGGAACTTTTATGCTCAATAAACAAACAAACAAATAACATTAATAAGAAGGGGAGTGGAGGAGTACAGTCCCATGTGCGGCCACAGCACTTTATTTATCACAGAGGTTATTTGTGAAATCATAGGATCTGCTCATAAATTGAGGTGGTGGTATGTTTCTCTTTCTCTTGCTCTCCCCATGGCCCTCCTTCTCCGGTGAGTACAACTGCCATAAACTGTGAAAATTACGGAGGGAACAGTCTGCTTGCAAAGAACATTTTGATGGGGAGGCACTCAGGGACTGGAATTTGGGAACCCGCTGGTTTTGACTCAGTAGGTGGCGGTTTCCATGTATATCTGCAATGCATTCATTTGTTTGTATCTCCTAGAACTATAATGTCTTGGGACTGGAGGGGGAACAACACATTTAATGGCATACGTAGTGTTTTTAATTAAAATATCTGGCTTTGGCCATAATAAGTGAAACAGGCTTGCAGTGCATCAAGACAACGTGTAGCTGTCTGTACGCAGTTTCTTTTAGCCACCCCCCCCCCAAATGACAGCATGTTATCCCCCTGGGAAATCCTTTCCTGCCAAATGAGACTCCTAATTTTTCTTAAGTAGCCAGCTCTGCCATCACCATAAGTTCTTAAAACTATAATTATGAAAAAAAAAATGCATTGGGAAGAAACTATTTTAAAGAGGTCCTTTATCTTTTAAATGTTTCCCCCCTCTGGAATGGATATTCAAATTATGCAGGTTAAGTTACAACCTTGGGGCTGCCTGAGGGTGTGGGAATCAGCCTCTTTTTTGGATGCAAGGCTCTGATCACAGGGATGCTGTTAGAGACTCCATTAGGAGAGAAGAAAACTCTCTGTGTTTAAACCCAGCTCTGCCCCTAACAGTTTATGACCATGTTTGTGTCACTTTTCCTCACAAGGCTGGTCTCCCCATTTGTAAAATAAGGGCAAGGGGCCAGATAATCTCAGAGGTTCTTCTTAGTTCTGAAATAGATAAATTAGTATTTTCAAATGTCTCCCTTATGAAGATGAGGATGTCGGGTCCAATGTTGCCTGATGTAGCAGGCAGATCCAATGGTCAGTTAATCAAAAATTTGATTTGGACTAAGCTTTTGAAACCCATCCAGCTCATTCCCATAATATATAGAAGGGGAGCTCTGTTGGACCTCATAACCCCCAAGGAAAGAATTTCCACTAACTTCTCTGTAACCTGTGTTTCATACTCATCTGGAAAGTGCTCACCATTAACTAGCCTATGTCCTACTAGCTTTGATTTCAATCTCATAACTATATTCAACAGAACTAAAGACTAAATATCAGAGTAGGAGGTCTACCATTTGTATTTTAGTTGTGAAAAAATATAGATTTTACTTATACCAATACGAACTTATTGGATGATGCATTACAGGTTGGACCAATAAATCCATATTTGTAAAATAAAGTATCAATCTTGTTATCATTATTAACATTAGTTTCAGTAATCATCATTTTAAATGCTATTATCACAAATGTTTGTTAAGTGTAGCTGTGTAATGACAAACAGATTTTAATGTTTGTGATCACTAGGAGCTTATAATTAGGCAGTGCTACAAAACAGACAAGGGACAGAGGGCTCCTCGAGGAACTCTTGCTCTCCAATCGGTATGAGTAAAGGAAAAAACTAGACTCTTTATGGCCTCTGAAAATAGCAACAACAGTGTTGTGAAGAGGTGGGTGACAGAGAAGAAAAGAGTATTTGGAGAGTCTTTCTGGTCTATTGTGGAAGGTTCTGGAACTATGCTTCCATGTGATACTATACATACTTGTTCACATGTCACATTTACAATACTAACTCCTCCCCAATTTCTAATACCCAGCGCCTGAAACAGTACTTAGAACAGAGGGGGTATTCAGTAAATATATGTTGAATAGATTAATTAATACTGCTAAAATTGTTATCAATATACAATTTAAACAAAATACACAAAGTTCAACAATTTCAATTGTTGAACACTCATACTTTAACCTCTGGTAAGACTACAGATGTTTGAAATGCTTTAAGAATACATATAGCTTAAATATTTGCTTTATTAAAGAAGGGGGCAAAGTAACAGAAGGCAACGGCTTCAATTCCTAGACAACAGTGTTGTTTTTATGCTGAACATTTTTCTCCCATGAAAACAAAGCAATCACAATGTCTGGCTGGAAAGAGAGAAGCGAACTGAACATTATCATCCAGTGTTAAGAGCTGTAAACATCATACACAGGAAAAGACATTCCCCAGAAAGCACATTCCTCGCTCTTTGTTATGTGCAGGCTGTGAGTAAACTGGGACCGGGGGCAGGAATAAACACCCATGTTTTATGATCTTGAGAAGTGGCTGGAGCAGTACCCAGAGGTCAGTCTGTGTGATGTGCTATCAGCTCTGCTGTGGATATCACAGAGGATTTAGCACAGCCTGCAGAATTACAGGCGCCTAACACAACATCCTCCTTCAGTGTAAGCTACTTAAATACTAAGTAAGGCAAAACGAAAAGAAGAGAGATTTTAAAAGGTCTTAAAGGAAGGGGTTGCTTGGAAGCAGTTTTTGTGGAAGGAGAACACTGTCTGTACTCCATGCTGGGCATATTTTTGCTTCTTCTGCAGACCTATCTCAGAAGCCTCAGGCTGGGAATAAAATGGGGAAAGGCTCTCCACCTGGTCCGGGGAGGGTAAAGAAGGCAAAGAAGAAAGTGAGACTTCCTTTTCAAACTAGCTGAGTGTGACTTCAGGCCAAGTGTCTCAGTTCATAATCTGCATCTCGGGTTGGAATGGGATGCGAGGGTCTCGCAGAGCTTGCTAACCGCAAGGTCTGTAAGGGCCTCTTCCTGTCTTCATCATGGACTGAGGGGCATACTGTCCTTGCTAAATACTGCAGTGGTCACTCCCAACAGTACTGCCCAAGGGATGCTTCCAAGTCTCTCAAATGAGTGACTTTTGAACTCTTCTTTATTACATAAAACAAACCCACAAGAGGTATTCTGGCTCCACCATGCTGACCCTGATATTTTGCAATGGTGGACATTAGAATTCTGCCATTTGACCCCAAGGATGTTTTGGATTCAGGCTTATGAATATAAACATGTAAACTAGTAATTTTTCTTTCAGAAAGCATTATTTATAGCAAGCTCCACTTAGTAAATATAATTCCTGAATTTTTAAATTCAAACTATCCTATTTTTAATATTTTTATTTTTATTTTATTGAATTCATTTTCAACGAGATCAATTCTTTTCCATGTAATTTTTACATTAAGTTTAAATTCCACAATCGGAATTTACCAAATATTAAATTTTACTGATTATGTCTTCTAAATCTTTGAAAGTATGTATCTTACAAAGTCACATTTCCTTGAGTAAAATTTTACAGATCTAAATTGTGACAGGAAGACTTAGGTCTTCTATTAAAGTTTAGTCAGCACATTTTATTGTGTGTAATTTTACTTCATTTCAATCTTATTTTGTTTTCATTATTTCTACCAAGGTGAATTCCTCCCCATGAATTTGTGCAATTTTCAATATACCAACAAGATATAAATTTTAGTCTATTTTCATCCATAATAAATTACATTATGTACAGCTTTAGTTGCTATCAGTTTTGTTTCAGGTTGATTATTTTTACCAGCAATGTTTATTATAAATTAAAGTAAATGATAGCTTTTATTCATTTCTTAGCACAAGGAGCATGTAAGACAAAAGTAAATACTCTGGATGCATGGTAAGATCCAAATTGTGGGATTATAACATGCTGCTTTCTATTAAACACCAGTCAAAAAACACAATATGGACCACCTAATCAAGGGTTAGGATGCTTCCATATCCTGAAAGAAAGATGACACAAATGCCAGGCAACATATTCTTTTCAGAAAAGGGCATCTGGCCCCAATGCTCAGTCCCCTGCAGTGAGGCCTGATGGAGGGTTAAACTTTCCACCAAGAGAGAACAGATTACATAGCCTGCTTAGACAAACGCTGGGCTTTGTCAAGTCGCACCAGCGTCTTTGCAAGGAAGAGAAAGCAGGGGAAGGAAGCCAGTCAGCAGGGAAAGGATCTCGGCAAAATCTGTACTGAAGGTGATAGGAATGCACAGCTGAGAAGCCAGCCTCCCCGCCCAGGGAAGGTTGCACAAATGGTCACGTGAGTGGGCAGACAAGTTGACATGTGATGAGCCAGAGCCTGTGGAAAATACACTCCAGGCTCTAGGGGGTAGCTGAAATGAGGCTTGTCATTTTAGAAGATGAGACAGAGGTGGGAAATGCTGGGCAAGTTTTTCCCTCGATAATCTGTGTGGGAAATGTAAAAGCTGGTCCAAGACTGGGACATAATTGCATCTTTGAGTGGATCCTTAGTAACCAGCTTCGCTGTCCCACTTTGAGCCCCTGGTTCCTGCATTCAGGTTGCAGATGCCATGTCCAAACACAGAACTGATCAGGCCATTCTAAGTCCTTACCACATTGAAGAAATACTAGGCTGACAGATTTAAAAGTTACCTGGCAGTGGATGTTTCCATTATGTGAATCCTGGAAAGAAAATGGTCAATATGCTTTTCCTGAGATGTCAATGTTTTTTGAATTCCTTTCTTTGTATTGGGGGTGGTGTGGGTAAGCGGAGACTGCTAAGAAAGAATCCTAGGTCTGTGGGGAGCTCACTTGCTCCCTTTTAGGAATAACATTAATATGAGTGGCTCTTATCTCTATACATGCTGTATTTTAATCAAATAAGAACATATGCATATCAGAGATCAAATGCCGTAGTAAATATGTCCTTGCTCTAACAACATCTACCCCCTGACCTGAAAAAACACTGCTAAATCTTCTTAGTCATCCCAATTTTTGTTTTTCTCCTCAGGTGACATTTTGTACCAGCTTAAAATGAAGCCAGAAACACTTTTTACTCTGACTTCTTAAATAATGATTTATTTATATACTCCTATATGATACTTTATTGTTTTGTTATACTTTCCAATAAACTTAAACACAGAATTGGGAAATTTTTCTTTAAAAGTATGCCCTTTACCTCTGTCAAATAATACTCACGAGGACAGACTTTAAAAATCTTCATTTTGGGTAATCTCTTCATTGTGTAGAGGAAAAGGAGGTTCAAAGTAGCTTCCCAAGGTCACGGTACCAGATCTGACACCTATCCAAGTTTACCTTTCTACAATTCAGCTAGTTCTGAATTATAGGACACTGCCTATAAGTCAGGACAGAACGTCGAGATCACCAACAAACCCTGACTTTAGGCTGACTACCTTTCCTAAGGGAACGTCGAGATCACCAACAAACCCTGACTTTAGGCTGACTACCTTTCCTAAGGGAGAAACTTGAATTTTCAAGGCTTATTTGGTGTGAGTGTATTCCTCTCTCCCTCATCTCTGTACTCTGTGTGGGGTTTAATGGGTTTGAGATGAGCTGGATTCCAAAGTGCATGCCAAAATGGGATGCAAATCAGTTAAGATTTGTGAAGTTTCCTTCAGCAATGCTCACTGACGGATGTCACATACACCAGGACAGTGGTCAAGTATTATAGTTTCATTTTTCTTTCTTGGGTCCCTTCAGAGGGACTCAGAAATCTTTCAAATAGGTGAGAGAAAAAAAAGAAAAATTCCACCCCTGCACTACATCCACCATTCCCACTATTAGCTCCACATTTATCTTTTCTACCTTCCCTCTTAAGTTGGGAGCATTGCCACTAGAGGGCAGCATGAATTTAGGAAAAACAGCAGCTTCCTTTAAAAAAAAAATGATGGCAACTATTCAGGGAGGGTCATTAAAGACACACTGTGCTTTTGGTCACCAATTATAGGTTCCGCAATGATCAATATGTCATGTTTGTTCAATTTATGCTGAAGAGAATGGGGCTACCAGACGCCCCCCTTTTGGGCTCCTCTGGCCTCGATTTCAGGGACTGATTTTCTTTACCATCAATTGCTCTAATTAATCTTCCAGGCTCAGGGGTTGGGGATTTTTGCATATCACCCACATAAATGTAAAGAAGCATGCAAACTAATAACAAAGATACATTCCTATATTTCTTAGAAGATCATTTTTACCATGGAAGTCCGAAAAGAAGTTATGCCACCCAGCAGGAGTTACCAATCATCATTTGGTAATTGAAAACATAAAAAAAAAAAAAACCAACAGCATAAAAATAAAAAATAAAATTGGATCAATAAGACATATAAAAGGTGGGTGTACTCCATCAATGAAAACCACAGCTGCCTCCTTTTAAGGCCCTCCCTGCCCCAAACCTACCCAGCCATTGTCTTCCCTCTTAGACTGCCTGGCCCAGATTAATCAGAAAAGAGAGGCAGAAGCTACTCAAAGATAAAATAATAATTCCATTTTCTGTTCAGTCATCATTCAGTCACCATCAGTAGTCTCTGGCACATGAGCCAGTGATTATTTTCATGCTGAGAATAACAAATGACCACCTCACAGGAGGAAAGAGGTACTCATGGGTTTCCCAGAATTTTAAGCATATTATTTAAACAAACAAACAAACAAACAAAGAAACAAATAAAGGCATGGCATTCCAGAAAATGGCATTTTAAATTAGAATTTTCTAGAATTAAAACAAACAAGTAGGTTCAATCGGAGAAGGGAGTAAAAATAATTGATGTTAATAGACTAGGGGACTGAGCTGAGTCCAGGTGTGGCTCTCCATTTCAGCTGAGAGACCTCTCAAGGGGTCAGTGAAGCAAGTATAAAATGGCTCTCACACACTTCCTTCCCTTACAGAAAAGTCATGTGATTGACCAGACACTAGGGGAATATTGGGTTCCAGGTAATTGACTAAATTAACTCATTAACTTATCTTTCACTAGCAACCATTTTTGAATCTTCCCTCATACATGACACCATAGTGACCACACCTGAGTACTTCTTCAAGCAGTTATAGTGAGGACGATACAGTTGGGGAGTTTAGCTGCAGTGGGAAGACTGCTCATTGTCTGTTTCTCAGGGTCTTAGGGTCTCCTTACATATGTGCGAAAGGATGGAGATGACAGCTTTCTATCCATACTTCATGAGCCTAGGACATGTAGGTACTCGATAATTTGGGTGTGTGTGTGTGTGGACTACATAAAATTTCTCAGAGTATTTTGTCTGCACTCCACTGTTTAATATACATTCTTGGAAATTTAAATGTAGAGGAATTGCATGGATTATCCCCATGACAGTGGTTCTCCCAGTTGCCCATGTATTAGAAACACCTGAAAGCCTTGTTAAAACAAATTGCTGTGCCCCATCCCTGGAGTTTCGCATTAAGTGGATCTGAGTAGGGGCCAAGTGTTTGCATTTTTGCTAGTTCCCAGGTGACAGTAATGCTGCTGATTGGGGACCAACCTTTAAGAGACACTGTTTAGGACAACTTAAAAGGCTCCTTTTGAAAAAATATAACTCTTGACATTAGCTTTTATTCTTATAAAGTCAAGACCACTCAAATTCTCAGATAAAAAATCTGGTTGCTGAGGATCCTAAAGTTTGTTGAGTTTTAGGAAAAAGAGGTTTCACTGTCTGCCCAACAGTTGAAAACAAATGGTACCTCAACGTAAAAAAAAAAAGATAATAAAAGGTTGCTGCAGCTCTTTAATATAAAATAAAAAATATGAGTTTAAATTTAAGCAATGGATATATTATATGAAAGAAGAAAAGAGGTTTTAGATAAGTAGAATATAATTGAACCTACAAACTATAATTTATGAAGAATAAGATAAAAAAAAATTGCAGAAAAACTTTCCCAGAAAGTCTTTAGCCTCCCTCTAAAATGACAGAATCTTATACGAACAAATCTTAGCAGTGGGGGCCCTCATGCAGAGTTTGAATGGGAACTTTGGCTTTGCTTTCAAGCAGAAATTTATTTTAGGTTTTCAGATCTATTCCTATTAGAAAGCTCACATCAAAAGTGGGGAAAACCTCCACAGCTCTGTCTGGTTCTTCAGGCAAAAACTTCTCAAGAGAGTCATTGAAAATAAAGACAAGTTGCTTCTTCTTCTTCTTCTTTTTTTTTTAATTTCAAGTTAAAAAATAATTATCCTCTCAAATTAAATTAAGCAGACCCAGTAACAAGTCGGATTGTCGTAGTTCAAACCCTGCAGGGACTAGGGAAAAGAACTTCCTTCTTTGGGCACATTAGTCCAGCCTCCGTCTACCCTTCATTAGAATCCAAATAAACTTTTCTTGTACTGATATTACTGTAATCTTTCCTAATTCCGGGACACTATAAATTGCTTTCTCTAAAAAGAAAACAAAAGGAATCTACTGATATATGATCTAACTGAAAAAGTTTGCATTACAAAAAATAACGAAAAGTCTGTCATGGTAGAAAGTGCTGTATAATTCTTGAGCAATAGCAAATCTCACGGCCAAGTGCCAAAATATTTTCATTATTTCCTGGTTTTCAGCTCCCCATCCTCTAACCTACATTAAAAAAAAAAAGTACATATATATGCTAATGCTAATGAAAGAAACTATAGGTTAACAATTAATAGCACAAAGCATTTTATAAGAGCACTAAGAACCTCTTGTACATTTTCTATTATTATTATTACTAATTAATTAATTAATTATTTTTTTTTTTGCCCAGGATAAAGACAAAGTACATAGTATATGAACATATTATAAGGACCTTCGTAAGGGTCAGGCTTATTAAAACTTAATGAAGGCACCACAGTCTCTCCAGCTATATTAAGAGGGTTGTACTTTTTGCCTATCAATGGAATGGCCCGGGTCAGAGAGACATTGCTGACAGTGGGTGGTACCAGGTGTTATCTGTCTCTGGAACATACTACTTTGATAGCTTGCAATATTACCCCCTTTAATTTGGCTGGCTTGAATTTGTCAGGATTCACCCTGTGGTGAGGTAACATGCCTCCATATTGGAAAAAAATTGCCCATGAGCCAATGTGAGCCTTGCACCTAATAGAATACATCTGGCCCTGACAGTTTGATGCCCAGCTCTGAGCCACATTCGGCAACACAAATTAACAGCGTAGACATTGCCCACGCTGAGCAGGAAGTAATAACCTGCTACCTGCTACTTGGCCAAAATCTCATTATAAGCCATTAAGGTAATTGAGGGCCAAGACTCTGTGAATATTAGACTCCCTGAGCGCCAGTCGTTAGTTCAACAGAAGAAAGACTGTGAATAGAGGGGGAGGTGGGGCTGCCTGGGAAGAAACTGCTTTGGACCATACCGTGAATTCCATCTACAGGGTACTCTATAGCTCTAGGAAATTCTGAGTTGTTTCTCTTCTGCCTCAAAGCCCATATGACTTCTCCTGGGGGGTTGGGGGCGCTTAGGACTCCAGGAAGATGATATAATTCTTGGTAGGCCTCCAACAATGCTATACATTTAAAATTTGGTTTAAATAAATATTAGGGACAGGCACAGAGGGAAGAAGGAGGCAAAAGTAATCAGAGTGCTCCATGAAGAATAAGCGTAGAAGCTGGAACAGGGAGAGGGGAAGGGGGAAGCCACCCACTCTCCCTAGAAGATAGAGGCTCTCTAGAATTCCTGCACATATATGAGCCTCCATTCTTCTGTAATGGACAAAGCCAACTCCTTTTCCTATAGGGCTGGCCCTCTTAGTCTCTATCCAGGGTTGGGCTGCTATGGATAACATGGTGTGGGTATTGGGGAGGGAATCAGGGCAGAAGTCTAAACAATCAATCAGCCAACCAGCTGATCAATCAACCTGATTTTCGATACCATGAGAATGGCTCTGAACTATAGTAACTATGAGAGCTATCAATAAATGTTTCCTGGAAAGAATTATATTGGGCCAGGGAGAGAACTAATTGAAAATATAATAACTGTCTACAGAAATCCCTTCTTATCATCCCCCCACACAAATTAAAACACTAATTCATAATAATAAGAATCTACTGTTCGATCATGGGAGCAAATTTATGCAAGCTTTTACCTAACATATAATAAAAAATCCTGAGTGCCATGTCTTCTCTAGAAACCACTAGAAGAAGCCTGGTCAGTAAACTCTCCTGGGCATCGCAAAGTTTCCAAATCATTCTATAGCAGGTCTCAGTGAAAGGCTCCTTAGCCTTGGCATTTTGAATGACTTGGTATTTGGGGAAAAATAAACAGTATGGTTGAGAAAATAGTGTTCCTAAGGGTGAAGATGTCTGAGAGCATCAAGTCCACACTCTGAACAACCTAAGATCATCTTCCTGACTCAGCCACACCAGCCTCATTATTTCTCTTCCCCTAGAGGGTTAAGCACAGTCTGGAGCCTAAAAAATGGCTGCTGTTGGTATAAGTGAGGCCTTCCCTATAACTAGATCCTTCAGGAAAAAACAAATTAATCAACAGCAAGCTGAAGTGGGTTTAATGATTGCATTCTGCATACAATCAGCTTTTCCCTTTTCAAGGGCCATCAATATGTCAAGGGAAGACATATCTGAAGGATATAGCTCTTAACATCAAGGTTATCTATTCTCCACAAGGCTCCCACTCCTAGCCAGGCTGATACTCCACGCTGCCTGTGTCTAACATTTTCATCAACTCTGCAATCAATCAAGGTAATAATGTTGTGCAAAAAATCAATTAACAACGCAATTAAACTTTCCTTATTATCTCAAAGGGCTGAAATAATACCTAAAGGGAAGATAGACTCACTGAACGCAGACATCCATAATCCAATGTGAAAGTGAATTATGAGGTTGGACAGATGCAGGCATGTGCTGGTGCTGTTATTTTCCAGGGGTTATATCTCATTGTGGCAGTGTATCAGTCAGCCCCAATCCCAGACCCTAAAATTCCAAATTACTTTTAAGAAATATATGATGTGCAATATCCATTTCATATTCTCTTTTAAAGATAACCCCCTCCCCTCCAAAAAAATTGAACGGCCATATTATTCAAAGACAAAATGATCTTTCAACAAGAACATAAAATATAAAAGCTATAATAACATTTACATCTGTATAGCACACATCTCTGTAAATGCAGGTCATCTATTATACATAATCTGCAGTGCCTAAGAGGCCCAGGATGCTGCACAACATTTAAAACCCAAATGCATAAATGTGCAAAATCCTATGCTGTGTCTGTGGCTTCCCCCAAGTGGATGTTTCATCCATACCTGCTTACACACACACACACACGCAAGTGTGCACACATGCACGCACGCATACACATGTAGGTAGAAGCACTGGTAACAATAGAGGTATTACTCACTTAACATGAGAATGACTGTATTATTTAGCAATTACACTCAACTTGCCCTGAAAAAATGTCTGTAGAAATTGAGCATTTATAGCATGTAAAAAAGAGACGACTATTAACCTTTTGCTACAGTAAGGACTACCAAGTGCTTGAAATTACACACTGAAATGAGATACACAGACTGAGAAGAAGGGGTTCCCGACATTTACAGGGCTCCTTTTAAACTGTTCAGGGCCCACCTGCAATGGTCGGGCACCACCAGAATAAGTCCTAGAGACTCTAGAAGGAAAACAAGGGCCAGGGGAAGAAAGGTTAAAAAAAAAAAAAAAAGTAAAAATCATCAAACAAAAAGTGCCAATGGAAAATTAACATTATTTGAACATCCCCTTAAAAAACAACAACACTGATTTAAAGGATAACTGTGAACACAGATATCAAATGCAAACGCCCACATAAAACCATCTAGTTCCTCTCTTCATCCACTTGTCCTTCTCTGTCATGGCACCAGAGGTTCCCTATGACTGAGTTTGAGGATCTCGCCAGCACATATAGAAAGCCCAGGAGATTGCCAGAAATTAATGGGAGCCAAAAGAATGGATCTAGGAAGAGACAATTCCAAATTTGGGCCTCGGAGAGTTATCTGAATCAGAAGAAGGAAGGATTTCCCTGTTTCTTTAACAAACATGTTGTTACATAATCTCTAGATTTTGGTAATAAACAGCTATTCTCCCAGCAGTGTGGATTTCCACATATACCACCTGGAGTTGTGCAGGTATTGTTGTTTTCAAATACGATTGCTCAACAATAAATTCCTTTTTGCGAGTTACTCACTTGTAACAAGGATCCATCTTAAGCCAACTTTCCCCTGTTTTCAGTACAGCAAGGAGTATGGACTGAGCCCCAAATGCAGATTTAAATGAACAGTAAAACAAGACAAATATATACAAATGCTCCATAATTTTTTAAGAAAAATAAAGAAGCAACTCATGATGTATTTTTTGGTGCAGAATTTCAACAGAAAAGTTTAACAGGTTAGTGAATTCTGCCATTTCTTTCCTAACTTTAAGGAACATAATTAATATGTTTTCATTTTCAATGAGTATATTGTGTGTGTATCAACTGGAACTGCTCCTGCTGTGTATTTGATTCCACTGACGATGGGGTGGGTTGGATTTTAAATGATGTGTGAGCACTTCTGTTCTTTCCGTGCTCTGGTTTATGTGTTATTCATGACTTATATTACAGACATGGCTGATACACAGATGTAAATGTTATTAAATCTTTTGTATTTTAGAGGCTTTGTGAAAGGCTTCTTTGTTTTCAAATAATTTGCTTAACCACCAAAACTAACCAGTAATATATGACAATATATTGGGAATTTTTTTTTCATTGAATTTTCTCCCCTCTACTGTTATTTTTTTTTTAGCAAAATAAAAATGTAGGATAACTTGTCAGATGGAAGAGTTACATCTCTATAGTAATAAAAAGAAATTCATGTGTGTATATATGTACTCATGCACAAGTGTGTGTTTTGTGTGCAAGTGTGTTATGTGGGCATGTGGTATGTGAGTAGGTGTGAATATGTTGACATTTATACCAAATCGGAACTCAAAGTCACCCAATTCTCTATTACCTGCCAAAGATGCAGTTGCCTTACTATATTTGGTATCTGACATAATTGTTAATTTCACTTTGTTCCATCCTCTTCACATTTCTCAGAATTTCAATAGAAATGTGGCAGAGGATAAACCTCTTCATATAGATAGCACTTAATCAGTTTGTGCCTCTTGCTGGCTCATTTTTTTTTTTTTATTGATTTTAAATTTAAACAATGCTCTGAGGCTGAACAATGTACCTCTGCAAATACAACTGACTTGACTGAAGGTGGTGAAGAAAGACAGATATACATTTTGGTCCTGAGAGCAGTAGCCCAGCTTCAAAGAGCTCTAACAGGAGAGAAGGCTCAGACCCCCTCTCCACCCTCAGGACAGTGGCCATACCTGCTGGGTATACCATGTGCCCTTGTGGAAGGTCAAGGAAGGCCTTGGCCACTTTGGGAAGTATGGTGGAGTCTAAAGGTTCATTTCCAGCTCCTGGTCTGTAGTAACTGTCCTGAGCAACTTGTTCGGTTTCTCCAGGCCTTGGTTTCTTAGTATCTGTAGAAAATAATCTTTGAGGGCTATTTCTGTTCCAGTATTATCTAAACAGATTTTCTGTGCTGTGCATAGCTCACAGAGTTGGCACAGTAATATAGACCCTTCCCTTTCCATGTCCCTCTCTTCCTTTCCTTGGTCTGCCTCTTTCTCTCCTAGAATGTCTATGACCCGCACACCAACTCTTGCCTTTCTTGGGGTTTCAATTCCGGAATAAAAAGATAACTGTCCTCTTTCCGATGCCTGTCCTTTCATGCCTTTTCTAAGAAACTAATTCTCTGATCAACTAATTCACTTTAGGATGTTAATAATTGACAATGAAAGAGAGTTTATCACTTCAGGTAAAATATTTTATTTAAAAAAATAGATACATTAAAAATAGACCAACTGAATAAATCTCTAATGGAATTTCAGGCAAAACAGGCAAGTGGGGAAACACTATGCGCCAGGCACAATCAATGACATCCCAAATAAAGAAAGAAAGGGAGAGATACTTTCTACATTTGAGCAACGAACAGGCCAGAAAGGGAGAGGACTTGTCAAATAAGAATAAGAGCAAAAAAGTTTTCTATAATTATGTTACGTACAAAATGTTATGCGAACATAGAAAAAGGATTAGCTCTGCCTCGGGGAGTGAAGGGTGAGTAAAAGGCATTAAAAAAAGACGTTTTCTGTATCTGTATTTCTCTTTTTAGTCGTTAAGTAACAAATGTAACATATGTTGTAATAAGTTAAACACAGAGGATATATTTAAAAGCGAAATTATTCCTTTCAAGATTTCTGTGACCACCTCGTATAGAGTGGCCCCCAGGATATACTGTTGGAGAGCTATAGATATATAGATGCAGGACATATGGCAAAGTAAAAATGCAAAAAGCGAAAAAGTACATAAACTCAGTTATTTTGGGGTAGAAAAGAAGAAAATTAAGATTTAAAAAATAAATTCATAACTTCATATGTTTTGCAAAAAGAAACATAGAAAAGATAAACCAAAAACTAATAAGAATGACCACATGGAGTGGGAGGGTGAAAATACGGTGCAGGGGATTAAAATGGGCCTGAGATGTTGCTGAATATATCTCTTTTTATATTTATATTTTACTTATTCAAAAAATAAATTAAAAAGTATGGAAAAAGTAAACCCTAAAACTAAATAAAACTAGAAGAATGAACCTAATTGTATATCAAATAGCATAATGACACAGAAAAAAAATTAAAGTAAATTAGGAACACAATAGTTCAACCACACACCTGAGTGAAATATACACTGAGTACAAAAAAAGGCAAAGAAATCTCGAGCTTTACTTAGCAGGCTTATTGTCATTAGTGTTATCACTGTTTTAATTCTCATTATTTTGTTTATATTGTAGTATAGAGAAAATGTGTAAATCTAAGAAGTTGTTGGAATTCAAGAATTGCACTGTGACAGAATGGAAATCAAAGAATGAGGGAAAATGTGAATAGGCAGAATAACAGTACCCAGGATGTCCACACTCTAATCCCTGAAACCTGTATATATGCTTACATGGCAAAAAGGACCCTGCAGAAGTGATTAAGGGTAGGACCTTACGATGGAGACATTATTCCGGATTATTTAGGTGGGCTTGATCTAATCCTATGAGTCCTTAAATAAGGACAAGGTTTTTAAAGCTATTGTCAGAGAGGGAGACATGACCATGGAGGAATGATCAGAGAGACGCAATGCCACTGGCTTTGAAGGCTGACAAAGAGGGCAGGAGCCAAGAAATGTGAGAGGCCTCCAGGAAATGGAAAAGGCAAGAAAAGAGATTTTTCCTGTGAGTCTCCAGAAAGAAAGACAACACTGTGGACACCTTGTTTTTACCTCAATTAAGATCCATGTTAGACTTCTGATCTACAGAACTGTAAGATTTTGTGTTGTTCTAAGCCATTAATTTTGTAATAATTCATTATGGCAGTTCTAGAAAACGAATACAGAAGATGATGATAATTATGATGATCATGATGATGATAATTCTGCTAATTTAAATTGGAGGAATTTGTAATAAATTATTATTAAAACTTATATATGTATGAATGTGTGCATGCACAGATATGTGTAGAACATCTAGCATCCAGATACTGGTTTACAAAAGATATTTTCCACAAAAAATAACCATAGATCCTTGAGGGAGTAGCTAATTCAGCTTGTGGGCAGAAAATGTATAAAGTGAACTTAAAAGCTCTTGGGACAGAAAGAAGAAAAAGAACACAAAAGGTGGCTTGAAGAAACTCACTCCAGCCCTATTCAGCACTATTGACTATCAAAAGAATAATAATACTAATTAATTTGCCACATTGAATTAAAAAAAAACTATGAATTCATAATGATATTTAAACACATAAACAAATAAATACAAAGGAAGAAAGAAAGCTCTTATTTAAAGAATGCCAGCTAATTAAATAGAGGTGACACAATTAGAAATTTAAACCACATACTCCAATACAGTATTTCAGGCAAGTATTATCAATGGAAGCTACAATCATTGGGTAAAAGTTTATTGGGGAAGAAAATATTTACACATACTTAGATTGTCATGTTTAGAATACTTAATAATTATAAAGGGGAATATATACCTTTTGAGTGGCTCAATATAGTGGTAACTACATTCATCAACTGATTCATCTTAGCATTACTACGAAAAAGATCGTTAAATGTCATGTGCCTCTTAATTTGATGAACCATACCCAACATCATCTACGCTTGCCAAAACATTAAACCTAAATCAAGTTATGATGGAGCAATCTGAAAAATCTGGAATGTGTGACATTCTACAATGAAACTGACCCAGCCTTTTGAAAAAAATCTAAATGACACGGAAAGCAGAAAAGGTGGAAGGCGTTCTGGATCAATGGTTCTTCAGTTTTAGCAAACATCAGAGTCACCTGGAGTGCTTGTTGCAACACAGATTGCTGGGTCTGCCTCCAAAGTTTTCACTGGGGCATGGCTCCAAAATTTTTATATCTGACAAGTTCCCTAGTAATACAACAACTGCTAGTATGAGGGTCACCATGAGAACCACTAGACAATATTAAAAAATATTTAAAAGACTTAATAACAAAAGGGAAACTGTATTAAAACAAAAAGACAGCAGACATAATTAAAAAAATTAACTATGAACTATATATTAGGAAATAGTTTTGAATTAATATTAATATTCTTAGCATTTTTGTTGCTTTATAAAAAAGGTTCTTAGGACATGCATGCTGAAGTATTTAGGGATGAAGTATGATGATGTCTATAATTTATTTAAATTTCTTATAAAAATACATATACACATGCAGACTCATAGACATACACAGAGAGTGCAAATGTGACAACATATTAACAGTGATATTAAGTAAAGAATATACACATATATATGTTGAACGTACTATTCTTTTGACTTTTCTGTAAATTTGAAGTTTTTCACAGTAATAATTTTGGAGGAAAAAGTTTATTTATCTTTGTATATGACCCTTGTAATTATAGATTAATAACCCCAGGAATAATTTTTAAATCTGTGTTAACTTTTTTTGCCTTCTCTTCTGATTCCGTAATGTGCCCTCTTTAAGCATATCACGCTAGCACTGACTGAGATCTTTTCGGAACGATATGTTTTCACAAACAGCACTGTTTTTCTAAACAAAATAAATAAGAGTGAAAAATTATCAGTCCCTCCCACTCTAATCCCATCACTCTGTGATTTCCTTTTTGTGTACACACACACACACACACACACACTCACACACTCCACATACACAATCCATTCTTTTTCATTCCTCCCTCACAAAAATGTATAACACTCATATTTAATTTGTCTTACAACATGCCTGACTGGTAAAGGTATTTATTTTATCAGTTATTGAGTCACGCCTTGTTCCATTACACAACTATTTACTGAGATGCTACTATATGCTGATCAGTGTTCTTGTAGATGGAGATATAGCAGTAGAAAAGGTTTGAGCCATAGATACGACAACCTAGAGGTGGAAGACAGGCAATAAGCAAGGAGACAGAATTAAAAATCATATATATATATATATAATGTATATAATCATCTTATATATAAACAATTGTATATATAATGAAGGTGATAAAGGCTAAGAGGATAGAACTAAGACACAGAACATGTTGGTGCTAGTTTAATTTCTCTGTATTCCAGGCTCGTGAATTTGAGTAGGTCATATTACGTATGTGAACCTCAATTTTCATGACTAAAATAGGAATAATAATCCTTGCCTAAGTACCCTATCCCCTAGCATGGCGACTATGAAGAACCTCAACTATTGAATAATTTGTATTATCATTGCCAAATGACAGCAGACCTTGGGATATATTTTGAGCTTTGTATAATTCTTATAATAATAAGTCATCTTATAACTGTTCTACTGCTGTGTTAGTAAGGATTATGCAAGCTGCCGTAACAATGAGCCCAACAATTTCAGTAGCCTAACAAAGAGAAGTTTGTCTTCCTTACTCAAAAATCCAGTGCTTCCTCCAAGTGTGATTCTTGAGGTTCTGCCATCTCCTACCAAGACCTGTTATCTGCATCAGGCCAGTGAAAGGAAAAAATATGAAGAAAGCACAGCCATTTCTCAAAAGCCTTGGTTGTAAAATGACACACTTCACTTTCACTAACATTTCTCTGTGTAAAACACACTCATTTGATTATATCTAAATGCAGAGGAGTATGAAATAAAGTCTGGCTTTGTATTTCCCAAAGAAGAAAATATGAATTTTAGTGAGCAAAAGCAATTTCTACTATAAGACTAAAATATTTTTCCCATTTACGTTCTTGCTCGTTATGGAATAAATGTAATATGTTAAAGAAAATAGAAAGGGTAATTTTCAATCAGTTAAATATTTATTATGGGCTGATTGTATATGAGGCACAATATATATTGAAGTTTTTGCCTGTATAGCAAAGCCCAGCACCTATCACAGTGCCTGGTACAGAACAGGTATTTCAGTAGGTATTAATAGGTTAATAAATGGATAAACACCACTAGATTCCAAGTTCCATGAGAGCACAGAGTCTGATTTGTCTACTACTGTCTCTTAGGGCTTACCACTGTGCTTAGCATACAGTTAGCAATAAATACACGCTAAAAATTTATGTTTTGAAACCCAAAGTTATATTTTGTTCCTCAAAATGAGCATATGCATTTATAGCATACTCTTGAAGCAAAAATTTTTATAACACATTTAGTCATGTTAGAATAATTCCAAGTCATCCAGGCTTTACCCAAATATGCATGAATACTTAAATAACTGACAATTCCACAGAGCTATTATAGCTATATTTTAGTATCAAAGAGTAATAAGCAAATCAAGTAGACAGCATTTTAAAAATGGAAATCAGTAGGTGCCTTTAACTGAAAATTAAAAATAAGGCACTCTAACTTCCAAAGAGCCTCATTAATTAATTTAAAAATGAATTTTGAAGATCCTGGATGACACTGCAGTATCCCTAAAGGTCAATGTGGTTGTGTAAAGGCAACAAAAAGAGCAGTAACCACAACAATAATAAATATGATCTGGTCCTTTATGGCAAAGATCTAGACTTAGAAACCTAGAAGAGGAAGTGGTGTTCCTCATCAATTTATAGTTAGACATTGTTTTTCGTGACATATTCAGAGGGCAACAAATCCAGTTAGATCCAGATATAGCACCTTAAGTTGGCCTGACATGATCCACATGGTAAAATTGTGAACATCACAATCAACTGACTTTGGGAGAAATTCTAAGATGGTCACACCACATTTTATAGTCATTTGTGATTCATTCATTCTCTCTATTTTAATCTACCCATATATCTATAAATGATGTTGTTTTTCTTCTTTCATTTCTGGGATGTCAGCACTCAAATTGATCCATTTCAAAGACCACATCTTCTTTGGAGAATATATTTATTATTACAACCATGAAATAATAATTGAAATAAAAATGGGATCTAAAAATCTGAGAATCACCATGAAGCAATAATTCACCTTAAGACCACTCTACTATTATATCAGGCATGTCACCTGTATTTGAGAAATACATGAATAGGAGAATTGTGATAACTAAAGCAATTTAACTTTTTAATTTAGCATTCAGAATTTGGGTCCTCTGATTAAAACAATTCTTTTTTTAAAATTTATTTATTTTAATTAGTTTCAAGTATACAGTACATTGATTAGACATCTATATAGTTCATAAAACGATCCCCCAATTGCTCCCTCCCTCCCCTGACCCTCCATCTAGCCATTACATTAATGCTAACTGCATTCCCTATGCTGTGCTCTCCATCCCTGTGACCATCCATCAACTACTAATTTGTACTTCTTTAACCCTTCACCCCATTATTCCAGCCCCCCAAACCATCCTCCCCTCTGTCCATCACCAAATTGTCCACTATATCTGTGAGTCTGTTTTTGATTAGTTTGTTCTTTTTATTTCTTAGATTCCACACATAAGTGAAATCACATAGTGTTTATCTTCCTCTGTCTGACTTAAATGCCTTCTAGATCTGTCAAAGCAATATCTTTTTCCATTCCCTTCCTTTTCATACGTAGGGGCCTTGTTTTCTTATCCTTTCAGCCACTCTATCTTTTGGTTGGAGCATTTAATTCTTTTCCATTTGAGGTATTTGTTGATAGGAATGTAGTTGTTACCATTCTTTATTCCTATTTTTGATACATGTTTTTTCATCTTAAAGAAGTTCCTCCAACATTTTCTGTAATACTGGTTTGGTGGTGATAAATTCCTTTAGCTTATTTTTGTCTGGGAAGCTCTTTATTTCTCCTTCAACTCTAAAGGAGAAATAAAGAGCTTCCTTTCGCTGGATAAAGTATTATTGGTTGTAGATCCTGGGTCTTCATCCTGTCAAATGTTTTTTGCCAAGCCCTTCTGTCCTGCAGTTTCTTTTGAGAAATCAGTTGCCAGTCTTATGGGTGTTCCCTTGAAGGTAACTATCTCCTTTTCTCTTGCTGCTTTTTAATATTCTTTCTTTGTATTTAAGCTTTGGCATTTTAATTATGATGTTTCTTGGTGTGGGCCTCTTTGAATCCCTGGTTTTGGGGATTCTCTGAGCTTCCTGGGGTTTTAGATCCATTTCCTTCACCAGGTTAGGAAAGTTTTCCATCATTATATCTTCAAAAAGATGTTCAATATCTTGATTTTCTTCAGGTATGCTGATCAGAAAGATATTTGGACCCTCAATAGTGTCCCATATGCTCCTTAAATTATTTTTATAGTCTCGGCATCTTTTTTCTTGCCATTGTGATTGAGTGTCCTTAGCTTTCCCATCCTCTGATAGGTCATTTGATCCTCTTCTTTATTCACTTTTGTTTATTCCTTTGCTTATTCCATTTAATATACTTCTTATCTGGGATCATGTGTTCTTCATTTCAGACTGGTCCCCTTTTATAATTTCCATTTCCATTTTTATGTTTTGTTTTTTTTTTTTATCTCTTTGTTGAAGTTCTCACTGAATTTATCTACACTTCCCAAAAGTTCATCGAGCATCTTTATAACCAGTGTTTTGAACTCTGCATCTGTTAGATTACTTGACTCCATTATTTCTAGATCTCTATTTTGTTCTCTCATATGGTTTTTGCTTCTTTGTCTTCCCATTTTGGCTGCCTTTACATGTCTGTTTCTATGTACTAAGCAAAGCTCCAAAGTCTCCTGGTCTTATTAGTGTGGATTTATGAAGTAGGTGTCCATTGGCCCAGTCCTGAGAGAAGTTCAGCTGCAGGCAAAATTTAGCCCAAGCCTCTGCCCCTCCAGGGTCACCTGTTAAGATTCAGCAAGCAATTCACAGATGCTTTGCTTATAGTTATCTCAAAAGGCCACATCAGAAACCGAGGCCAGCTGCCTCCAGTGTGAGTCTAAGCGCTGCTCAGCAAGGAGCATCTGACTCGCTGAGGATACACCTGGATGTGGCTTGGGTGGTGCCACCAGTGGGGGAGGCTGATTTCAGGGAATCTTCTGGGCGGAGCAACCTCTGTTATCCAGTTTGATGAGGTCAGCTATGGTAGTCCTGTCTCCATGCACTGGGAGTGGGGAGGGCTCAACAGGGAACGATGGATATGGCCGGCACTTCTGTACAGACTGAGTCTCGCCTTGGCCCTCACTCCAACAATGTTTCCCTGTAAGTTCCTGGTGCCCCCTGCGTGCAGCCCAATCGGCACTGGCACTCAAAGTGAGCAGGTTGGTCACCGCAAAAATCTGCTTGTGGACTCAGCCCCTTTAAGAGGCATCTGCCACTGCCACAGCCTCTATCTCGCTCAGCCTCTGGGGACCGGGCAGCCCCATGTCCTTGCCCTGTCCTACCTTCTGCCATTGCTAAGTGATTTCTTGGATTTCTCCCTAGTTGTATGGCTTGTTCATCAAGATCCCAGGAGATTTTTCCTTGCTCCTTGCTCTTTGTTTCCATCACAACTTTGATTTGGTCACCAGCAGGATGAACAGAGCCTCTATCATCTACACCATATTTTTCCTCCTCCAAAACAATTCTTGAAGCACATATTTCTATCCTCAAAAAATCTGAAATGACTCGTTTTCCAAATATCTCATGAAATTTTGCAAACAAGACTTCCTTCTGCCAAATAAAAATTCTCTTCATCTTTCAAGGCTCAATTCAAACATCATTTCTTCTTAGAAGCCACCCCTGATTCCTCTTAAACAGAATTAGAGGCTCCTTGTTTGTTCTCCCTATGCACTAGTCATTATACAACCATTATACATATCCCACTGCATCATAACCAATTATTTCATTATTGTTATTCCCACTTCATTTCATTATTATTATTCCCACTTAAATGTAATTTACTCAAGCTCAGGGATATTGTCTTATTCATTTTTGAATCCATAATCCCTATCACAAGTTCTGGAATTTAAAATGTGGTTAAAACATTTGCTAAATGAACGAATGCACAAATATATGAATAAGCAAATGTGCCATACTTTGTTTACCAAACAGAAGGCTTAGGTCACATTAAGAATGTGTAATCAAGCTGTGAACAACACAATGGCCACATTTATTAAAAGTAGAGGCTTAATGGGGTGGAATTTGTCTTTTTTTTTTTTTAATTTAGTCACTGAAGAACTGAACAACCTGAACAATATCATATCTCTTAAAGAAAGTAAATTCATACTTTAATATTGGCCCATGAAGTTAATTCTAGGCCTAAATGGCTTTAAATGGCAACTTCCACAAAAGATTTACCGAAGAGTAATACCATTTCAATGTACTTTTCCAGAAGATTGAAGAAGTCGGGACACTTTCCAATTTATTCAATGTGTCCAACATTATACTGACACCAAAACTAAATGAATTTATGACACAATAATAAAAGTACATCACAATATATATTACTTGTGTACATGCATGCAAAATCTATAATAAAATATTATCAGATCAGATCCAGCAATACATAAAATGTATAATACATCGTGACCAAGTAGGGTTTATCCTAGAAATGCAAGGCTGGTTCGATAGTCAAAAATAAATACAATTTATCATACCAACAGATTGAAAAAAAAATCATCTCAATTGATAGAAAAAAAAACTGACAAAATTCAACCTTCATTCATTCGTGATAGAAATTTTTAATAACATAGCAATAAAAAGGTTCTTCAATCTGATAAGTTATCTACAAAAACCCACAGCTACCATCATATTAAAAATGGAAAGACTAAGAATTTTCCCCCCATCAAGAACAAGCTGAAATATCCATTCCCACTCTTGCTATTCAATTCACATATCCCTGTCTTCCCACCTTGAATTATCTATGTCCATGTGCTTTAGAGATTGCATGGCATGATATTTAGCAATCCACTCTTGGATATTAAAGGCAATATCCTGACAGCTGCAGCACAGAAGCTGGCTTTCTCATACTGGAAGAGTACCAGGCAGATCCTCAAGGGCAGGAAGTGCTTGGGACACATAGATCAGCACTACATTGGGTGATTGTGATGGGTGGGTCTGAGGATTTTCTTTCTAACATTAAGAGTAAAGACAACAAAAATCTCTGTCCTTGAACATGAAATAATAAATCCTTAGATCATCTAACCATTAGGAGTTCTCAGTTCTGAGTGTTCTTTTCATAGAATTCTCTTCTGTATCAGGCATGTTCCCAGAGATGGAGGCAGACTGTCTCCAGGAATATGGTACATTCTGAAGAGATCTTTTGGCTACCATAGGCCTTCATAGCATCAGTTATTTATTTGGTCACCTTCCATGTGCAAGACACTATACTGAGTACCTTAAACACATCATCTCATGTAATCCCATGATCACTAGGTAAGTTTTATTATTCATAGTCCACAGATTAAGAAAGTTAACACTTAAAAAGATTAAATAATGTGTTCAAAGAGGCAAAATTACGGTCTACGGCCATGCCACCCTGAACAAGCCCGATCTTGTCTGATCTTGGAAACTAAGCAGAGTTGGGCCTGGTGAGTACTTAGATGGAAGTCCACCTAGGAAGACCAGGTGCTGTAGGTATAAAAAATAAAAAAATAAGGGATTGTAAACTGACAAGGTCCTTACAATCTGTGAGGTCAACCAAGGGTTGCTTCGCCTAAAAACAAACAAACAAACAAAGAGGCAAAATTACAAAAGGAAAAATCTATGGTTAACTATCAGTTCTTCTGACTACAAATTCAGTACTCCTTCCATTATATAGTAAAAAAAAAAAAAAAAAGATAATTTTAGAGATTGATGAGCCAGAGAAAAATGTAAAGAGTCTTTCTGTGACTCTAGGCTTTATCAAAAAGTTTTATATTTCATTTTATGATAAAACTTTCAAAATCCATTTCCAATTATAATTACAAAGCTCCTCCCTTTCGATGTAAATTTTCAACTAAAAGACTAAAAGCAACATCTGAGTAGATTTCTTATCCTCTTCTTCTTCCTTTTTCTCTTCCTCAGCACCATCATCACCATAGCTAACGTTATGGAGCTTTCTATGTATAGGCACCATGATGAGCATTTTATATGGATGATCTCATCACTTTATCCTCTGAATAACCCCATGAGGTAACTAGCATTATTTTTTGCCCTTTCTTTCTTTTACAGATTGCCTGTAAAATGGATCTAAACAAAATTCAAATCTGTGAGCCCTTGAGGGATGTTTATATTCTCCCTGGAGGCCACCAAATCGGTTTACAGTACAGTTCATGAAATTCCTTGCACATAGCTTTTGTTCCCTCTCTCTGGATCCATTACTGCTTAAATCTATCTCAGTGTATGATTTGACTTGATGATCTGATCCACCACAAGAAGGAATAGTCTTAAAGATGTTTCCAAAATTCAATTGCTCTGACATTCTTTCTGCGTTCAAATTGGAAATCGGTCTCCTGGGAACTTTAAATGGCACAGTCCTTGTCTTTTGTTTTGGGGAGACTGTCCATTGACAAACATAGATCTCCTCATTGCATCTCTGCTATTAGTGGGTCAACAGCAAAGCTCAAAAAACATGTGTGGTAGATACTTCAAGTCATTCTGGAAATTAACACTTTACCTCCCCTTGGCCCATCAGCCCTTATGCTTGGCCACAAAGGCTTTCTCTTTGAAAAATAATGAAAATTTAACCAACAAAGTCATATTTATTGGCCCAAGTCACTTCATCTCTGAGGATCTCCAAATTATTGTAGAACCCATTTCCCATTTAGAAAAAAAAAAGTGCAGCTCCCTGCGAGTGTTAATTTAATTTTACATAAAACACGCTCTTTGAGGCTGAAGCAAATATGACTGGTTTTCAATGTGAAAATAATATAAAAACTGTTCTTAGAGAGTTATTTCTAAACAAAATTTGTCTCTAATCCTAATGTAACAGAAATATATACATACATTGGATTCATCAAATGAATCTTCAGCCAGCAACGGTTTGAGAACGTTGTTACCATCACGCATAGGAATATATTTTCAGTGATCCAGAATTACTATATTTTGTAAATGGAAATAACATTACTAAAAACAGATGCTATAAATAGAATGAAGTCATCTGTTTCCAAAGACTATGTATATACTAGAGCAATGAGAAAATAATAAAAGTGAGATATTTCATAGCAAACTTTGTAGATGAGGTTAGAACCGTAATCCACAGGTTATCTTGGGGGTAAATGCTGCAGCTGCAAGAGCCCTGGTGAGTATTCTCAGGACCTGGGAAATGGGATAAAGGGTAGACCGGAAGGGAGTGCCGTATTTTACATATGAGATGACAAAGCATCCCAAGCCATAGGCATGCCACTAAAAATATTTCTCAAATGGATGTAGTCTCCTTGCCAGAAAAGATCAAGGATAAACCAGAACAGAATTCAGGAGCCAAAGGAACTGTCTCTGAGGAACCCTGCCTTTTGCCACATTGCTGGAAAATCAAGACTTTATGTATGGTTAGAAATGGGAGCAATTAAGTGTAGTCTGCAGCCCATCTACAGCAGAATTTGATTTCTGATCCTTTTGACCTAATAATGCTATACATACGAATATCTGCATTTTTAACAAGTATGTTGTGATTCTTTAAGCACACTAAAGTGTGAGAATCAATATCATCGGCTCAGAAGACGGACAATCTGTGTTTAAATTTCTTTGTGTCTCAGTATCTGTACTTGTAGAGTGGGGATACTCATAATGTCTAATACCTAAGATTAAATAAGATGTTGCATATAAAGAGCTCAATAGTGGTGAGCATGTAGTGAGCACTCAATTCTCATTACTTATTAGTCTTTACAAAAATTACATTTGCATAGCAGAATAAGCCTTTCCGAAAAGAACTTAACAATTATAAAATCCTATTATTCTCACAATAATTCAAAAAATCAGTGAAAATTTCATTATCCTTATTTTAAATGGGAGAGAGGGAAAGTCCAAGGGATACCAGAGACATGGAATGGCAAATGGGATTCAGCTGGTGTACCAAGCCTAACTGATGATAATGGTTGCATATGATGCATTATTGAAAAGCTTCCTGAGGTTTCTTTGGCGCCATTGGTGTACTAGACTTTGTTAAAGTCGACCTGCTATTTAGTGGCAGAGTTAGAATTAAAATTAAAAAGGAGAGTAG
Source organism: Pteropus medius (assembly GCF_902729225.1). NCBI lineage: Eukaryota > Metazoa > Chordata > Mammalia > Chiroptera > Pteropodidae > Pteropus > Pteropus medius. The sequence goes on along the minus strand of NW_024344378.1, from coordinate 49,395,726 downwards.
GCTACCAGTATTCATATTCCTCTTTTATCGTCCACAGAGACACCCTATGCTGTTGAGCATGGCAATGTGCTCATTGAAAGTGGCCACAAAATAAAAAGTGATGTTGAGAAGTGACTCCTGGAACATCCTGCTAAAAAGAAGTTGCTTTGCTTGGAGGAATGAACTTTTGACTTGACTTTTCTCCCTTCTTGCTATTTGGAACATGGAAATAAGGGCTTGTGCTACAGTGACACTATTGTAACTGTATATCAACCCTGAGAATGAGAGCTAGTTTGCTGAAAAGGAGAAGAAGAATTAAAGCAGCCTGGCTTCCTGATGGTGTCATTCCAGCTATGGACTGCCCATGTCTGGGTACACGTTATATGAGAATATCTTATTAAAGCCACGCCTATTTAGGGGTGTTTGTTACTTGCAGCTGAACACAATTTCTAACTCACGCAAATCCTTTTTCTATCATTACTCTTTCTTCCACTCTTTCTTCTAGGACTATTTTCATAAAGACCACAATGTTGTTTGTGGGGTTATTTTAATTATTTTCCTATATCTACATGCTCATTGTGGATAAAAAATAAAGTACAAAGAAAAATAAATAAAAATTGTGTATAATTCCACTGCCCAGAGCTAAGTGCAGTTAACATTTTGACATTTTGCATTTCGGTCTTTTCTCTATCCATATGTCATAAACGTGGATTTCATATATCTTTCTTGATTTGTTTTATTACATAAATATTTGTCTGTCATATTAAATATCATTTTTAAATTACTTGAACCTACATAACATTGCATTCTATGATGTGCCATAACTCAGTTAGCATTCCTATCACATTGGATACTATTTTCTGTGTTTTGATGTTATAAACATTACTACAGTGAACATTTAATGCATAAAGATGATTTATTTATAAATTTCAGATTCTGTGGACATATTTCTATGTATAGCATTATTAGGTCGAAGGATCTAAATATTTTCTAGCTTCATCCATAGAGCCAAAATGCTTTTCAAAAATATGTCAATATATACCCAATCCACTCAACAGCACTAAATGTGGTTCTTTGATCATCTTACTAGCTTAATAAATGAAAAGTTATATCCCACAGATGTTTCACTTTTCAAATATACAATTATGATTGAGGGTGAACATAGCTCATGTCCATCATCACTTGTGTTTCCCACTGTGTTTTATGCATCTTTGTATCTCCAACATCTACCACATGCCTAGATCACAGGATATACTCAATATGGCTTCACCAGAAACATGTGGTTATTCTTAAAAATCATGTACCTGAGATGGCCTGAGGAAAATTTTCTTTGGAATCATTGCTGATTAGATTACATCCCATGGAGTTTTAATATTTTAGTGCTGATGACCCATGAATGATTATATTTAAAGCTAACACTGAGCTTTTTCTATTCATTATACACTGTTCTAAAAACTTTAAGTACATTATCTCATTCAACCTTCAAAACAACCCAGTGAGGTATATAATGGTAGTCTCCCCATTTAGGATTTGGAAGCTGAGGCAGAGATGTTAGATCAGTGAAACAAGGACCTGAACCCATGCAGTGTGATTCTAGAATGAATTTTCACTCAGCGTCTCCAATGGGCATGGGAACTTATGAAGTGTTTTCTGGAACACGAAGAGGGGGAAACAGACAAACAAACAAACAAACAAAAAAGTGACCCTGTCCTCCCAAAGTTCAATCTGCTCATGTAGGCAAAATGAAACAGTAAATGTGAATAAAATGGTGATAAAAATAACCAATGTTTACTAAAGGCCAGATACTTTTCTAAGCACCTAATCCTCTCAAAATACTCATATTGTAGATAATGCTACTATTTTTTATTTTACAGATGAGGAAACTGAAGCAGAGAGGTTATGCAATGTGTCTTCACTACACTTGTAGTAACTAACGGAGCCAGGATATGAATCTAGACATACTCCAGAGCCCACCATCTTAACCACTTTGTATAGAAATTCCCATGGAATACAAAAGACAGAAGATAGCACATGGCAGGGTCTACTTAACCATCAAAAAGGTAGACCCACTATGTTAAGTGAGTTCAGGAGACAACACATTCTCCATGAGCAAGAACAACCAAGAGTATCCTTACCATTCTTTGCTATGAAACAAAATGGCAGCTAAAGAAACATGGCATTAGAGAAAAGACTTAGAGTGGAATCAGACAAATGTAGTTTTAAGTCCCAGCTCTACCACTTCCTAGTGTAATGGGAGTAAACATTTTCCGTAACAAGGTGGTAAAGATAAGTTTCTGTACATATGGCATCTAGCAAAATTTCAAGCCTATTGTAGGAACACAAAATCATGATTTATCTTATATAGTAGACATGATGGATTGGCTCCCTTTTATCCTGCCTTTCTCTGCCATAAGAGAAAGAACACTAAAATACTTGACTTTGCAGCCTCCCAGTCCAGATAATGAAAAATAGGCAGATATCTTTAGAGAGCTAACCACCCACAGAAGAATGAATACTTTTCAAAGAACAGACCTTCCTTCTGTGTCCTGCCCAGATTGTTAAAATGATGTGAGGTGTAGTAGCAACCATTTTGAGAACATGAAGATAAAATTCACATGCCAAGAACAGTGAGTTGAAAAGACAGAAAGAGTCTGGTGCTTGCTGGCCTGCTCTTTCAGTCACTAAAAAAGTCCTGGATAGCCTATCACATACTTTTATGTGAGAAAAATAAACACGTATTTAGGTCACTATTTGTTAGAATTCTGTTGCTTAAAGCTGAAAGTATGTTTATCTGTTACACTTTCTTTACCATTTGCCAGAACCACTTGTGTTTTCCCCTACCATGGAATACACATATGCAGGGATCACAGTGTCTATCACCAAACAGCCAAGATCTGTTTCTTTTAGAGTCAATAACTCAATAGTCTTCATAAGTAGGTCTCAGAACATCAGGTTTAGGTGAACAGGTATGAATTGGATTCTCTGTCCATTAGCAGCCAACTGGAGAGCTAACTGGTGTGAGCTAGAATAAAAAGTTGTGGTCATTTAGTGAGATTTTAGACATCAGTGCCCACACGAGGCACTAGAAAATAAGGGAGTATTATATAGCAAAAAGAGAGAAAAACAGGCCAGGATTCAAATTCTGGAATTAGTACACACTAACAGTGACTATGAATAATTTCCTTTAACTCTCAGTTTTTGCCTCTGTAAAATGAGGATAATAACTCTTCTAGGGTTACAACTAAGATCATATAAAGTATTCTCTGTAAAAAAAAAAAAAAAAAAAAAAAAAAAAAAAAAAAAACTATTGTAGTAACTAGAAATTATCATAGGTGATCCAAACAAAAAATGGCTGTACCTATGATGATTAAAGGCAATAAGAAATGATAGTCTGAAATTTACTTAACTGCTATTTGTAAGAACGCACTATGGGCCAGGCTCTGAGATTCTAGGAACAAAAAAGAAAATCATGTTCTTGTCTCCCCACCTCCCCACCCATCTGCTCCCCTCACCAAGGACCAACCGTTTATTAACATGGTAGAAACACAGAACAAATTAATAGACAAATAAGTCAATAACCTACCAGAGTGAGAAGAACTAAGCAGGAAAATAAAGAAGGGTTCAGGAAATGAAGGGAAGTCAGCATGAGAAATAGTGGGTGGGACATCATCGTAGTTAACATTGAGTGATGCTCTGGTCTTTAGAAAAAAAAGGTTCTTCTCATTTTGCTATGGGATAATAAAGGGCCACAGAATCCATTAGTTTGATTGACTATCCTCATGTCACATAATGCTGATTTCTTCTGCATCCTAGGTTCCAATTAGAACACAAATTCTTATCATTAAAAAAATTAATGTACAAGAAAATTCTATTTATATATTTTTAAAGGTCTGAATACTGGATAGTTAGGTATCTTATTCTCTTGTCCTCTTTTCCTCACCCTGATACTCTACTGCGATATATATTGAATTATTTTCTTCAAAACTCTACCATTAAATGTGAGGAATTTTAGGAACCCTCAAATACTGAAGAGAACCTGAAACAATTGGTTGCAAAAGGGACATTAAAACATGTTCTCCATCGTTTAAAACATTTCTAATTATTTTTTATAAAGTATGTGCCATTTTCCAAGATCCCATGCTCTACAAGGATAACATACTTAGTTTTATTTGGGGAGGAAAAAAAATGCAAAGCTGAACCATGTCTATATTTTTTGGTTAAACAAAGCTATTTCTCTCTCTCTCTCTCTTTTTTCTTTTTTTTTTTTTAATTTAAGACTGTTTCTGTCCAGCGAGATGGCCCTACTACTGGCAAAGTCCATTCTCTTTTAGCCTCCATGGTCCTACCAGAGTCACAGCAGTGCTACAAACTATTGACTTGAAAAGTAATTAAGATGTAAGTATTCCAAAAGAGAACACATGGTTATTTAAAGTTATTGGACATCGTTCAAAAGGAAAGATCTATGGAATACAAGGGCTAAGAGCCATCATGCTGTTTCTCCTCCACTTCTCACATTAAGAAAAAAGACTAATTATAAATCTCCAGCAAATATGACCTGGTAAAGAGTTTTCAAACAAAAGCCTGTACTGAATGGGATATCTGGCAGATCTGGGCACTTGGTTTCTCTAATAACCATTAAAGTTGTTCCTAGTAAACCATTTTACAGCAACATTAGAAATATCAGAGTTTACGTTTGTGTTAATGAATTGCTACAGAATGTGAGTGCTGCATCACGTCTCCAAACAGACTCCTTATTCTCGTTTTGTCTCCATTGTGCTCCCCACCAACCCTTAACATTTCATTTCCAATGACACGTCAGCCGTCTTTCACCAACCTCAAAGGAAAGTTGAATGTGGGGCTCACAAAGTTAAGCTGACATTTGCTCCCTTCCAATAAAAAATATTTAGTCCATTAAACATAAATAGCTGTCATTATGATACATGGACTGAGTGCAAACCTCCCGGTTCCCTCTGATGTTTATTACATCCAAACAACTGCAGTGCCTGCATGTTTTCAACTTTAGTGTATTGATTAAACTTTTAAATGGCTGCCATATAACCCAGGGACAGCGGGAAGATTAATTTGCGTCAATGTTCATCTGTAATTCATTAGCCATTTATTCTTTACAACCACATGGGCTATCAAGAAAATGCAGGCCATTTTTCACTCGGCACAGGCTGAGAACAGATTCTGAAATTTGTGCTGCATACAAATAAGTTCCCTGGGCCTGGCCAGTTAAACTGCTTGGCTTTTCAAAAGTTGAAGTTAGGAAACGGCAGCAGGAAAAGAACATTAAAAACCAGAAATGGGGAAAACCATACATCCTTAAGGTGCTCGCAATTTAACTGAGTTTGTCCAGTGTCTGCATCCATGGATTATGGTTTCTTATTTCAGTTGGATTAAAATAATGGAAACTTGTGTCTGAGCAAAGGAAAGTCATAAATAAAATGGGTTGCTTTTTTCCATGCCTCCTTTCCATTCCCTCTCTAATATCTCCAAAAATGTTGTTTCTGGCAAAAACAAAACAAAACAAAACCCCTCCATAGAGTGGCAGTGGAGTAGAAAAGTATATAGCCTAGAGGAACTCAGAGCTGTCCTCTCAGAGACAGTGGCATTTGAACCAACCCTTCCTGAAACAGTGGAATCTCATCCTGCCTCCAGTTGGGAAGGTGCCCAGCTAAATTGCAGCGTGTTTCCTGAGGGAAGAGGTAAGCCATCTGGCTTCTCCACGTGCCCTCCTTGGCAGAACACAAAATGCATATTAAAGGCGTAAATAGAATGAGCACCCTAGTGAAAAGGCCCTCTGACATACAAGGCACTTGGGGGGTTGGGGGGGTGGAGGAAGGAGGAGTCCACATGCACTCAGGTTGGGACTGGAGGAGAATAATGCACACAAGGGAAATTCTTTTTCATAAGATGAATAATTAAAGTGAAGAGCTAAGCACCCTGGTCTCACTGTGGCTAATAACTGCAATAGTGAGCAGCAAAAATTCAATGGTCAGTACGACATCTGGGGAAGATCGCTGGCAGGTATCCATTTGCAGGACATATGAAAGCCAACATGTAGATGCTCAAGGCGACAACTCTTTTCTCTGGTCTGCAGTGCCCGCACAAATCAAAGGCACCAGGCACATTGGTAACCTTTGGTAACAATGTCCATGAAAGAGCCAACAGAGGAGCGCTTGCGGAGGAGGCTGTAAATTACTCATTTATAATATAACTGCTCAGGCTGCTTACAACCAAGGATAAAAGGGAGCCCTTTGTAAAAGCCTCCATCTGGAGCCCTCCTCATCCCAGCCCAGGAGTCACTAGTACTGAGAACCCCAGAATACAGCTCCTTTCTAGGCCCTCTGGGAAGATGAGTGGGGGGCCATCATGCATCATAGAAACACAGCTTGAGGAGTTTTATTTGGCTTGTGGATGTGACATGTAAGTGTCAAAAGAAATGCACATGAATCGTAGATAAATGCACTGGGTGAAACCTCAAGGTCACAAAGATATAGCCCTTGCCATGTATAGAATCTGTCAACTTTATCTATTATCTATTTTTTTTCCAGTTATAAGTGCACGGGGCTTTGCACCTAACAGGAGCTCAATAAATATCTGTAGAGTGATTGATTAATTCAACCTGAGCACACAGATTCATTCATTCAACCATTCAACAAACATTTATCGACCATCTATCATATCTAGATCTAGGATATAGTAGGAAACAAGTGTAGCTGCAAACTCTTAGCGATAGGGGTCTTCTATCACATTTGACTTTCACTTTCATGTGGAGCTAAGGGACATTCTAGAATCCCAGGACATCAGTTTTAGAGGACAAGGGTCATGTTGTTTGTCTGATCTTTCTATTGGCAACCTCTGAAAATGATGATGCTTAAACAAAGTATGCCTTGTGAATTAACTAGATAATAGAATAAAATGAATCTAAACTTGTAGAAAAATTCAAAATACAGGTTTACTGAAATTTTCAAATAACACTGATTCCAAGGATAAATATAACTTTTGTAGGTAAGGTTAGAGTAAAAGGTTGTTTTTGGAGGTGAGATTCTATAAATATGCTGCTTGCCAAGTCTATCTGTCATTATTGATCTTGAGTTTGAAAAACAGAAAGGAATTTTGTGAAGGTTTCAATTAATTAAGAGCAAATACTGAAGACAACTATGCCTGCTACACTTTTTTGAGGATATTGTGGGGCATAAACAATAAATTAAAACCATTATCTCTACAAAGGAAACTCAGGAATCCCACTTCTGGGTATTTATCCGAAGAAACCCAAAACACTGCTTCAAAGAGACATGTGAATCCATATGTTCATTGCAGCATTATTTATAATAGCCAAGATATGGAGGCAACCTAGGTGTACATCGATGGATGAATGGATAAAGAAGAGATGGCACATATACAATGGAATATCACTCAGCCATAAAAAAGAATGAAATTTTGCCATTTGCAACAACATAGATGGACCTAGAGGGTATTGTGCTAAATGGAGTAAGTCAAGCGGAGATAGACAAATGCCATATGATTTTATATACATGTCGAATCAAAAGAATAAAATAAACAAATAAAATAGAAACAAACTCATAGATAACAGAGAATATTTTGATGGTCTCCAGGTGGGAGGGGGTTAAGGGATGGATGGAAAGGGAAAGGGATTAAGAAGTACTAATTAATGGGCAGTTACAAAACAGTCATGGGAATGTAAAATATAGCATAAGAAATATATTCAATAATAATGTAATATAGATGTCTAACCAATGTGTTGTATACTTGAAACTAATTTAAATAAATAAGTTTAAAAAATAGTAATGTAATAATTATATATGGTGTCAGATAGGTACTATTTTATTGGGATGATTACTTTGTAAGTTATATAAATGTCTAATCACTATGTTGTACACCTGAAACTAATATAATATTGTATGTCAACTGTAATGGAAAAATAAAAAAAATATTTTTAAAAATATCATGGTCTCTGCTCTCATGCAAAGACCTTATAATCTCTTTGGGGGGGAAAAATAGCACATTAAAGTTAATATGTGACAACAGATAATTGGCACAAAATTATTTAATATGTTTTTCTTTCTCTCTTAAATAATCAATAGAAAAATATTTATGCAGAGTGAAAACAAAGTTGCTGGGGTACCAGAACTCTCACACATGAAATCGATTGATGAAAGTCATCCAATAATATATATCAAATGCTATGGCCTGTCTCCCTTTAATTGCAACTTTTGATATCTATTTTAAGGAAATAATTCCCCACAGAGAGGAAAACTACATGACAAAGATTTTACTGAAGCACAGTTTTTTGTTATGAGGAACAGAGAGTAAGCAAAAGTTAAGTAAATAATAGCACATTGACTCTACAGAATGCTGAATGGCCATTAACATGGTAATAATGAATACAATGAAGCAACATAGAAAAGCTTAAAACTGCTAAAATAGCCTATGAAACAGTAGGTTCACTAGGGTTACAACTATCTATTCATATTAAAAATATTCTAAGGGAATATTCATAATAGGGAGTTGAGCTATAGACAAAATTTGTCTTCTCTCTTTATCGAATGTTCTGTGAGTTTGCTTTATTGCTTTTATAATTAGAAAAAGTTTAAAATGTTTAAACTATGTGGAACAGATTATAAATGTTATGAATATTGAAAGAGGGCTTCATGCTAGAGGGGCCAGAATTTGGCCTTAAAAAAAGATTCCTTAAAGAAATAGATAGTAATACACAGAAAAGAAGAGAGAGAGAGAGAGATGGAGAGACAGAGAGACAGAAACAGAGAGACAGAGAGAGACAGTGAGACAGAGAGAGACAGAGAACCTGGCAAGGGATATTCTGTGCAAAGGCTGAGAATTTGAAATTTGCATGGCCTGAAGCAGGAATAGTGAAGAGATTTGCCTGGTTAGAGTAGATGAGATGCTTTGGAAAAATAATGTCAGATAAATAACATTAGATATATTTTTTAAAACGTTGGTTATGTCAGAGTGTAACTATTTCCTCTGCCTTCCCCTTTCCAAACTAATAGGTCTGTTTTTTTTTTAATTTAGAATCCTACCTTAGCTCTTTCCAAGTTTATGGGTTAAATGAAATAAAAAATAACATATCAAAAGGATTGGTTAAGTTTATAGTTTTCAACTTTAATAAGTGGCTCTGCATTTCATGTGAGTTAATAAAATTTTTAAAAAGGATAATTGAGATCATTTTGAAATAGAACATGTATAATGCTCATAATTTTTAAAAAATATCCAATAAAATGGAGAAAAAAAGAAAAAAAGAATGGAGTAATGAGAACTATCATTACCTCATAAATAACAATGCTACAATAATTAAACAACCTGGAACTTGTAGGAAAAAACTGAAAGGGAGATTAATGGTACAAAATAGAAAGCAAAGAAATATTATATTATAAAATAACTTAGGCTATGATAAAGTTGACATTTTGTATCAGTGAGGAAATGAAGTGCTGTTTAATAAATGTTAAAGGGACAAAATGAATTTGCAATCTTAACCAGATAAATAGTCAAATGTAAGAAAAGTGACTATACAATAACAACAACAACAAAAATGATTGGAGACTTTCCAATCTCCAGGGATATGCATCAAGTTAAAGGAAGAAATAATACAGAAAAATATTGTCAGATCTGGACATGTACAAAGTTGAAAGCCTCTGCATGTTAAAATGCCATAAAAAAAGTAAAACCCAAATTACAGACCCAAAAAATATATCCTTTTTAACATCTATAGCAAAGGATCATTATTATTCCTAAGGTAGTAAACATTTCTTACAAATCAAATGAAAATTATTAACATCTCCATAGGGAAATAGGTAAACAATAAGAACAATTGTTTATAACATAAAAATTAAAATAGCCAATAAACTTACTGAGCATGTTCAGTATTATAAGGCATCAAAAAAGTTTAAAAAAATAGGTGTTTCATTACTTTAAAAAACTGTAATATTCAGGTTAGTGGTCACGTAGTGGGACGAACCCTATGACACTCTGTTGGTAAAAGTTTAAATTGGTACAACTTTGTGGGAAGGCTACCTGTCAACATGTATCAAGCACTTATAAAAAGTATAAAATAAGTCAAACTAATACGAAGTTTCTCTTCCTGCCCTACCTCTAAACACATATGAATGGTTGCCTCTGAAAGACTGAGTTGGGAGGACAATTTACTTCTCACTGTATAACTTTTTGATTTTAAAAGAATGCTTCAATTTCTGACCATTAAGAATAAAATATGCTATATAGTTCCATGAGAGATTTTCATTATGAATGGATGCATGCATATATATATTTATCATCATTCAACTCTAGGAATTTTTAATTTCCATTATTTTTGTGAACTATGAATTATAATTATTTCTAAATATTCAAACATATGACATTTTACTATTTACCTGTTATCATTAATTTCTAAATACAAATTATATTATGATCAGACAACATGTGGTCAATACCTAGTTTTTGAAATTTCTTAAAATCTATTTTTATAGCTTATGGTGTGATCAATTTTGGAAGTGTTCTCATATGCTTTAGAAGCCTATATATTCTCTAATTGTTCATAGTTCTAATACATCCGTTAAAATCAGCTTAATTGTATTAATTTTCTGCACCTTTATTATTTTTGTCTGTTTGACTTATCACAAAGTGAGAGAAATATTTTGAAATCTTTGGCACTTATGTAGATTTTCTATTCCTTCCCTGTCATATAAATACTTGCTTTATATAGTATAAAGCCGTGATATTACATCAATTCTAAGACTCTTTTTTTTGCATTTAACATGAGTCCTTTAAATCATTTTAAATATTCTTTCCAGGATTAGTATTAGTTACATTTCTTTTCTCAAGTACATGCTTTTGCAGTTCTTTTAATTGAATACCTGGGTAGCAAATATTTCTTTATTTTGCACTCATTTTTGAGAGGTAGTTTCACTTCTAACACAACCTAGGCTAACATTTATTTTCTGTCAGTATTCTGCAAATATAATTACACTGCTTCTTGGCTTCCATTTTAATGCTGAGGAATTTGCCTTCTGCCTTCACTCTGTCATTTCTTCATAGAAAATTTTTATTTTCTCTCTAGATACTTGTGAAATCTTTTCTTTGTCTTTGGTAATCTGCAGTTTAAATAATTTTGTTTAGCTGCAGCTTTTAAAAATTTATCCTGTTTATTCTACCATGTGTGTCACATAATTACATGTCTTTCATCATTTTGAAGAATTCTTGATTATCATCACTTCAAGTATTGCCTCTCCTATCTATCTCTATTCTCTCTTTCTGGAACTTTGATTTGCTGAATGGAAAACCGCCTCATTCTAGCCTCCAGGGATCCAGCCTCTACAACTTTCCATCTCCTTGTGTTTCTGTGTTGCAGTCTGTATACTTTCTTTAGATCTACTTATTAGTTTACAAATAATTCTCTTCAATGATCTGATCTATTTAATCTAACTGTAGATTTTAAATATATATGTAATTTTATTTTTTTACTGAAAGTCTTATTTGAATAGTTTTCAAATCAACTGGGCTTTCTTTATAGTCTCATTGCTTTCTGTTTTATTATATCTTTATTTCCTTAATCATTTTATACAAATTTGTTTTATACGCAAACTGTGATAACTCCAATAATTCCAATTACTCCAATTCCAATGGCCTTGGGAGTTTAGTCTGTTTCTTTCGCTGTTAGTCTTCTATGAGATTTCCTTGGTTGGTAATTTCTGATTGTGTGCTCATACAGTTTACTTTCCTCAACCTGTGGAATCTCGACAGCCTAAACTGAAGATGCTTTCTTCCAAAAAGGATTTGTCCTCAGACCTCAGAACACTTGATTAAATTTCAAGGATCCAGACTTAATAGAATTTTTGGTTCACATTTCCCATCTGATGGTGAGTCCAAGGCTTTACCTATATATTCTAGTGTCTGGATTTGGGCAAATACCTGCTTCCTTCATTGACTTCAGCTCAATGTTTTTCTTGACTTTTTCTCCTTTCATGATTTCTCCTATTTCTGGCTGACCCAAAAGTCTTTTGAAAATAATTATCTAGAAATAAAATATCTTAAAGAGGATAGGTATCCCAAATGTCTACTCTGCCACACTTTCTAATATACTCTCATTATTTTAAAAAATCTAAACACTTAAGTTAGTGGGAATGATGGCACTAAATTCAAGGTAAAAATCTGTCCCCAAATAATGACATTTAACTAATTATTAATAATCACTATTAATAATTAACTTTTATTTCCAAGAAATATTTTTCATAGATATACTGTTTGACCTTCCAATTTATCTTCCACATTTTAGTTTAAGAATTCAGAGATGCTGTAAACTTAAGTTGTGGTCTACGAAGTTGCAAGAATAAAGCCTTCTACAGACTTTTAAATTCTAAGACTATATTAAGTCCCCAATTTAATACCAAGGATAAAAATTCTTTCACAAGCGAGGTGGCCACACAAAACCAGAACAAATACAGCACATCACAGCACAGAATTTTACATCTCAGAGCCCCTGAAGGACATATTCAGTAGTTTGAGACATGCCCATGCAAGGTATTGGAAAGCTCATTTTTCTTATGTTCCTGCTCTTTTATGCTCAAGGCTTGCATAATCATTCTGGAAGGATGTGTTACAATAATGCAGTGTACTTTATGAGAGTTTTACAGCCAGAGGACTCTCCTGCTTCTTGAGCTGGTAGAGGGAACAGTCAATACCCAACTGTACTTGAACAAAACTTTATCTCTACATTACAAGCTTTCTAAAGAGTTATTTCTTCAGATTCCCATGAAGATGTGTGCACCAGAGTGGTTGCTATAACACTATTTATAATGGTGTAATGAAGTGTCTGACTCCAGTTTTGATATTTGACCCCGACAGCTCAGAGGCCCCATTCCTCCACTTTCCCTTTTGCCCCAAGTCAGGACAAACTGGTAAAAAAGTCCAGATGCTCCTTTCCTTGACACCAGTGGGGAAGTTCAAGCCATGCAAACCTTGCCTTGCTCGATGGGAGGAATGCTCTGAACTCTGAACTACTGAACACTCTCCCTGAACTACTGGCGACCACAATAAAACCCAAAGCCATTTGCCCCTTCACTGAATCCAAATGGATCAAATTGAATGCTTGCCATGCTTGTCCAGAAAGCCTCATGATGTGAGTAATTAATATCTTCATACCCTCCTGGTGCATATGTGTTGTCAGTCTTGAAACTGGGATCCAGTTTTGGGAGGGGGTGGTTGTTTCACCCTCTGCTGAAATCCTACGAGATGATTGGCCTTGTGAGCAGTGTGGTCTAGGTGATGATGACCATTGCCTGGGGAACATTCTTTATTTGCTTTTGGCTTGCTAACAGGCTCTGCTGCCTGCTGCCTAGTGTTCATTTTTGAAGTGTGCTGGCGGCTTTCGTGCATATCGAGCTGCATTTCCTGAGTCCCACCAAGCCTCTCTCATAGATTTAAACAATCTAAGTCAGTTTCAATATCAGCATTTAGAGTCAGGAGTAGAGGTTAGGGTGCTCCTTAAAGTAGCCTTAGGTCATGTGTATCAGCCTGGACCTATCTTTGCATTTAAATTAGGTATCTCGATTCTAGCATAAGTTGTGACTCATGCTAGGTTTAGGGAAACAACTGTTACCATGAGATTGTGTCTCCCAACCAGGCCTGGACCCTGTTCTATAATCAAAGGAAAGACCCATATTGATACGCTGTGCAGTATATGTGCCCACTGGGTGCTCCCTCTGTAAAGAACAGTCACTATGTGATGTGCTGAGGTCTATAGTTCTAGAAACAGATCACTATCCCTAAGTAATTTATACTTTTATATATACTATGGTGAATGAAATTATTTTAATTTCATTTTGATTGTTTGTTGTTAATGTATAGAAATACAATTGATTTTTTTTTTTTGTATATTGATCTTGTGCCCTGTAATTTGTTAAGCCATTTATTAGTTCTAATAGATTTTTAGTGAATTCCTTGGGATATTCTAACATGTATGTTCATTTGACTCCATCATCTGGCCGTTGACTGCACATCGAATCCTTCTCCTTTCCTTTTTGCCCCACATCTGGGCAGACTGATAAAAAAGCTCAGGTATTCCTTTCCTTGGCACTGGCAGGGAAGTTCAAACCTTACAAATACCAGCCTGTACATGGAAACCATTATGCCAGCCTACCCTTAACCACAGTAGAATTCAAAGCCACTTGCTCCTTCTCAAGCAAGTAGATCACCTTGGGTGCTTCCTCTGCTTTCCCCAGAAAGCCTCATGAGTAAGAGGTACTCTCTTGTTGCATGTGTGCCATCAAATTCTTGACATCTGAACCAACTGAGGAAAAGTGAATATTGATCCCATCCTTTGTGGGGAAATCATAAGGCATGGCAAAAAACAGAAATAAATCAAACATTCTACAACAGGGACAAGATTAAATATAGCCATTATAAATTATATATTTGAAAAGCATGTCATAATATTAGAATATGCTCATGATATACTATTGTGAGAAAAATAATATAAAAATAGATATACAACCTCGATTTTCATTTTAAATATACACATACACTCATATGTAGAAGAAAGAAAGGAAGAAAACCTGTTAGAAGTATTTATCACTGGGTGGTGAGATCACGAATTTATTTTTATTTCTTATAACTTTATTCTTTCCTCAAAGTTTTTATGAAGAACATTTATAATTTATTTGATTATTAATAAGGACGAATAAGAGATAAAGATCCTACCAAGAAGACATAGCTTTAATTTAAAATGGAATTAGGTGCTATATCACTTGACCTGGCTGAAATATAAAGGTAGATTCCTGAGGCTTTATTCTGGGACATCTCTCTTTTGTTATCTTAATTAGGCCCTTGGATCTCCTTAATTATAAATTCCACTGGTGCTAAGTTGCTCAGCCAACAAAAATAAGCATTGAAACAAGTTTTCTTCCAAAAACATGTTGTTAACAGAACCTTTGTAAAATAAACACTTTCAAGTAACAACAACAACAACAACAACAACAACAACAACAAAAGCTAACTAACGCAAAACCTTTTGGTTGTTTTTGGTATGTACGGAGTGCTGGATTCACCTTCCTTAACATCTCTGGCCCCAGGCTCTGTGCTCTAGCTATAAGCCTGGGTCCTCCTTCATTATCCATTGTTAATTCTGCTCAGGACTTTCTAATTCTGCTGTCTGTTTCCCAAGTATTCCAGGAAGGCTGCCGCTAGGGGTACGCTTGTAAAATATAGTAAAGCATATATCCTTTCCTATTTATAATAAGAGCAATATTTTAAATTTCACAAGGCATGGAATACTCTTCATAAAGTGACTCTTGCTTCATTTTCTTGAACTTAATTTAACAACAAATAACTCATATCTTTCTGCTGTGCTTTTACACGTCTGTACTTCAGAATGCCTTTCCTCTGCATCTGCCTCCTCATCTTCAGATCAAGTGTTTTTTCCACTGCCTTTCTAGATTCCTCTCCATCCAAGCAACATCTTCAGTTACTTCCTGTGCGTCCTTATTGCATATTAAACAAATCTCTGTGATAGCACTGACCATACTACACTGAAGTAACTAATGTGGTAAAGTAATCAGCCCACTTGGTCATTGGTCCTCCATGTTGTCTTCCTTGAGCCCTGTGGTTTTAACTGTTTTCCTGATTCTTGGAATCTCTGTAAAGTTTTCTTATTGTGAATTTCTAGGAGGACAATGTAAGCAAGGCAGGTTGAGGTAGATACATTCTTTCCTGCTTCATCAAGAATAGTTCCATTCTTATCTACTTTACAATCTGGTATTCAAAAAAGAATCCACTGGAAGACAGAGCTCAATAGTTGTAAAACACTTGAACTCCTCAGTTTAACCTGAAAAATACTGGACAGATGTAGAAAAAGTGTAGGTCCTGAAAAGGTAGATACAGTAGGGACATGGGGACAGGACCTTTTTCACAGATGGGATATGGCTGAAGCTCTGAAGAAGCGGATAATGACATCCAGGGTCACAGGCTCTAGAAGACCTAATCTCAGTGATCTTGAGTCATCCATTTGTGCAATGGAATTTCAGAGCCAGAAGGAATTATAAAATTATATAATCCATCTTCCTCACTGTACAAGTAGAGAATGAATCTCTACAGAAATTAAGTGGCTTGCTCAGGTTACTGCCTACACTACAACTTTGTGGCAGTCCAAGGATTAGAATTTATTTTTTTCTGGACCCCCCATCTATGCTCTTCCCACTACACTTACTTGGTCTACATATAAGACCAGCCCTCTCTGCAATTATTTGGAAATAGCAGTTCCTGCTAAAGTATTCAGTTGAAGGATGCGATCATTATCACCCATTTTCCTGTTCTCTGATAGAGAAGAAAATGATACTAGCTTTAGCTTCCTGAGAAAAAAATATGTCACAAGTTTCTGTCTGAAACTTATACATCAGGGAATTTGAGACACTTGGCTGTTTTCACAGTCTGGTTGGAGCATGCGGGTCCTAAACCACAGCTCAGAGCTCTCTTTTCGATCTCTGTGTAGCAGCCCAGCCATTCATCTAGGGGTCTGATTTCGAGATAATGCAGACTGAACCCATCTCCACCCCCTCACCTCAACACATACACACATTCAACAGCACTCATCTTGGCTTAAGCTTGTCTGCTTGTAGCAGCAGTGACCTGGATGCTAGGCCTGCCACAAAGCCAAAAGGGAACCATTGCAGGAATTAGATGGCTCATGGAATTCTGCCTTTACACAGGCAGCCTCAACATTTTCCAGTCAAATTTCCACTCTCATATCTTCCCCATGCAGTGACCCTGCAAACCATCATTCAGCACCATCAAGGAAAGAACAAACTGAATCTTGTTTCCCAAATTAACCAAAGCTCGCATTTTGCAGAGTTTGCATTTATCATTCCATTATCTATTTTTAGAAGTTAGGATCCTCCATGTCTTTGTAAGCCTCACACTCAGCCCTCTGTGTTGCTTGAAAGTCCCCATAGCACATGATTTCAAGGAATGCTGGAAAATGGTTAGAAAGTAAGTTTGCAAGATGCTTTAAATGTGGGTCAGTGTTCTCTGACTCTTTTTGGTAGAGACAGATTAGCTCTCTCAATCCTTCATCAGTTATGTCCATGGTAGCAAGTATGTTTCTCTTTATTGGTAATGGCTGCCTCAGTCCTATCTTAGAAAGGATTCTGGGGTCTTGTTTAGACAAAGGGAGGGAATGATATAGATGAGGGATGTAGCATGGCCAAGGCTATAGAAAAATAACCAGCATATTTCCTGCATGATTTTCATCCCTGACTTAGGTAGAACAATGAGAATATACCTTAGAGTGTGAGGTAAGGGAAGGGCACACTCATTCTGAGGAGTCTTGAGGAAGGCTTCTAGTCTCCCCTGGAGATAACACTGGCCTGTCAATCTTACACATATCGGTCCCTTTTCTGTTCCACTCTGCCTTTTTTCACATCCTCTGAATAACAAACAACATTTTTTTTGTGTGTAATCTGACGACATATCATAACAAGGCCTGAGCAACTCTTAGACTCTGGACAAGATGGAAGCCACTTTCACACACAGAAGAAAAGGGACAACTGTATATGTACAACTATCCTTTTCATATTCGTAATGGTAATCACAGGCTAAAGATTTAGAATTGAAGTATATAACATAAAACAAGAAGGACCAGAGGAAAAAAACCACAAAAGCCAACCAAAATAAAGAAAACAGAAATATAAGGACAAGGAAGCAATGGAAATATCAAGCTACCAGAAAGCAAAAGATAAAATGGCTATAAGAAGACCTCATATTTCAATAATCACCCTAAATGTAAATGGACTGAACTCATCAATAAAAAGTCACAGAGATACAGAGTGGATCAAAAAACAAAACCCAACCATATGCCTCCAAGAGATACATCTCATTTCCAAAGACAAATATAGACTCAAAGTGAAAAGGTGGAAAATGATATTCTAAGCAAATGGCATTCAGAGAAAAGTGGGAGTAGCAGTACTAATATCTGACAAAATAAACTGCAAAATCAACAAGGCAAAGAAAGATACTGAGGGACACTTCATAATGATAAAGGGAATCATGCACCAAGAAGACATAACACTTATTAAAATCTATGCTCTCAATCAGGGAGCCACAAAATATGTAAAGTAATTACTAATAGACTAAAATGAAGAGCAGACCAAAACACAATCATAGTAGGGGACCTAAATACCTCACTGTCAGATATTGACAGATCATCCAAACAGAAAATCAATAAGGAAATAACATCTTTAAATGATACATTAGACTAACTGGACATAATTGACATTTACAGAGCCTTCCATCCCGAAACAGCTGCCTATACATTCTTCTCTAGTGCACATGGAAGATTCTCAAGGACTGACCACTTACTGGGACACAGAGGCAGCCTTAACAAATATAAGAGGGTTGAAATCATACCAACCATATTCTCTGATCATAATGCTTTGAAATTAGAGATCAAATGTAAAAAGAAAGTGGAAAGAACCAGAAATAAATGGAGATTTAAAAACATACTACTGAAGAATAACTGAGTCAGAGAAGAAATAAAAAGAGAGATCAAGAGATATATAGAAATGAGTGATAATGATAGTACAACATATCAAAACTTTTGAGACATGGAAAAAGCGGTCATAAGAGGAAAGTTCATATCATGACAAGCCTACCTTCAAAAACAAGAACAAGCCCAAATAAACAACCTAATGCTTCTTCTTAAAAAACTAGAAAAGGAAGAACAAATGAAGCCTAAAGTCAGCAGAAGAAAAGGAATCATCAAAATTAGAGTAGAAATAAATGAAATTGAAAACAGACAAACAAAAAAAAAAATAGAAAAAATAAATGCAACAAGAAGTTGGTTCTTTGAGGTTAATAAAATTGACAAACTCCTGGCTAGACTCACTAAAGAAAAAAGAGAAAGGACACAAATAAACAAAATCAGGGATGAAAGAGACCAAATTACAACTGACACCGCAGAAATACAAAGGATCATACAAGAATACTATGAAAAAGTATATAACACCAAATTCAATAACCTAGAAGAAATGGACAAGTACTTAGAAAAATATAACCTTCCTAGACTGAATCAAGAAGAACTGGAAAATCTAAATAGACTGATCAGCAATATGGAAATTGAAACAATCATTAAAAACCTACCCAAAAGGAAAAGCCCAGGACCTATGGCTTCACCAGTGAATTCTACCAAACATTCAAAGAAGATTTAATACCTATTCTCCTCAAACTCTTTTAAAAAATCGAAGAGGAGGTAATACTTCCCAAATCATTTTATGAGGCCAATATCACCCTGATACCAAAACCTGGTAAGGATAACACAAAAAAAGAAAACTGCAGACCAATATCTCTCATGAACACAGATGCAAAAATCCTAAATAAGATACTAGCGAACCGAATACAGCAACATATTAAAAAGATGATACACCACAATCAAGTGGGCTTCATCCCAGAGTCACAGGGATGGTTCAACATATCCAAATCAATTAATTTGATATATCACATAAACAAATTAAAAAATAAGAATCATATGATCATTTCAATAGATGCAGAAAAAAGCCTTCGACAAGATACAGCATCCATTTATGATCAAAACACTTAACAAAATTGGTATAGAAGGAAAGTACTTTAACATAATAAAGGCCATATATGAGAAATCCTCAGCCAACATTATACTTAATGGTGAAAAACTAAAAACCTTCCCTCTAAGATCAGGAACAAGGCAAGACTGTCCACTATCACCACTGTTATTCAATATAACATTGGAGGTCCTAGCATGTGTGATCAGGGAAGAGAAAGATATAAAAGGCATCCAAATAGAAAATGAAGAAGTCAAACTGTCATTATTTGTGGATGACATGATTTTCTATATAGAAAATCCTAAAGATTCCACAAGAACAATACTAGAAACAATAAGCAAATACAGTAAAGTCACTGGATACAAAATCAATGTTCAAAAGTCCATAGCATTCCTATACTCTAGTAACGAAGTGTCAGAAAAAGTAGTGAAAAAAATAATTCCTTTTGCAATTGCAACAAAAAAATAAATAAAATAAAATACCTAGGAATAAATCTAATGAAACATGTGAAGGACCTATATAATGGAAACTGTAAGTTACAAGAAAATAAAGAATTTACAAAGAAATGGAAAGATATTCTGTGTTCTTGGATTGAAAGAATCAACATAGTTAAAATGACTTTATTACCTAAAGCATTATACAGAATTAATGCAATCCCCATCAAAATCCCATCGGCATTTTTTAAAGAAATAGAACAAAAAATCGTCAGAATTGTATGGAAGCACAAAAGACCCTGAATTGCCAAAGGCATTCTGAGAAAAAAGAACGAGGCAGGAGGCATCATTCAGCTCGACTTCAAATTATACTACAAAGCGACAGTAATCAAAACGGCATGGTATTGGCAGAAAAATAGACACATGGACCAGGAACAGATTTGAGAGTCTAGAAATATGAGCAAAAAATTTTTGACAAAAACGCCAAAAATATATAGTAGAGAAAGGAAAGCCTCTTTAATAAGTGGTGCTGGGAAAACTGGAAAGCCACCTGCAAAAGAATGAAACTAGACTACTGTCTATCACCACACACCAAAATTAACTCAAAATGGATTAAGGACCAGAATGTAAGACCTGAAACAATAAAATGCATAGAAGAAAACATAGGAACTAAACTCAAGGACCTTGGGCTTAAAAAGGATTTTGTGAATTTCACCTCAAAGGCAAGGGAAGTAAAAGCAAAAATAAATGAATGGGACTACATCAAACTCAAAAGCTTCTGCTCAGCAAAAGAAATTGTCAACAAGGTAAGGAGAGAACCATTCAAATGGAAAATACATTTGCAAGCAATGCCTCCAATAAGGGCCTAATATCCAAAATATACAAAGAACTCATATGACTCAGTAATAACAACAAAAAAACAAATGATCCAATCAAAAAATGAGCAGAGGACGTGAACAGACACTTCTCCCTAGAGAACACACAAATGGCCAACAAATCTTTGAAAAAATGTTCAACATCGCTAGGTATTAGGGAAATGCAAATCAAAACCATAATAAGATGCCATCTCACAACTGTTAGAATGGCTATAATCAACAGAGCAAGTAATAACAAATGTTGGAGAGGGTGTGGAGAAATAGGAACTCTCATACACTGCTGGTAGGACTGCAAATTGGTAAAGTCACTATGGAAAACAGTATAGAGGTTCCTCAAAAAACTAAGAATTGACCTACCATATGATCCAGGAATCCTCTACTGGGTATTTACCCCAAAGATTTGAAAACTTATATCTGAAAAGATATTTGCACGTCGATGTTCACAGCAGCATTATTCACAGTGGCCAGGACATGGAAGCAACTAAAGTGTCCTACGATAGATAATTGGCTAAAGAATTTGTGGTACATATATACAATGGAATATTACTCAGCCATAAGAAGAGATAAAATTCTGTCATTTGCGAGAACATGGATAGACCTTGAGATAATCATGCTAAGCAAAATAAGCCAGACAGAAAAGGTTTAAAATCACATGATATCACTTATATGTGGGATATAAACCTTAAGGCAACAAATGGACAGGACAAACAAACAGAGACTCATGGACATGGACAATGGACTAGTGATTACCAGAAAGGAAGGGGAGAGAAGAGAGGGGGAAAAAAAATGTTAAAAAAAAGAGCATGGATTTAAAAAATAAATAAGTAAATAAGTAAATAAGTAAATAAATAAATAAATAAAATTGATATGAAAATGCAAAAAAAAAATTCGAAGCCACTTTAAAATATACATTTCTCCTAAAGATCAGCTTTAGAAGGAAAGACTCCAAATTGTATATATTCTTAGTTTATACCTGGCATATCAAAATTGATTATAAGGCACATGCAAAGATTCCTGAATGGATATAGAATAGGGATACACCCAAGGGCCTTGGTCAACCCATGACTTGATTGTCAATAAGTTCAGAGTCATTTAAGGTTTATGGTAGAAGTTTCTCTCTCTGTTCCATGCCCCACCCCAACCCTCTGACCAACCCAGCCAATCTCTCTCATCTCAGGGTTTCTCAAAGGGTGGTTTCTAAGTTAGCAACATCAGTACCACCTGGGAACCTGTTAGAAATTCAGATTCTCAGTCTTACTCTGCTTAGTTAACTCTAGTCATACTTACTCATACTTACTCTTTATTTACTCTCATACTTACTGAACCAGAATCTCTGAACGTAGGGCTCAGCATTAGAAAACCATCCTAGTGATTCCTATGCATGCCAAAATTGAGAACAAACTTCAGTTCTGCCTAATAGAATTTTCTGCAATGGTGGAAACCAAGGGTTAAGTTTGTACTGTAAAATATCATATACACTAGCCACATGAGGCTATTGAGCAGTTGAAGTGCACAAATGAGGAATCAAATTTAATTTTAATGAATTTAAATGTAAATAAGCATATATGACAATGTCTGCTATACTGGATAGCATAGATGTAGGATAGTAACATTTAAATATTTGAAGTT
Source organism: Pteropus medius (assembly GCF_902729225.1). NCBI lineage: Eukaryota > Metazoa > Chordata > Mammalia > Chiroptera > Pteropodidae > Pteropus > Pteropus medius. Next base: position 49,373,205 of record NW_024344378.1, on the reverse strand, counting down.
CTGGGATCTTTTTGAGAATCTGATAAAAACTATAAATAATATCCCTTGAATAAATGCATATATTCCAACAAACAAAATTTGGTAAACAATTTCTGGAGGTCCAAAGGAGATAAAGAACATTCAAGAAAATCTATAAATTATCCACTTTCAAAATTAAGTTTCTAGCAGAATATATAATTTATAGGTTGTAAACTGTTAAAGTATCTCTATGTACATCATGTAGAAGTTATTTTCTAGACCAAAGAAAACACAGGTTTATGTACGTTGAGTTCCAAGATAAGTATTCAAAAATATTTCACCAAAGCAGCAAACCAATTTTCTAAACCCAGAATAGGCTACCATACTGAGTATTAGAAGCCCCAGCAAATGTAAATAAATATATTGAAATTTTAATTATCCCTAAGATCAACTGTCCCCATCATAATATATTCCACAATTGCTGCCAGTGGTATGTGTTGCAAAATTGATTGGGTTAATAGGCTAGGAGACCTAGAAGTGTCCACACTTATTAAATATTGGGTAGGATGAATGCCATCTTCCCATGGAAGATACTTTGCTTGCATAAGAAATGATTTATGTGTGGAAGGTAAATTTTGTCCCCATCCCTGTAATCATTTCTGATTTACAAATAGGTAGTCCTGAGCCATACTCTGTATTCCATTCTCCTAGTCTTCAGTGTTCTTCTATGACAATTAAATCTCATCACTTTGAAGGCTCAATTCAAATACTTCCTCCTCTGTCCAACACTGAGTTTTATATTTTCCAAAATCTTAGACCACACATCCAAAAAAGATCTAGCATTTGTAACATTCACCTGAAATTTCATGCATTATAGTTTCATCTTCTCTATTACAAGTTCCTACATGGCAGGGACCATATTTTTAACTTTTTGTAACTAGCATATTTTCTATGTTCTCAATGCTGAGAACAAAGTAGGCGCATATAAATACTTGTGAGAGAAAAACCTAACTCAGATTCAACTAGTAGCTAAGCACTCCCTATGGAACAAATACTGTGCTAGACAATTTCCCATGTGTCTTTGCATTCAGTCACCACAGCAACCATGAGAGGTAAAGGACATTAGATTCATTCTGAAGAAAAGGATAAGAAGGTTCAGTGATACTGGATGAATTTTCCAATCCTGGTGTAAAATTAAACTGAAGTATGGACATTAGTGTTAAGATACTAGGTTCAAATAGCAGCCCCACCTTCTACAGCTGTGTAACATCAGATGTATTATTTATGTGAAACCTCTGTTCTTTCATTAAAAAAATAGGGCCCTTAATTATACCTAACTCATAGTGAGGAAATAAATATTAGTTCTTATAATAGTGTCCAGATCATGGCTTCTAAATATCTTTGTTCTGTAAAATTTATCAAATTTCCTTGGATAAACAACTGACTCCAGGGCTAGGGCAAGAAAAATATAAGATAGCCACAAATAGAAAATAAGGAAGAGCACAATAAACAATGTGAGAATGTAAGAAAAAAATACAAGAGTTGAATGAAGGGGACTGGAAAATCTTAATGAATTCAATATATAAAATATTTAAAGATAGTAATGGTTTATAGCCCATAGAATAAAATAAGGATCCATGAGACCATAATGAAATTAATTAATGGGAGAGCAGGAGTACACTCTTCCTTTCAGTAGAATTTCAATAATAAATGTGGAAGGAATGAGGTAAGTAGAAAAATCACCATTTGGCTAACATGGTAATAACTTTTATAAGCAAGTACCACCAATGAATGATAAAACTGTTAACTTGACTATGATGAGAAACAGAATACCTACATAATCTCAAAGTATCTTCCTACAATATATTTATTATATACAATGGCAAAATAGCAACTTTATAGTTGAGCATCCTGACAGTCAATACTCTAAAGAAATATCTAGGCAATCCAGATTAAGGAACAGTTATAAAATAAGTAGTCAGTACTCTTAAAAAAATGTCAAGGTCTTAAAAAAGACCAAAAAAAAAAAAGAATGAGGAACTGTTACAACTGAACTATAGAACAACCATCATTGAGAACTTTTGGAAGTCTAGCCAAACAGAAGTGCTATAACTATGGATAAACATAGAGACTGGTAGGAGGGAGAGAGGTGTGAAATGGGTTGGTCCCACACCCACATGTGATAGTTAAAAATAGGGAGGGATATCGCAAATCTGGAGGTCACCCTGAGTAGTGAGGGGTCATAGCCCCACACGTGTGCTCTTCAGTCCAGAATTCCAGTGCCCTGAAAAAAATTCCCACAACTTCTGGCTGTGAAAATCAGCAAAAATTGTGGCTGAGTGAGATGAAGAGCCAGTAAAGTCCCAGGGGGCTTAAAGAGCCCCCACTCAGACTTGCTGAGGGAGTTACTCGCTCTAAGCTCCAGTACAGGGGAAGTATCTTGAAAGGTACCAGGGACATCCAGAGAGGAAATGAATTGTCTGGCTTCAGGGTAAGGGCTGAAGGGACAGCTTTATCCCAGACAGAAGTGCTGGCAGAGGTCACTGTTCCTTTCTTGAACCCGCTCACCTCCCAGCCTGCAAACACAGGTGGGTGCCATAGCAGAGTCTCTATTAACCTAGCTAACACTGTTAGCCCTGCCCTGGTGAGACCCTGAGATTCCACACAACCCAACTTGTAAGCCCACCCAAGGCACTTCCAGTGGCTTTTCTATACAAACAATCTGTCTTGGTTCAAGCTGTGGACTTTCCTAAAATCTCTCAAAGGTTCACAACCCCACCAAAAAGCAGCCTCAGTATGGCCTCAGTATGGCCTCAGTATGCCCCATACCTCTTGCTAAGCAGCCCAAGCCCACATTAGAGGCAGGTAGTCTCAGTTTATAGCTGGCCTCTCCCAGGCCCCTCCAAGTCCAGCACAAGGGACAATCATCTGCATATCACTTTATAATTCATACCAAGTGGCCTCAAGCAGGCACAGGCAATAGCTGACCCTGGCCTGCCCCAGAGCCACCTCCCCAAAGAGGCGCTAGAATCAATACACCTGGTGGCCAGCTTCAGACCACATCAGAGTACCACCCAACTACCTCCACAAGCACACCCAGAGGGCAGATTTGGCAGGCAGCAGAGCCCTGCTAAAGCAACCTTTACGTAATAGGGTCAGCCCCTGTATAACAGCTCCTCCACTGTAGTCATGGCCAGTTCTCACAACCAATCAGCCTGAAGGTCAATTTCTCCCATTAACATGACAAAAACAACCAGGAGGGCACACACAACCCACGCAAGGGACATACCTGGAGTACCTGGCTCTGGTGACCAAGGAGACTGTGCCACTGGAACCAACAGGACACCTAATATATAAGGCCACTCTACCAAGACTGGAAGACATAGTGGCTCCACCAAACACATAGAAACATGTAATTAGCTGAGTAGAAGGATGCTTAATAATCTCAGTGAGAACTTCAACAAAGATATGAAGCATAAAAATGGAGATAGAAAACATTAAAAAAAACATTCAAAAATGAAGAATACAATAATTGAAATGTAGAATACATTAGAGGAAATCAACAGAGATTAGATGAAGCAGAGGACTGAATCAATGCTTTATAAGATAAGGTGGCAGAAAACTCCTAATCACAACAGCAAAAAGAAAAAATCCAAAAAAATAAGCATAATTTAAGAGGTCTCCGGGACAACATCAAGCATATCAATGTACCCCAACGTCATAGGGGTACAAGAAGAATAGACAGAGCAAAGAATTGAAAACATATTTGAAGAAATAATGATGGAAAACTTCCCCAAACTGGAGAAGAAAATAGACATACAAGCCTAGGAAGCACAGAGGGTTCCAAACAAGATAAACCCAAAGAGGCCCATACCAAGGCACATCATAATCAAAATGCCAAAGGCTAAAGACAAAGAGAGAATCTTAAAAGCAGCAAGAGAAAAGCAGTTAGTTACCTGCAAGAGAGCTCCCATAAAACTGGCAGCTGATTCCTCAACAGAAATTTAGCAGGCCAGAAGGGATTGGTGTGAAATATTAAAAGTGAGAAAAAGCAAGGACCTACAACCAAGATTACTCTACCCAGCAAAGCTATCATTGAGGATCAAAGGACAGACAAAAGAGCTTCCCAGATTAAAAAAAAAAAAGGTAAAGGAGTCCATAACCACCAATCCAATATTATATGAAATGTTAATGGAACTTCTTTAAGAAGAAGAAAAGACATATAAAATAAAAAATATGAATAATAAAATGGCAATAACTACATTATCTTTCAACAATTACTTTAAATATAAATGGATTAATGCTCAAGTCAAAGGATGTATGATGGATGAATGGATAAGAGAGCAAGACCCTTACATGTGCTGCCTACAAAAGACTCACTTCAGATTGAAAGACACACACAGACTGAAAGTAAAGGATAAAAAAGATATTTAATGAAAACCGAAACAAACAAAACAAAACAAAAATTGGTGTAGCAATACTTATACCGAACAAAATAGACTTTAAAACAAAGGCTATGACAAGAGATAAAGAGGGACCTAGAAATTTCACTTCTGGGTATTTATCCAAAGAAACCCAAAACACTAATTTGAAAAGACATATGTATCCATATGTTTATTGCAGAATTATTTACAATAGGCAAGATATGGAAACAACGTAAATGTCCATCAATAGATTAGATGAATGGATAAAGAAATGGTACACATATATAATGGAACATTACTCAGCCATTAAAAAAAGTGAAACCTTGCCATCTGTAATGACATGGATGAACCTACAGGGTGTTATAAGTGAAATAAGTTAGACAGAAAAAGACAAATACCACATGATTTCACTTGCATATGGAATTTTAAAGAACGAAATAAATGAAGAAACAAAATGGAAACAAAATCGTAGATACAGAGCACATTTCCATGGTTGCCAGAGGGGAGGGGTGAAGGTTGAAGAAGAAGATAGGATTAGAGGTACAAACTGGTAGTTACAAAATAGTCATGCAGATGTAAGTACAGCATAGAGAATATACTCAATAATATTGTAATAAAAATGTATGGTGTCAGATGGGTACTAGATTTATCAGGGTGATCACTTCATAAGTTATATAAATGTCTAATCACTGTGTTGTACACCTGACACTAGAATAACATTACATGTCAATTGTAATTGAAAAATAAAAAAATTATTAAAAAAATAAACTGTACAACAGATTCTAATCCTGCTTTTGATTTCCAAACTCATGAGTTAGAAGTGTTATATTCTCTTGGCTAATTACAATCCTGTTACTTTAGATATTATCTTCTCAGTGTCTTGGGTTCTAGGAATTTATTATTGTGGCACTGGCCTCTCACTGTAAAGTATCAAATATTTTCAAATGAATAAAGAAATGATGAAAAAATAAAAATAAAAGGTACTAAAGAGACATGACAACTAAATGCAATGTGTGATCCTGAGTTGGATCACACCAAAAAAAGAATATTAGCACAACAAAGGGAGAAATTTGAATAAGGTCTTTAGATAAGAGTATTATATCAATGTTTAATAATTATCCTGTGGTTACATAAGATGTTAACACCTGGGAAATCTGGGAAAATTCCTTGGACTAATTTTTAACCTTTTTGTGAGTTTGAAATTAATTCAAAATGAAAAAGTTTTAAAAAAGCATAATGCCTGTTAGCTAGCAAAACTCTAACAATGGGAAACCTAAATGTGCATCAAGTGATGAATAAACAAATGTAGTATATCTATGCAATGAAATACTGCTAGGCTATTAAAAGGGTTGAAGTACCAGTTCATGCTATAACATGTGTGAACCTTAAAAGCACCATACTAAGTGAAAGAAGAATGTCACAAAAGTCTACATTTTTTTATTCTATTCATATGAAATGTCCAGAACAGACAAATCTATAGAGACAGAAAGTAGATTAGAAGTTGACAGGGATTGGGTGGCATAATGAAATGAAGGGTGACTGCTAATATATATAGGGTTTCTTTTGTAGGTAAAGAAAATGTCCTAAAATTAAATAATGTACAACTACATATTATAGCTCTGTAAATATACTAAAAACTACTGAATTGTTAGACTTTAAATAGGTGAATTTTATTGTATGGATTTATATCTTAATAAAGCTGTTTTTTTTTTTATTAGAACAGTGTCTGGCACATAATAAATGCTCCAAAAAATGGGGCACATGATGATAATGACAATGGTGATAATGATCTCAAGTACTGTTACTGTCATCATTGTTTTCTCCTCACTGGAGCTCATGGCCTTCCCAGCTTTAACTTGAAAAGCTTATAAATAGGTTATAGACCTAACTATATAATAATGACTTAGTTATTTATTAATCGTCTTTTCCTATCCTCTCGGGAATCAAACAATCTCTCTTCCTCCTAACTGACGAAGACCAAGGATTAAAGGAGGACCTCTTTCAGGTGCAAGCCCTGATGAAGATGTTAAAAAACAAAGGCAAACTGTGACCCCAGGGAGAGATATCTATCTTTTAAGCTTTTATAGATTTCTTTTGATTTGTCTTTCTGTTTACTAAATAATCAATTAAAATGAGTTTTTTACCTTTCAAAAGGTTGCATTACTGCCATTCATCTTTGTTCAGCCCTTAATATATCATGTAAGAAAAGCTCCAGTTGTTTTCATTACAGTTGCAAATAATTGACCAGGATGACAAAAGCTGCAAATTTTTATAGGAAGGGACCGAGGATAAATTCTATAAAGTTTTGCATGCCAGACGGGGGGAGCTTATTACATATGCAGGTGGTACCTTGTATAGACCCATATTATATTGCTTGTGCTTGCAGACTCTTCTCTATCTCTGGAAGTGTAAATGCTGAACCCAGAGTAAACATCACCTTCTCTCAGGTCTCAATGCAGCTTCAGAGAGCTGACGGCCGCCCGTTAATCTTGAGCCTCCAAATGCAGTGTTTGCCTGGGATTTATGAGAGGCCTTTGAGGCTTGCTCATTGCTGGTCACAACCCCAAGTCCTTGATTACTGTGAATGAAGCAAAGCCAAAGAATACAATGCTGATGGCTGAGCACAGGCAGAGCTGGCCCTGTCATGTCACAATCAGAATGCACAAACAATTATTCTGATTTGCAAGCCCATGAAGCAGGCTTTTCTGTAACTAATGAATGCCCATGAAGGTCTCCTCAAGAAGAAGCTCTGATATTCTGGGAGAGAATGGAAAAGAGAGAAAGCCAAAAAAAAATTTCCTCTATGAAGCTACATTCTTAACTAATTTGTACCGAATATCCTCCAGTCATACATGTGAGAAATGACATCTGAGGGCAAGGGGCAACAGTTCAGAGATAAAACAAGTTGAAGGCATTTAAAGTACTTGCCAAAGAAAAGTGCTCATCTGATAAAAATTTAGACAGAAAGGATGCCAAAAACCAGGAGAGACACAACTGAGAGATGTGATGAGGTGATTGCTGCTCCAGCTGTCAGACTTGTCAATGGTGTGGAGATGCCAGATTTTAATTCAAATGCAATGTCAGTCTAAAAGCTGCCTCTATTTCCCTGCATGGTTTTCATTAAGAAAGCACTAAGACTTGGTTCCATCTATAAATATACTATTTGGAGCCAGTTCAAGATGTAAATTTGTTGGTTGGTCTGTCTCCTCTTCAAAATGGGACTGAAGTAGGAAGAAGAGAATGCAATCTGACACCTTCAACATCACTACACTGGAATGGAATGAGCAGGGATTTGTTGGGTTACAGTTGTGGGCTAATTGGAAGACAAGCAGGAAGGGCAGGGTAGGGCTTGAACTGTCTTTGAGAAAGGCAAAACTTTCCATATTAGTTCTTAAAGGTCCCACCAGAAAACAATGGTATAAAAAGTGGCAACTCCTTTATTACTTTGAAATGTTGAACCAGATCACGATTCTGAGTTATTATAAATATTAGCCATAAATATAGGCCTATGTACATGTGGACTAAGAGACTGTAGGCAACATTGAATTTCACTTGCTTGCTTAAAATATATAAGATAAGTATATATGGAGAAAAGTAGAACATTAAAAAAAAATTTTAAAGGAAAGAAAAAGACTAGGTTCATAGAAGTGTATCCCCTCATTAAAGGGATGTCAAGAAACTGGGTAAAGAAAAAGGAGGAATTTTAAAGCTCCTAAGACAATTATGGTAATTATATTCTATTTATTTTCCTGCAAAGAATTATTTTCTCTATATAATCCACACAACTGAACATAGTGAATCAGTTCAGTGCCTTGGAAAACAAGAAACCCATATGCCCCATCTCTTCCTTAGCACATAGTTAAAGAATAGAGAGTATATCTTCTTAGACAATTTAAAAGTCACTATTACATCAAAGCCTCTTCCTCCCTGTTATGCCTGCCAGCCTAGTGCTCTAACTTCTATAATTAGCAGAATACACCCAGAACTTTTTAAGTGTTGACTTCTTAGCCAGATATGCAAATTCTCCTTGGTGTGATGAATATCCATATTTAGATCTCAAAGGTGCTATCTTCCAAAAGAAGCATTAGACCAGGAAATTTAGGAAACACTAACAAATTACTTAAAAAGACATTTTGGCCTATATCTCTTTTGCTTATACATACATAGTAGAGTTTGAAATATAATAATTAATAGCCAATGAACTTCAAAGAGATGCCAAGTCAAAAGAAAGTTTCTGATACTTTCAATTCCAACAAAGATAGGATAACAGAGACCAGATTTATCCATCACCACTTGAAACAACTAAAACACTGGACAAAATACATAAAATAAAAATTTTCAATCATTAGATGTATGGCAGCACAGGATAGTGTGTCTTAAAGGAGGGGAAATAAAGGATGTGATCTCCGGAATGGCCAAACTTAACTGCCTGGAAAGAATTTCCAGGTCACTCCACAGGAAACGAAGACTCAAAGGGAGCCCAGAGTCTCTGAAACGGAAGAGGTGGAGCTGGAAGCAAAAGAAGGGCAAGGTGGCTAAAGTTCAAAGGGCACACTACTGAAGGTGAAAGAGCTGCATGAAAAGAACTCCGGAAAATTGCAGAGACTCTGCTTCACATATTTAGCTGAACAGAGCATGAGTATAAAGCAATTCCTTGAGTCTAGAAAGAGAAATACCTAAAAGGAGCACCGGGAACAATCTCCAGACATTATACTGAGCTGGGAACAGTTTATATTCTCACTAGCTAGCTGGAATAGAACATCTAGTAAATCATGGGGATTTGGATAGAATAACTAGAAGGATATAGGCTAAATAATAAGGCAAAATTGTACCTACGTTAAGGCTGTTTTTGTTCCAACTAACAAAGCTTAAAAAAAGTCCTTCAATAGATGATCAGATAATGACAATATAATGAAATATTATTCAGCAATAAAAAAGAATGAAATCTTGCCATTTGCAACAACATGCATAGACCTACAGGGTGTTATGCTAAGTGAAATAAGTCAGAGAAAGATAAATACCATATGATTTCACTTATATGTAGAATCTAAAAAAAAAAATCAAGTGAATAAACAAAACAAAATAGAAATGGACCCACAGATATAGAGAGCAACCTAATGGTTGCTAAAGGGAAAATGGGTAGGGGAATGGGAATGAGAAAAGAAGAAAAAAGAAAAAAAGGTGAAATAAAAACCCAAACAGGGAACCAGAAGCTTTCACAGAAAGTCTAAATAATCAATCAATCAATCAATCAATCCCTTAATTTCCTTTCTGTAATGGAAATTGCCCATCTTTATATCTTGATGGATCCCAAAAGTCAAGACCAATAAGCTACAGATAAGGGTTTCTCAATTCTAAAGGGCTCCAGAAGTATAAATCAGAACATCTCCTCTAAGCTTTCTAAATGTTCCACTTTTAATTCATCCCATTCTTCCTACCACTGAATGCCTGCCCTGGTGATTAAACTTGTTGCTCAACACACACGAATTGTCTGTAACCTATTCTTTGAACCTATTGATAAATTATTTTTCACTGGGTTCTACTATGTAAGCTGAAATTCTCTTCAAAGAGGATAACTCTGTGTTAAGTTAAAGAAGCCCCCAAAGCCTATAACTCACATATATAGGATATTCATGGGCAATGTAAACCAGATATAAGTTATTTCCATTGAAGAAGAACTCTGTCAAATCATTAAATGTTTTATTTTATCCAGATAAAACTGACCAAAGAGAGCTAAGTAATGTTTGGAAAGACTGATGAATCTAGAATTCACTTTAATTCACAAATTATATTCCTAACTTTGTCATTAATATCATTTATCAATTATGTGCATATAGGTAATATAGTAAACCTACCTAGAGCTCAGTTTCAACATCTGTAAAATGTGTGGGTTGGCACAGGAGTCCCTTGAGATTTCTTCCATCTCTAATATTCTATGACTTTAGAAATGATTGAATCTTTCACTTTCCAATTCAGTATTTTTATCTCATGTAGAGTATACTCAACCTAGGTATGTAATAAATCTTGGTACATAAATATAACACAACTATATGATTTTATAATAATGTAAGCGTATAGCAGTATTATATATCAATGAATTCAAACACTAATTCTTCTAGTAAGTCCTAAATATATTTGGAGGAAAAGTCAACAAAGGACAGAGCTACCTATGGATTTCAGATTTCATCTAATGGCAGTTGAGAAGTTAAAAAAAAGAAGACTCACAATTTTCTTTTAATTTTTCTTTGTTAACCTGAGATTCAGTTTCCTCATCTGTAAAGTTGGGATAATCATAATCAACCTAAACAATCGATGGGAAAACTACATATAATATTGTACATAAAGTTACTAGCTTAGAACTTTATTATTCAGCAGGAATTCTCCAAAAACCACAATTGTTTTTGCCATGGAAGTTACTGAGTTGGCAGTTTCTTAAGGAACCCCCTAATACTAAAATAAAACAAGTTGAGGCTATAATTTTCTAAATTTCAACAGGCCCGTTAATGGAAGCATACAAGGTTCAGATAGAGTATATTATCAATCTCAGGAAACAAAATGAGGAACCAAACCCCCAAATGCCTTGGACACTCCACACTTTTCTTTTAGGTATGTGAAATAAATCACAGTACTTTTTTGAAGAACACATACTATTCTTGAGAGTTTCAGATTAGTTTCTAGTACACTAGTAGTTAAAAGTTGTAGCACTTCAGAGCTCAACCATTCTTTAGCAACCAGTGTTTCCCGTAAGAGCATTTTGGACAGGGCAATTATTCACTAGGACAGCCCTGTGCACTGTAGGAAGTTAAAGGATCCCAGTCCCTTCTCACTACCTGTGAAATCAGAATTAGTTACGTAATTCATCAGTTCCAGCGCAAAATGAAAATGCAGGACTCTTTGCTCAAAACTTAAGAGAATTAAACCAAGCATTAGCTCCTCTAAGCATGGGGCATATGTTGCACACTTATGAAGCTGGTGTGAGAGAAGTCTTCTTGGTAACTGTAATCCCTAACTAAGCCCCTCTCCCTTGCCCTAGATCACCAAGTACCCCTTTAAGAATTTTTTAGTTTAAGCTATTGTCTTATATATAAAACTAATACCCACAAATATGAAAACTACCTAGAGTCATATTGGAAGAAAATGTAAAACTGTGATTGAATTAATGTTTTCTGACTTCACTTTAGTTTTTTCATTAAAACTTTATTGAGATATAATAAACTTAGCATAACATTCACTATTTTAAAGTCTGTATTCAAGGTTTTTTAAATATTCAGTTATGTGATCATCACCACAATTAGAGAACATTTTCATCAACCCAAAAAGAAGTCTCATGATCATTAGTAGTCATTCCTCATTCTTCCCTCTAATTCCCTCAGCCCTAGGCAACTACTTTATGCCTCTATAGATTCACCTTGTACTATCTGTGGCATTTTCTTAATTGGGTTCTTTCACTTAGCATAATGTTTTCAAGGTTCATCCAGGTTATAGCATACATCAGTACTTTATTTCTTTTAATTGCCAAATATTCTATTGTATGAATACTATCTTTTATTTATCAATCTATCAATTGATGGACTTTTGAATTATTTCCACTTTTTGGGGCCATTATGAATGATGCTATAAACATTTATACACAAGTTTTTTTCAGTGCACATTTTCAGTTCTCCTTGATATATACCTAGAAGTGAAATTGCTAAGTCATATGGTAATCCTATGTTTAATCTTTAGATAAACTACCAGATTGTTTTCCAAAACAGTTTCACTATTTATATTCCCAATAGCATATGAGGGTTCCAATTCCTCTATATCCTTTCTACAGTTGTTATCTATCTTTTTTTGATCATAGTCATTTTAGTGGGCAAGAGGAGGTATATCTGAGGTTTTGATTTGCATTTCCCTGATGGCTAATGTGTTGAGCATTTGGTTGTGTACTAATTGACCATTTGCATATCTTCTTAGAACTAATATTTATTCAGATCCTTTGTCCATTTTTTAGATGGGATAATTGCCTTTTTATTATTGAGTTGTTAAATGTTCTTTATATTTCTGAATACAAGTTCTTATCAGATATATGATTTGCAAAAAAACCCATTCTGTCAGTTGTCTTTCCACATTTTTGGTGGTGTTCTTTGAAGAATATACATTTTTAATTTCGATGAAGTCCGATTTATTTATTTTTCTCTTTTGTCCCCTCTAATTTTGGTGTCATATCTAGGAAAAAATCATTGCCTAATAAAAGGTTACGAGGATTTACACCTGTGTTTTCTTCTATGAGTTTTACACTTTTAGGTCTTGTATATAGGTCTTTGATCCATTTTGAGTTGAGCTTTGTAGGGGTCCAACTTCATTCTATTTCATGTGATTATACAGTTACCCCAGCACCATTTATTAAAATGACTATTATTTCCCCCACTGAATTGCCTTGACGAACTCATGAAATATCAGTGACTGTAAATGTGATGCTTTATTTCTAGACTCTCAATTCTATTCCATTGATCTATATGTCTATTCTTATGCCAGTATCATATTGTTTTGATTATTGTAGCTTTGTGTAAGTTTCAAAATTGAAAAGAAAGTCAATTGCTTTGAATCTGTAAGATGAATTTGAAGTAGTACCATGCTCATGTCCATGCTATTATAAATGTAATTACTTTTCTTAACTTTGCTTCCAGATTGTTCATTGCAAGTATATGGAAATACAATTAATATTTCTATGTTGATCTTATATCCTGCGTTTTAAATCAGTTAATGGAAAAAAAGAAGAAATATGCATTTATATTATCTTTTATTAATACATAACTATCTTGGCTGGCATTCTTTTTTTTTTTTTTTAAGTGGTTTTGAATTAATATCTGGGGTCTTTTGCTTTCAGCCTGAAGAATTTTACTTAGTAATTTTTTGTAAGACATGTCTGCTAGCAATGAAAGCTCTGTATTTTTGTAAACAAAAAATAAATGTCTTATTTCATCTTCATACTTGAAAGATAATTTTGCTGGATATAAGACTCTCGTTTGACAATTATTTAAATTGAGCACTTTGAAGATGTTATCCTACTGGCTTTTGCCCTCCATTGTTTCTGATAAGAAGTTAGTTGTTTATCCTTGCCCATGAGGGGAGAGGGAGTTATTGCTTAATGGTTAAAGATTTTCTTCTTGAGGTGATAAAACATTTTGGAAATAGACATTGGTAATGGCTGCACAATATTGTAAATGTGATTAATGTCACTGAATTGTACACGGGTAGAAGTAGTTTTTGAGGTTAATTTTTAAGGTTTGTTGTGAACCCAAGAGAGTTCTTGTAGCTGTCTTTCCTGTGGTTCTCTCTGGTAAATTTGCTGGTTTCTGGTTTAGTTTTGTGCTTTCAGAGAGTTATTAGCCTGTTCATAATTGCTAACTACCAAAATCTCCAGTGTTTATAAAAGTGCCCTTAGTTGAACTTTCCCACATTCTGTTTCAAATGAAAATCAGTTCCTTTGGGGAAAGTTTCAGAGCTCTCTGTTTTTATGGACTGCCTATCCTCCTGGGAAAAATCTCTGAGGCACTGTTCCAAGCACTGGACAGGGGGTGGTAAGGTGCTGTCTTTTAAGCTTGCCTCTCCCAGTGTAGAACCTCCACCCAATAATCAAACTAGGGCAAGAGTGACAAAGGCCACAGTATTCTCAGTTTTCTTCACTTAGGGCAAGCTTCCACCCTATGAGTGGGGTTTGGGTATAGAAAGGAGCCCCCAAAGTTATGGCTGCATGCGCCAGAAATTTAACCTCTACAAACTTGGAGTTGGAATGAGTAAGCCTGCTGCTCTTGAAGGTAAGATATCATCTTCCTTGATTGGGAACTGAAGGGAGATGAAACCCTACTATCTTGGCCACACCTGCCCAGGATGAGTTTCCATCTAAGATGGGGAAGGGAGGGAAGGAATGGGTCATGGTTCAATTGCCATAAAATCTTATTGTTCCTTTTGAGTTTTAATGGACTTTCTCAAAAACTAATTTTTTATTTGCTGTATTCTTCTAAGATGATATCCAGAGACATTAGGTTTTTTTTTTTCTCATAATCTTTCTTAGTTAGTTTTTGCATTTTCACTGGCAAGCATGTCACAGAGCTTCCACATGTTCTGCCCTTTCTCTCTCTCTCTCTTTTTTTTCAATCCCTCTCCCCACCCCAGCCCCCACCCCACTGTTTTGATACCATGGGATTTCCATTGTGAGCAAATAGAATTTGTTATGGATGCTATCATCCTACCTTTAGAATATTTTTTAGAGTACAGTGACCCTTCTGTGTTTTTTTCATCTTCTATGACAAGAAGTTTAACTTTAAAATCCCTCCTGTTTTTCTAAACACTTGCTTTACTTAAAGGATGGCTATTGTCAAAAGTATATACCTGAAAATGATTTAAAAATAGTAAAAACGATTGAACTACCTAATTACAAACTCCCTGATGAATCATCCCTCATGTGAAAAAAAATGGTTTCTTTGTGGTAATTTTTATCTTTCCTGGTCTATGGAAGGTTTAGAACTTTCTCTGAGAGTCTTCAGAAAGATCTCAGTCTACTCTCTTTAAAGACATACAATAGCTGAAATGCAACAGAAATGCCCTCCAACACTCCTCCAAAAGGGTCAGCAATTATTAATGAAAAGCAAGCCTCAAAACTTGCCAGCTGGTGATTAAAAGACATTTGCTCCGGAAAAGTCTCGCTATTTCAAATAAAAGAAATGAAGGAGGAAATTAAATTCTTGAAGAAATAAATTTTGACTGAAGTGAGAAATCACACTAAGAAGCTAATTTAAGGAAGATGAAATTAATTTTGGTGACATTTATTCTATTTAGCAAAAATGGTGACAAAACATATAGTGGCTCTGTTAGCCAGAGATAAGAGGCAAGTAATTTAAGGCTGGGCACAGCTACAGTCTACAGCGATTTAATCCTGCTGCTACACATCCCTTGTGACCTATCATTAAAGGTTTAAAGTAAAACTGACAATTATTATTAGCTAGTAATTGGATTTTGGAGATTCAGTATAAAGTTAGGATAATTTAAATGACTGTTGACATTGGAGAGATTATGTAAACGCTCTGAATCAGCTGAATTTATCAATTTATTTAGCCTTATAAAACTGAGCATACCCCAGTACCAGGAAACCAGCCGAAGGGGTAGTGACTTTCTCAGAATTGTCCTTAGGAAACTATCAAAGGCTTGAATTCAGATTTTCTGAGGGTAGCACCCAAACTTGCATACCAAATCTCTGCCAGGAAAGTGGGCTTCAAACTTCTGACTCAGAACCATCTGGAACTTTGTCCTCCACAGAGGACTGACTGAGTCATATCATAGAAAATCAAGGTACCCCAGGAGAAAAATAAAATTGTCACAGGCCAATATTTTATGATATGGATTTTTAATTGTGGAGGCTACAACTCAGATACTAAAGATGAAATTAAAAGTACAACCATCATTATAGATTTATAACAATATCCTCTGGCCAGCATAATTCCTACAAGGCTATACTCCATAAATACCGATATAAATCCTGCCTACTTCTTTGTCCAACCATAAGCACCAAGTAAAATTGGATTATTTAGGGCAATGCTTTACAAAATTAGTTCTGCTAAGAATGTAATTGCATTAAAATCAGTAACAACAATGTATCTCTGCCAACCGAGACAGATGCTACTATTAACATTCCCCTCACCTTTAAATGCTTTCTTAAAGGAAAGGTTTTGTTACACTCTGACATAATTATATTTTCATACCTACTGCTCATATTCATCAGATACTATTTAAACCCTCCCCTGTACCCAGTGTTTTAAGACAGTATAATCTCACCTTATTATATTCCAAGCAGAAGGAACCATACATATTTCATGTTTTCTAGAGTTTAAAAAAGTGAGTTTTACCTTAAAAATATTCATTCTTTGGCTTAGTAACTCCACTTCTAAAAATCTATCCTAAGGGATTATTTAAGGATATGTGCTTAGATTTAGCAGGCTGATTACTGTTTAAAGAACAACAAAATTTTAAAACAACTAATGGCTAAGAATAGAAAGCTGGTTAAGGAAATTATGGTATATCCTCATGAAGCCATTAGAATTCATGCACTAGAAGAGTACAAACATTGGAGATTTTTTCCATATGTTGCTAAATAATAAAACCAAGGCTATAGAACAGAATATGATTTAAAAGAAGCTGAAAAAAGTATACTGGTTATTAAATTATTCTCTCACAGCTCAAATTCATCCTTTAGTAATATGCCCTATCATGCTGGGGCTGTAAGCTGTAAGTTAATTTTTTCCTTTACCAGTGGACACCTGTTAACTTCTAACTATAGAGGGCACTAAAGCGAGACTGGAAGGCTGAAGAGGGGGAAAAGGCGTGTTCCTTCCAGTTCTTCCCATGTTCCCAAACACCAGTCTAATTGTACCCCTGTCATAGCTGCCAGCAGCAGCTACTAGCACCTGCTCCTTAGAGGGCTAGATCCCAGTTCTGCAAGGCTCCTTATCCAAGCTTCTAGGTTCTCTTAACTCCAATCTCTTCCTTTTATTCCTCTAGCCCTAAGAGTAGGGTAACTGCTTCTTGCAGTTACTATCTCTGTTATTTCAGCATTCCCTCTTTGCCTTTTTAGTCCTCAAATACTTGTTTGCTATGGGCTGAAATGTGTCCCCCACAAATTCATGTTGAAGTTCTAATCTCCATACTTAGAAGATGACTATTCAGTTTATCTTTGAACATGGTTTGAATTGCCTGGGTCCACTTATACACAGATTTTTTTTCAATAAACATAAAATTGGCCTTTTGTATCTCCATTTTGCATCTGTAGATTCAACCGACCATGGATCAAAAACAGTATTTTCACTCTGTGGTTGGGAATCTGTTGATGTGGAGGGCCAACTGTATTCACTGTTGTACACCATTTTATATAAGGGACTTGAGCATCTGCCGATTTTGGTATTGATGTGGCAGGGAGCTCCGGGTCCTGAAACCAATTCCTGGCAAATATTATGGGATGATTTATTTAGAAATAAACTCTTTAAAGTGGTAATTAAAGTGAGTACATATGGGTAGGCCATATGACTGGTCTCTTTATAAGAAAAGATCAGTACACAAACATACAGACCTAGAGTTGACCATGTGAGGACACAAAGAGAAGGCAGCCATCAACAAGCCAAAGAGAGAGGCCTCAGAGGGAACCAACCCTGCCAACACGTTTTTAAAAAAATATTTAATGTGTTGGTATGACACTGGATAATAAGATTATACAAGCTTTAAGTATATAATCCTATAATACATCATTCGTATACTGCATTGTGTGATCTTGGATTTCTAGCCTCTGAAACAGTGAGAAAAAAAATTTCTATTGTTTAAGTGGTCTAGTATGTGGTATTATGTGAAGCAGCACTAGCGAACTATTATACTATTTAACCAATTATTAAATTATCTCTGTCAAAATAACTGGTGTGCCAGTACTCAGAAATGGTCCTAGGAAACAGATCTTCAAAGATGGGATTCTAGGATTGTTTTGGATATATACTTATCTTGCCTCTATTGTAAACAGTTGCATCAAGTTCCTCAAGTTATCACTGTGGTTGACCGTGTCTTGGGTGAATGAATGACTGATGTAGTTAGCTGTTAAGATGGTAATGATGGCTTCAAGGACTGTGAACCAGAAGACTGCTTCTGGGTATACTAGAGCAGGGGTCTCTAACCCCTGGCCACAGAATGGAACCAGTCCATGGCCTGTTAGGAATCTGGCCGCACAACAGAAGATGAACGGTAGGTGAGCGAGCAAGCTTCATCAGTATTTGCAGGTGCTCCCTGGCACTAGCATCACCACCTCAGCTTCACCTCAGACCATCAGGCTTTAGATTCTCATAGGAGCACTGGTCCCTGGCACCAAAAATGTTGGGGACCGCCTTACTAGACTATTTACAGAAAGAAGATGACACATTCGGGTCTTAAAATTTTAGCTTAAGTCACAAGTGAACCAGAAAACTTCTATGGGGTAATTCTTAGTGAATATTTTATTTTGCGAGGCTCATAGGCCATTGCTGCAAATGTTCCCAAAGCCTTTGTATCATAGGGGTTGACCACTTGAGCCCTTGAGATTACAGAAGAACAATGAAGACAGACACTACCTATTACCCAGGAGGCAGAAATTACACTGGATTCAAATTGCCAACTTCGATCATAAATCAAAAAAGGGAGTTAGAGGCAATCTGACTGAGAGTCTCCATCCTTTTCATCTTCTCATTTTTTATATTGAAAAAAACAATTCTATAAGTATGGCCTCTGTTGTCTGCTTCCTCAGTATGTCCACATGTCCACAAAGTCATGTTGGAACAAAGAGGAGAGAAAAGCTACTCTGTACCTTGGGTCAAAGAGGTGTCCTATTTTCTATGCCACATGTCTTCCAAGAGATGATCATATAAGCATGCATATGCACATGGATACACAAAGATTCACACCTCATTACCTATTATGGCAATATAGATACAAGAAAAACTTGAATAATGAAAACCCATAGATCATTTGGAAGACCTATTCTATATTGAATTTTAATTAAATTACTGTTTCAGACAGGGCTGCTCACTGAGAAATTATGGATATATTTGAGTTTACATCATTCTTCTTCTTATTTTTACTCAAACGAATAAAGAATAGGATGATAAACAGATAGCCAACAGAAGAACGAGAAGTTACAATTGGAAAGGTAATTCAGGTATATAAGCACAAATGAACAAACCTTGGTTAAATTGTCCACTGGGTGCATTGTATCACTGGAGTTCATCCAAATCCCCTAGCCATCTCTCATCTGGGAACGTCTCTCTACCTTGGAGTGCTTTTCTTAAATTCTCTATTTATTGTAGGCATGCTGACTGGGTACCAACCCATTCTAATACCTTACCACTTGTCCGCTCATACCTTACACTTGTAGTTTCCAGCACACCACGTTCTCTTGCATCTGTAGTCTCATAACCCACAGCCAATTCTATTCTTTCTTCAAGACTCAGAATAGAATAATTTCTTCCAGATAGCTATTACTATTTTTTCTTCATTTTCCTCCTGAATTCAAGGTATATCCTTCAGGTATAACTTATATACATCTCCATCATAGTCCTTATACACAAGTGGACTCATTGTTCATTTGCAATCCTATTACTTTCCAGCACACTATGAAATCCTTGAGAGCAGGAAATTATGACACTCATCTTGTATCCTCCCATTTAGTACAATGTAGGTATACCGTGCTTAACAAATGTGTGTTGAAAACTTTATGCCAGGACACCCAAGATAGCTTTTCCAGGTGTTCTGACAAACTGAAGAAGAGTAAAGAATCTACACAACTTTTGGGGAAGGCAGAAAATGGCCCTAAATTATTTTATGTGCTATCTTCCCCATGAAGGAAAGATAATGATGATCAATGTCAGCTCCAAAACTTGCCAAACCAGAATTACTCGTAATAACAGTCCCCAAATAATAAATTTACTTCTTCTTTCAGAACTTTTATTGTGTATCTATTATGTACCAAGCATTGGACTAGTGCTGAAGATAAAGCTAAGAACAAGTTAGACAAGAGTCCAGCTCTTGCAAAGATCATATTCTAGTTGGGAAGACAGAAAATTGATAGGTAGGCAAACATATAAACAACATAACTTCAGTTAGTGGCAAAAGCCATGAAGAGAACAAAAGTGATGTAGCAGAGACTGCGTGGAGTGAATATGTACCTGTCCTTTCTTCTCAGAATATAGTTCTTTTCCTTTGAAGCCCTCCCTTCCCCTCTGACATCCAGCAATTCTCTTTGCTGGATCTCAGGCTCCTTAACTCATCTGCTTAAACTAAAGCTCACAGTGAAAGTGGTGTTGCGTTGCCCTGAAATAAGTAAATTACAAAGCTGGCTTGTCATCACACTGAATCCTGTTCCCAGTCCTGGTGAAGGGGAGTCTATCTCCTCTGCGCTGGGCAGCTGGGGGCCCACAAGGTCCTAGTGGTAACCAAAGTGCCCCATAAACTTCAGCCACAGGAAGAGGACCTTTCAGAATGATAGCCTTGCCTTTTGATTTACTCTTATTTCCCTTTCCTCCTTTTCCAAGAAAATCCATAGGTCTCACTTGCATCTCATTTCACTGTTGTTGGCTGTTTTCCCCTGGGGTGGCATCTGGCCCACATTACAGTATTTCAGCTGTGGTCTAAGGTTTTCTTGTTCCGGCAGCTCCAGAGCTCTTCTATGATCCTGCTTTGGATACAGAGATATGCTGACCAAAGTACGGTATTTGGAGAGAGGTCCATTTCTCATCTATGAGCTTTCATGAGTAACAAATTAATCTTAAGAGATCCTTTATGGGGTCCTGAACTAATAACTTGCCAGCTTTATACATTGCAGCTCTGTGTTGTACCTTGGTTGGGTGGAAAGAATGAGTCACTTGTAGAGTTATTGAGCATAGCATTTGCACAGGGAACAGCGGGAAGTGATTTAGCAGCCACACAGGTGTTTACTTTAATTATGCACTATCGGGAACACGAGCTGAGCTCAACAACCCCCACTGTTCCCTCTGTGCTTTCCTAGTTGTCCAGGAAGGGCATGCTGAGTAACTGGAGACGGCTTTCTGGTGGGTCTCTCCGCACTTATATTCTTGTAACCTGGCCTGCCTTGAAGGCAAGTCTAGGTAGGGAAGCCTCCACTCCACGTGGCTTAGGCAGAGGTTGGTGATGCAGGTTGCCTGGAGAAATATGTGTCTATGGGAGAATCTCTACTTCTCATAATTGAAGTTGGTGCAGTTGGGACATCTTACCTACCAAACCCAAATGCAGCTTGAAGTGAGATGGGCATCCCAGAGAGTTGCCAAAAAAGAGGTGGGTAAGGAGGTAGAGGGTGGATCTTCTGGCCATCGGACGTCTAGACCTTTCCTATGACTTTCCTTTTACCACCTATTCACATCAATTGAAAGAATAAGACTTATTATACTCATTTTTTCCCACATGGAGAAACTGAAGTGCAGATGGAACTAAATACCAAATCAGTTCTTCTAATTCCCAGTCTAGTTCCCAATCTAATTCCCAATCTAGAACTCCCAGAGAGTTCTAAGAGACTCTTCTATCTTTCTCTTTAAGTTTTAATGTGTATATGAATCACCTGATCTCTTGAAAAAAATGCAGATTCTGGTTTAGGAGGCCTAGTATTGCTTGAGAGTCTACAGTCTTAACAAGAGCCCAGGTGGCTCTGTGTGGATCACACAATGAATAGCACAAAATCTCTTAACAGACAGCACAACTGAGAGGTCTGGGGCCCTTCCTTAATAGTTTGATGAGGATTCTGGACTCTCCTAGTTTACCATCTCCCTTGTCTATGTTATAACTGCATGTTATAACTGCAATCTTGTTGCTTCATGTTATAACTTCATGTTATAACTGCAATCTTGTTGCTTTCTCAAAATGTTTATGGTTCTATAACGAAGGCATGCTACCTATGAGGAAGAACATTTGATTAAAAAAAAAAAAACCAGTAAGTATGATACCAGGCCTCTTTATTTCCCATAAATCATTCTGGAAGCAAAGTATTAACAGGTTGGTGTAGAAATCTGAGCACTCACAGACTGCTTCCTGACTAAGAAATAAGCTATGTGAATAGAGAACTGATGCTTCAGAAGACTTCACCAACAGTGAAATTCAACAAAGGTTTGTCTCCGTCTTAAATATGGAGTCACTAGAGATTTTTCATTCCCCCAGTCTCTTAGTTCGTGATGGAAAGACCTAAACACAAGAAAAGTAAAAGATACGCATTTCCTGTCATCAAGGCTTTTATAGTCTAGTGAGAAAAAGAACCAAATCACAGGAAACATTCAGAGAAATTTATTGTGGACGATAGTCTGCCTCTACAGTGTGCATTAATTAGCAAGGAATGTGTACTATATGGATCTTAACCTTGGTGGCACACTGGAATCATTAGAAGAATTAAAAAAGATACTAAAGCCACAGAGATTCTGATTTCATTGATAAAGGACAAATATCCTCAAATGTGATTTTGGACTGGCAGCATTAGCAATAACTTTTATAAATACAAATTATCAAGCCTCAGACCTTCTGACTAAGAAATTCTGGGTGTGGAGCCCAGCAATGGTTTTTAACAAGTCCTCCAGGTGATTCTGATGAAGGCTAAAGTTCTCGAAGCACTGACAGAAAGTGCAGCTTGAATACTGGTTGTTTTTGTTTTTATTTTGTTTTGTTTTAGGAGCTCTCCAGGTAATTCTACTGTGCATCAAAGTTTAGCAACTACTGATGTAGAAGACAACAAAGACCACTCTATGCGAGAAGATCCATGTCACAGACCAGTAACTAAATAAGAGATAAATTATGGAGGTCTTTGAATGTCAGATCATGTTTTCACTCTGCAAATCAGATATTGTATGTTTTATCTCCCCCAAAAGGGCATAGTTCTCTAGAGACAAAGGTCATATCTTCTAATTCCTGTGTCTCATTCTGTGCTCATTACACAGTGGGTACTCAGCACTTATCAGTCGCTGGCAAATTCTAATTATTCAGAATGGCTACAATTATGAGTTAAGCCTCTGGAAACCAGGTCTCTGAGAAAAAGCCCAGGAAAATAATAGGATAGCCAAAGGGAGGAAAATTTGGATGAAAATGAGAAATTCCTGAGTTACAAACACACACACCTCGGATGCTCACCCTAAAGTGCATAACAGTGGCAAAAGCATTAACAGCAATCATTTCCTCTCTCGATTCCCACCCTCATTCAACCACACATTTTGCAGTGGCATCAAAGCACGTAAAGCATTTATTAAACAGCATGAAATCCATTTAACGGTTCTCTGGATGCACTAATTAGGTTTTGTATTTTGGGGCAGAGCAATACAGAATGGAGGGCAAAACCTGGGCCTATTAACATTCTGTGCTTCCCTTTCAGATTTCTCCAAGAGATATGAAGCCCCCACCCCAACGATCAGTCCCACATGATGGAGGAAGTTCCTTTTAGGGAGGATGTGGGGAAAGATTTCAAAATCTGGAGTCAAAAAAAAAACAAAAAAACAAAACACTGGCAACAGGCCACTGATCTGTGGGGCTTTATCACCAACCCACTAAGTTCCCCAATTCCATTAGTCAGCATCTCTAGGAATATTAGAGTTCTTTTGGAAAATCTGAAGTGCTTGGCAAAGAGGTTTTGATTTCCAGCCAGCCCTTATTTGGTGTTATGTGAGGAGGATCTGTTAAGCATCATGCAATTAGGCAGCAGAGAAGAGCTCCGAGCAGGGGATATTTTTTAGTTCACTGAATCATACCAAATCTGAATCTATTTACCAAAAGGAATAAAAAATGTGTATCTGGCTAGGCTCTTCATATGGGCCTGAGAAAATCTTCACATTTTACTGACTTCTTATTGCTATTTTGTCATGACACTTGGAATTCACGATTAGAAGTATGGAGGCTGCTATGTCTCAGAATGGGTTAGCGGGCTAAGGAAATGGTCTTATTGGTATCTGTGCCTTAAGTGCCAAATGTTCTTAATGTATTTTTAAAGCTTCATAAGATGCCTAATAAGGATTCCCTTTTACAAAAACAAAACTGTAGCCAAAGATGCTACACAGTCAAGATTTCTGTAATCCCTGAGCCTCTGGGTTTGCAACATGAGTGATTCAATAGTGCTGTGCTCTGAGAGGTCTTCAAAACTGTCTGATGAAGTAGAATCAAGGGCATTCCTTAAAGATAAATGCTCAGCTGATTAGGCCCTGCATTATTCTTTTCCAAGAGACAGAGCTCAAGGTTCCTCACCTTCCATCTGACCCAGGTACCACTGCCAGGAAATAAAAATGCCATGTCAATTTGATTACACATCCATAGCAGTACCATGGCCAAATCAACCCACTAACAGAATTTGGCAAAAGAACCAATAAACTTGTCTCTGTATAAACTATCGAGAAGCTGTTTTTAATTCATCTAAATGTTTGTAAGTAACTAAAACAGCCCATTCTTCAATGATTGATTAGTATTAAATATCTAATGTAGGCTGGTGCATGTTCAGAGATTTATTTCAATGTCAAGATTTAATGAAAAATTCAACAACCCACTCTTGTCTGGAAGAGTGAGGTGGCTCCTCTCCATGGGTCCTCAGACTGCAAATGTACACATAACAGCAAAGTCAGTTTTTTATTGTTTTTCTTTTTTTAAAGTTCTTTTTAAAGTTCTAGGGGTGTGGGGAAAACAAACAAACAAACAAAAAAACCAAGATACGATCCAAGTGAAATGGTCTAGAAAATGATACATTTCTGTCTGGCTTGTTAGAGAAGCTCCAGGCTGAGGGAGCCTTCTCCCATTTCCCTCAGTGTAAGACGTTCCCTGCACAGTACATAATGCGCTCACATACTTCCCTGGCATATTGGGTCTACAGTATTTGTCTTTATCATTGCAGCTAGCACTTAATAAATAATAACAATTATGCTTATCATTTATGGTAGTTTTACTCTGTAAAGTTGCTGCAAATACTGAATTAGCAAATACTGAATTATTGCTCCTAGGGGAAAAAACAGGGTTAGGTTCCTGAAAGCCTCTGGTCACAAGATTTTTGTCAAGATTTTGATCAATACTTTATTTTATGAGCGTTCTATTTAAAGACAACTTATTTAATATATATTGTTGATTCATTAGCATTGAACTCACAGCCAACAGCACTGTAATTCATGCCTGAACAAAGCATATCTAACACATGTATTTCCTCCACAAGGTATATACATCACAGCCTTCTTGTGCTTTGGGAAACTGGACAGCACTTCAGCAGTACACTTGGAGGTGATTTTAAACATCAAAATCACCAACGAAAAGCACAAAAACGTGAAAAGCATAGTAGTAAATAGACTGTGAAAAGGACATTTATTTACAGTATGAGAGCTGAAACAAGAAGGCAGAATGTGATCTTATTTGATCTCAGCTGGAAACATGCTCGTTGGTCAACTCAAACCTTTTGCTGTTCTGTGCATATCTGTGAACGCTCATGAGCATGCATCAGGAGTATTGATTGGGGGGTTACAAATTTTAGTGAGTAGGCAAATTTGCAACTATGGAATCGACTTTAATAATGAAGATGAATTGTACCTGACTTGAACTGAAAATGGAAAAGCATTAAACTGAAAAGTAGAAACTAAAACCCTGAATGTTCTTTCCCAGTGGGAGATTGGCACCAAGTATTGTCTTAGTTTGTAGTAAAGAGGAGCCTGAAGGGATGCTAAAGACAGGGCCATGACAATACTTGGAGACAATGTAATGTGACTCTGACCACCCCCAGACATCTGAGAAAATGCAGAAATCATTCAAGGTCAGAGTTATAGCTAAGACCACAATTAAAAGAGCAACTCACCTTCATGTCTTCAACTTAACCTTTATGTCCCTCAAAAAATTAAAGGCCAGGATCAAAATAGCAACATTTCATCACTCCATGCACCAATGCCAGACAATAGACTATATATACTCCCATTCTGTGCTTGCATCTGATGCTATCTGGTGTGTGAGGTCTTTTCTCACAGCAAAGTGGTAAGATCTACAACTTGATTTTGATCATGGAGTGGACATAGAGAGAATAGATATTTTGGCCTCCTTTTGTTCTAACATAGACCCTTAAGTCAACCTTAGCTGACTTAAATAAGAGTCTTCTATAGAATTCATTCTAGCCCATCAGTGTTTTTGTATTAAAGCATATTCCTGATGCCCCCAGCTAGTATTAAAGCTTTATCTCCTCTTGTTTCAGACTGTGTGCATACATTATCTTAGACCTCACAGGAAGGGCTGACTAGTAGACCACTTATTATAGTCCTGAGTTTAAATGGCATTCTAAGACCAGAATTTCATACCAATCTGACATCACCAATATATCTTATGTTTTCCACTTCTAACCAAGGGATTGTCACACTGAGTGAGAAGCTAGATGAATGTCCTTTAACACCATTCCTTCACCCATTTCTATAATGTTCACCAATTCAGCCTGGCCATAGACATTGTTTCAAAGGGCAGCAAACAGTTTGAGATTCTAGGAGACAGTTTCTTCTATAAACAAAATCTCTCTTGATCTCTCTTATATTAATTTTCATGGGAGGCCAGGCAACATGACCTTTAATGGCATTTCCAACCCTGGCATTCTAGGATGAGGAAGTTGTGCTCCAAGCTAAAACTCTGCACTCATTGTGGCTGCTCTCCCAAGCCACAAAGGAAAAAGAGAGCAGAATTACAACTTGGCCTCAGTAGTACCAAATCCCTGCCCTGGATTCTCCATCAAGGAGAAACATATGTGAAAACTCCACACAAATTGTCCTTCTCTCAACATCTCTAACCCTCTTCCTGTGGCTGTGAAACATCAGAATTTGTTCTTCTCAGCATTTGAGACCTCCGCAAAGCCAGCAGATTACGAATAGTCCTGGGAGTTTCACCAAAGTCTACTCCATCATTGGGCACAACAGGGAAATCCACACATCTGGCCTAGGCAAAGGAAATGGAAAATACAAATGAAAGGGGAGCCAAAGTCATGGGAAATGAGAACAGCTTGCTTCTAGCTGAGTGAATACAGACCAAGATCACCCTAAAGTCTCAAACGATCATTTTTTAAAATTTATTCTTAAAGAGACACATGTTTTGTTGTTTATTTGTTTTTTCAAATGATTATTCACTGTTTCTTAGGTTTTCTATTTGTTTGCTTGTTTTAGAATGGCCAGATTGGAACAAAGAATAGGGCAGTCATAGAGTGACAAAATTTGCCTTTTGTAAAGGTCTGCATGAAACAACAGGAAAATACATAATACATACACTGATACTTTAACAATGGAAGTAATATAACAAATGGCTCTTGTAAGCAATTTAGACATTCCATGTGCCAGTGCAGATCAGATTCCTTAATGCAATAACCCAATGGTCTTTTTTTGGTCTATCTTTTCTCTCCATCTTGTATCTATTCATTCTAAGAATTATTTATGTACAACAAATCAAAGAAAAATTCATAATGGATGTTATTCTGTATTTAGCTTTACACTAAATTAATGTAATTGATAGCTCCCAAATATGGTTTCAAAATAACTGATCGATGAAGCAGTTGTTGTGTAAGCCAAAAATTCTAGACTATAAATGTGAACCTGTGATTTTCAGTTCAGACTGTTACTAACTGCCTGCATGACTTTAAGAAGTCCCTGAACTTTTGTGAACCTTCGTTATATTTCTTATCTTTAAAATAAGTTCTAGGGATTATTTGTATAATTTTATACAAGTATGGAAGATATATGTGTGTGTGTGTGCGTGTGTGTGTATGTGTATATATATATGTATTACATACATAGATGTTTTACTTTTTTCTCATAAGATACTATATTTTATGTTTGACTCACTTGTGTTTAATGCATGACATAGTACAGTTGTGAACGCTAGGACCCTCAACCTGCCAATTGGGTTATAATTTAATTAAGGAATTTCTGGAATCTGTGCATCAAATTGCTGAGCTATAGTCAAAATCCATGCTATCTTCTATTTAAAAGATACAATTTTTAGTTTCCACAGGAAAAATTACAAATGCATGAATTTATGTTTTGAATCCCATATAAAACATGCTGTTGTGGTTACCAATTTATCCATCTTATATGATTTATTCATAAACAATGTAAGACTAGATAATCCATAACATGGCAAACAAATGTGCCCTGGTTTTATTCAGATCATTCCTCCACACAGATGCTTATCATAGCTACCTCAAAGTAAAACAGATGTTCCACTGTTGAAAATCTTGGGAGGATATGTAAAGAGAGGACTGTGTTTGTAGTAGAATCCACAGTAGGTGAGGGGGGTTTGGAGCTCTATTTGAATTCATGCACACGTCAGCCATGAGACTTCACTAAACATTAGTTGACAACTAAAGAGACAAATCTTGGCTATTCTATGTCAGCATGCCCAAATCTGGTGTGGTAGAGTCCCAGCAAATCTATGCATAGAAAGGGCAGCATCTTTAGCCTGACTATAAGGTTAAATAAGTCTGACAAACTGACAGTGGGTCTCTGATCAGTGAGGAAGCCTGGTCACTACCACTGATGACTATTTCTTAACTATTCTTTAGAAACATCCTTCTCTGTTCCAGAGACCTCTAAATGTGTACACTTGGGATATTATCTGTCATTTATTTAACGCATGTATTTTGTCAGGGACTACTATAAGTCATACACTGTGTAAGAAACAGGAGATTCAAATATATATCAGTGCAGACACTGTTCACACAGAGCTTACAGTCTAGTAGGGAAGTTACATGGCATAATGGAAATATGCTCATACGAGGAATTGGGAATTCTAAGATATAAACCCATCACAGTGCCTAAAACTTGGTTATTTGATAAATATGTGTTTACTTGATGAATGAAAGAATATATGAATGAATGAATGAATGAATGAATGAAACAAAAACATGAAAACTTTGCTGCTAACTCATCAAATTATATCACTTATCTTTTTAAATCCTCTTCTCCCAGAGCCTTCCTATAAAATTTTAATTAAATCCAAATTCCTTAACCTAGCTTAAAAAAATCTTTTCTCTACTAAATTAGCCATCTCTATCCTGGTTGCATACTATTTTTCTACTAGGCTATTAGGCTTCAGCTATATAGGCTTTATTTTAGATCCTCTACTTATCACTTTTGCACTAGCTCTCATACCTGTTATGCTTTCTATTCTCATCTTTGTCTGGCTGATATCTCTTGTCATTCGATGTTTATCTTACATTTCACTCTATCTGCCTATTAAATGATATGGCATAGATAAGTTCTAACTTTATAATGTTTCAGTGACTTTCAAACATTTGTGGTGTGGGCAGCAAAAACGGATAAGTGATTAGCCTTTTTGTTTAAAATAGAGTTAAGTATTTAACTTAACACACCCCCTCTACAATCAGAATGGCCTCGAGGTCCTGACCCAAAATCTCAGGGCTACTTACCATTTATCATATTCTACATCCAAACAAAATGCTCCCCCACACTTATGCATATTTGGAGAACTGGAAAAGAGTGCATAATATTTCTTCAAAAATTTAAAAATAGACCTACCATGTGATCCAGCAATTCTATTTTGAATATTTATCCCCAAAAAATGAAAACACTAACTCAAAAAGATCTATGAACCTCCATGTTCATAGCAGCATTATTTACAATAGCTAAGATATGGAAACAACCTAAATGTCCATCGATAGATGAATAAAGAAAATTTACATATATATAAATTTATATATGTGTGTTTATATATATATATAATGGAATATTTACATATATATATACACACACACACATATATATGTGTTTATATATATATATAAAATGGAATATTTCTCAGCTATAAAAAAAGAATGAAATCTTGTCATTTGCAACAGTATGGGTGAACCTTGAGGATATTATGCTAAGTGAAATAAGTTAGACAGAGAAAGAAAAATATTATATGATCTCACTTCTATCTTGATTTAAAAAAAAGAAAACAAACAAACAAAAAACGAGTTCATAGATACAGAGAATAGAATGATAGTTGCCAGAGGAAGGGGTCTGGGGTGGGTGAATTGGGTAAAAGAGGTCAAAAAGTACACATTTCCAGTTATAAAATAAATAATTCATGAGGATATAATACCCAGTATGGTGACTATAGTTACTAATACTATGTTGTATATATGAAAGTCGCTAAGAGAGTAAATTCTAAAAGTCCTCATCACAAGAAAAAAATTGTATGACTATGTATGGTGATGGATGGTAACTAGATTTATTGTGGTGATCACATCACAATATATAGTTATCAAATCATTATGTTGCACACCTGAAACTAATATGTTATATATCAATTAAACCACAATAAAAACAATTTCTAAAAAAGTGTAGGACATAGGCAAACCAGTTGGTTTAAGCCATGTCATAAGACGCCACCTACTCTGTTGCCACTTTGATGATCCATATGGTGAGTGACCTCTGAGCCATATAAGTATAGAATCCCTATTTCCAATCTCTTCAGTTTTCCTCTCTATAATATATTCATCTATATTGTACCTCTTCAACAAGACAATAAAGAAAACAGAGGTAAATTTTCACGATTGTTCCTCTGAAGAAAATCTTTACAAATGGATAAAGACAGACAGAACATTAGAAACATCTATTAATGAATATAGACTTTGAGTGTAGCACTGCCTAAAGAAAAACTGAAAAGTCCATTTGATTCTCTAGCTTATTGAAAACATACAGTTGTCAGTAAAAGTATCAAAATTCAATTCAGAAAATCTACATAGTAGAATGTATTCTATACCTCCCAAATTAAGTTACATTACTTCAAACTTCAAGGCTAGATTTCTACCAAATTAAAGTGGGGCAAAAGCAAAGAACAACTTACAAAACTGTCCTGTTGGTACTAGAGTAGAGCTAGTTCTATTCAAAGATGAGCATGTAGAAATATATATATATATATATATATATATATATATATATATATATATATATATATATATATCTGCAACTATGAATTATGTAAAAAAGACAACAATAACATCTTAGAAGAGAAATCTACTGATTTGGGTAATGAGAAAATACTTGAAAATTAATTTCTATACAAGGCAGAAAATTTAGAGCACATCTATTCGCTATCTTCAAAAAATAAGAAAACATTGACTGTGAAATGAGATCAGAGATCTCATGTGTTCTGAGATGAATGCAAAGGTAATAAGGAAACTGGATGCTTTAAAGAGCTAAGGAAATCCAAAACGTAATCATAACACAAAAATCTGTATTGGAGGCAGTAAAGCAGAAATGAAACTATAAAAATTAAATGAAAAATACAAAAAGAATTGAGAATATTTATCAATGTTTAGAGGAGAAAAAGAAATAGAAGAGGAGATAAAAGACATGGAAGACAATTTAGATCTAACCGAAGAGAAATATGACAGTGACAGAAGTCAGAACAGAGAACTTAACAATAAAAGATCTAATATAAATACTTATAAGTTAAAGAGCTTAGTGAGAACAAAATTAAATAAAAATTTTAAATGAGTAGAAATATAGAAATTCCATTTTATTTTGAATTTCATTGATAAGTTTAAAAATTACAAAAATCAAATGAAGAATAAAAGCTTATCCCTAAAGTAGCAAAAATAAGGCTGTTCTCATCCTTCTCCGCAAAATCAACTGTCAAAAGACAATGAAACAATTTGTACAGAGTAGTGACTGGAAAAGCTTGTAACCTGAGAGATTTATATTCAAGTTGTTCATATGAAAAGGTGGCAGGAAGACATTTTGCTAAGCTTAAAATCCTGAAAGAAAAATCATTCATGTTCTCTTCCTGAGAAAGCACAAAAAAAAAAAAAAAAAAATGAATACCTGTCAACTGGCAAAGAAAGAGAAATCACAAACTCAAGACTGTAACAGTTAAAGTATAAAAGAAATAGCAAAAATCTTTGAAGGTAATTAACTTTTTAGGATCAAATATGGAGACCTGTCAAATGGGTACACAAGTAAATTTAGAGTCTGAAAAGATGTTGCATATGAAAAAAAATCAGAATTTTGTTATAAAAAGTTGATATAATAACACCAGATAAAAGGAGTGAAAACAGGTAAATACAAAGAAACATAAAAACAGGTTAAGCCTAATTAATTAAAATTCTTCATCAGGAATTTATTCCTGAATTTGATAGAAGAATATAGTTTTAATATACATTTGATAAACAAAAGAATTATCACTAGTAAAATTAATGAAAAAAATTCAATCTTACAAACCTCTACATAAGACAAAAACAAATTCTAGAATAAAAGGAAAAAGCAAGAAAGCATTAGATAATGTGATAAAATTAAGCCCACATATATATTATAGCAATAGATTTAAATGCCATAAATTGTTCCTAATAACTTGTGTTAGAAAACTAAATATATTTACAGATCACCAAATCATTTAAATAAAATTTAAAAGATGTCTTGAAAAAAGTAATGATAGCAACAATGTCCAAGAAAGAAAGCAATAACTTGGGAAAAGAAGATAATATTTTGTGCTGATAAAGGGAATCCAATGCAATGAAGATATAACAGACAAATAACTTATGTGCCAGATGACATAATCATTGAACACCACAAAACTACCAGAAATAATGGGTTGAGAAACACCATACAATTGTTAGCCTATGACAGATTAAACATTAAAATGAATGAAACCTTTGAATATTATAAATATAAATAAATACATAATCTTACGTATACATATATGTCCTTCTACTCTTCAAAAAGAAAACATACGCTCGTTTCAAACACTCATGGGACACTTTAAAATTTGACCATTCATTCAGTATGTTTGATAAATTTCTTTAAAAATAATATTGTCAAACCTCAATGTAAGTAGAATTAATATAAAAATTAAAGCAAAATTGAAACAAACCTAGATATTTCTTGAAGAAACATGAGATCAAAGTATAAATAAAAATCAATTATAGTTTACTTTGGAAATAATGAAGTGTATTCCTATCAAAGTTTACAGGATGTAGACATAGCAACAATAAAACATGTAAGACTGTAAAAAAAAAGTCTATAAATAAAATTAATTAATTAAGCAATGAGCCTAAGGAGTTATCAAATAAGATATGCAACAAAAAGCTGAAGGAGGAAAAAGAAAACTATGTACAGAAATAAGGAAAAACAAAAAATATTCGAACTGGTTCTCTAGGAAAACCGATTAAATGAGAGGAACCTAGAGTCTTATTTCAAATAAATAAAATTCTTAAATTAGAAATAAAACCAGAAATATCTGAACAGATATAGAAATTTTTCTAAGCACAAATATATAAGCAGCAAGTTTCATCTATTCAACTGTTAAAGTTGGAGAAAAATACTTCGTACTGACTAGAGAATGGTTATGATACCATTGGAACATACACTGGAAAACCATGTTTGGATAGAATTGTTTTAATATGTATCAAGTGCCTTAAAAATCTTCAGACTCTTTTATTCAGTAATTACATGCTAATTTATGCTACAAGAGATACTAAAAAATTTGGATGATTTATGTTTTTATAGCACCTCCATATGTTGGGACATTAAGGAGCTGTTAAAAAATTGCTTTTGAAGATTACCTAATGGTATAATAAATACATTCTATAATGTCTGGAGTAAAAGAGAAAGATATAAAACTAAATATATAATGTAAATCCCATTTAATGAAAAGCCAAATATAGATGACAATACGTTGAATTGATTGTAGTTGTATTTTGGTTATTTAAATATTTTCTATGTGATTTTTTACAGTTTTTAAGTCTATGATAATGAGCATAAATTCTTTTACAATCGAAATAAATTCTTGAAATTAAACTTAAAAGACTTCTGGCCAAGATGGCACTATGAATTCACATAGTCAATGCTTCTTCCTCAAATTACCATAAAAAGGCTATTTTAGCTAAAATTTCATAAATGAAGTCATATCAATACCCAACACAAGTCAAATATCTCCATACGCCAGAAAAATATTGGAACAGACAGCAAGGAGCAAATGCTGGAACTGTGATATTTTGAACTCTAGGTCTAGAAGTGAGAAATGTCAAGGACTGAACTCTGAATCAGGGTCACAAGCCAGATTCACAGCATGACTGGGTGCTGGTATGGTCACCCAACTTATGGAGGAGGAAAAATTGAAAAACATAAAAAATTAAAAAAGATAGGATTGTGGATTGTATCAAACATGTATATGTGACACAGGAAAGAACAGAGCAAGTAACACACACCCAAAAAGATAGGGTTGTGGATTGTATCAAACATGTATATGTGAGACAGGAAGGAACAGAGCAAGTCACACGTGAGATCTATGAGAAGCTGCTAAGTACTAAGCGTGCTATCCTTAGCACCACTGTGGGACAGGAGCCCCAGCCCACTAGCGAAAAACTTGTTTCTGGCCTGAGATCTCAGGGGGCCACAAAATCTCAGATTCTCAGGGAGCTACTGCAAATCCACACAGTATGAAAGGTATTTAAAGATTTTTTTAAAAGATAATTTCCTTTTCTAGATCAACCAGCAAACTAAAATTCAAAATCAATAAGGAAAAGCAGAATAAGAAGATATTCAACAAATCAACAACCAGAAGATGATTTGACTTCTGAGAAAAATACACATAGTAGTCTCTGCATAATCATCAAATAAATATAAGAACAGATAATAGATTTTAAATAAGAAAATATTAAACAAAATGAAAAAGATAAATTGAGAAAAATAACAAAATAATCAGTTAAAAACTAGAAGACAGAAACAATGTAATTAAAATTTCAAAACTCTCTGTATGGAATAACCCCAAGAGTTTCTATATTAAAGGGACAATTGGTGAACTAGAAAATAATACCGAGGAGATCATTGTGAGTGTGGCACTAAGACATAATAAGGTAAAAAAACAGAAAAGAGAAAGTAAAATGTATGGAGTCTCCAACTTATACTAATATGATTTCCAGAATTAAGCAACACAGGTACTACTAAGAAACAATTAAAAGAGATAGCAATAAATAACTTCTTCGTAACTGAAGAAAGTCTTAAATTCTTAGACTCAAAGCACACACCAACTGCTGAGCATAATAAATAAAGACAATTAGGCACCTGGGCATACTGCAATAAAATGGCAAAACAAGTCTGGCCAATAGGCTGTTAGTGTAAGTAACATGTGTCATTTCTCAGGCAAGCATAAAGAAGTTGGTATGAGTTTTCCATGAGCTCTTTTCCCTGAAGTTCTAAGCTGCTTTTTCTTGTCATGAAAACTGCCTAGATCTGTGGTTCACCATATGGATGTCAGATGCTTGGGGAATCACACAAGACACAGAAAACTTTGAGAAGACTTTGTTGTGTTAATCTTCTGAAATTTTGGAATTGCTTGTCACTAGCTTAATCTAATAGAACAATTTTATAGGAAACACATAGTTTTGAATGGATTATTTTGTTATTTTGATATGGTTAAGAAACAGGAAGAACTTAAATTTAGAAGATTAAGCAGTACAATTAGCAATCTTGACATAAAAGATATCTAAGGAACTCTCATCCTATTCAGTAGAGATTTTTTTACCCCAGTTCTTTAGCTGATGCTTATTGAGTCCCTACTATCCTAGTCCTGAGGTATAGTGAGGAATGAAAATCTCTATTTTTTTTCTTGAGTTTCCATTCTATTAAGGGAAGAAAATAAGTTGTATAAAAGAGAAAAAGTGATGATGGAGTAGGGATGTTGTGGGAGTGCTACATAAAATAGAGTAGTCAGGAAAGGAATTTCTGATAAGAAGACCTTTGAAGAAAGACCTGAATGAGTTAAGGGAGCAACACATGTAAATGCCAGGCAGATGAGCCTGCAGCAGATGTGCAAAGGCCCCGAGGCAGCAGCATGTGACCTAGAGAAAGGGAGGAAAAATCTGCCATAAAAGAAGATCAAAGAGGCAACAGAGTACTAAATCATGGGGTATCTTGAAGGCTATTACAAGGCCTGTGGATTTTACTCTGAAAGAAATGGAAAAACTTTGGAGGGTTTTGAGCAAAAGAATAACATGATTTGACATATATTTCAAGAGCCACTCTGGCCGCTGTTGAATAAAGATAGAAGCATTTACCTGGGTGGAAGTAGTTCAGAAGTTTGTATAATATTCAGACAATACTTGTGGTGTTGGCTGTGGAAGAGGTATCAATAGACAGATTCAGGCTAGATTTTAAAGGAAAAGCCAACTCTCTCTCTCTATATATAGATAAATTGCATATTAGTGTGAATAAAAGTAAGAAATTAAAGGTGATTCTGCAGTTTTTGGCTAAAAGGACAGAAAAAATAGTGTTACCATTTTCTGAGATGAGGAAGATTGTGGAAGAAGCAAGTTTGGGAGTTAAAGAAAATAAAAAAGCACACATTATTTAAAGCATGCATAATATAGTTGCAAAAGTTTGTCATGTGCTAGGGTACAAATAAACTCTCTAAAATTTTCAAAGATTATCAAACTCATGTCTGTGACTACGTGCAATTAAATTAGAAATCAATAATAAAAAGACAGGAAAAACATGATTTAGAGACCAAAAAGCAAACTCCCCTAAATGATTTATGGGATGGAACGGAAATTGCAATGAAAATTACAAAATATTTAGACTTACAAATGTCAAAGAGTTGCTGTAAAACATTTGGGATGCAGTTTAAAGCAATACTTAGAAATATGTAGACATAAATTTATTTTAAATTAAAAAGACTGAAAGTAAATAAATTAAACTACAAATCAGAAAGATAAAAGAACTGAGCAAAGCCATAGAGAGTAGAAGAAAAAAGAAAGAGCCAAAATTAATGAACTAGAAACACATAAAAATAAATCAATAAAACAGAATTATTTCCAAAATAATAATGAAATATGTAAACTAATATAAATGGTTAAAAATTCAAGAACACAGAAATAAATAAGAAAAATAACAGAAGATATTCATATTGGCCAAAAATGATAGTAATAATAATCTGGCTATACTAAGTTTTGAAAAAGATGGAGAGAAAACAAGAACTCTTAAAACCCTCTGGATTGAAAATTACTGCAACCACTTTGGAAAGTAATTAGGAAATATATAACAAAATATCTCTGAAAACCCCAATTTTAAATACATAACCTTAAAAATAAACCCTGTGCCACAGGAAGGATATATGTGAATGTGTACTGCAGCTTTGTCACAAGAGCAAAAATTTGGAAATGACCATCTATAGAGGAATGGATAAATAAACTTCATTATATTGATATAAGGGAATACTGCACAACAGTTAAAATAAATGAAATCTATGTATATACGTCAACAAGGATAGTTCTCAAAAACACACGTTGATCCAAGAAAGACAAGTTGCGAAAGATACAGTAAAACACTATTGAATTAATTGTTAAAGATACTAAAACGATGTTTCATATTATCTGTAGATATATAAATATCTATGCAGTAAAAAGAATAATGGACTTGGACACACAGCCAAGTATTATAGTGTTTGCTTTAGGGGAGCAACATGGGAGGAATTGGCCTAAGGAGAAAGGAATGTGAGAGACTTCGTTTATTCTTAATATTTTCTTTCTTAATAATAAAAATTATCTGAAGTAAATATGATAAAATGTTAACACTTTTTTTCATATTCAGTGGTGGGAACATGAGTAACTATCATTACATTTTCCTCTGTACTTTTTTATTTTAAAAAATGTTTAATGAAAAAGCAAAAAAAGCAAAACCTTTCATTGCTTCCCTCAGCTCCAAGTTAACACTAATCTGCCCTTGAGAATGCAGCAGGTGTTCAGTTTGATCCTTGACAGGACTGGAATAAGATATTATCCAAGGAGGAACCCTGACGCAAACTTCTCTTCTGTGTAATCTCACCAATCTGGTTTGTTGAACTTATTTCCTAGTGAACAAACCCCATACATATGTTTCAAAGCTTTCCCAATGGGCAGTTGGAATGATATAAGCTATACAATGGCTGTAATTAACTTTGTCAAATGAAAAATTTGCTGCTGTACATGTGTCCTGAGTTAGGGTAACAGACAAAAAACATCCGTGATGACCTGAATCACTAGGGGCAGAAGCTAAGAGAACACTGAGGGGCATCAGAGCCATGAAGATTTAATGCTTGAGAATCAGAACCTGCTCTTGTCAAGATCCTGAAGCAAAGATCCTGACTGTGGTGGTTAGATACCAGCAGAGACTTTTTCTAAAAGCAGGGAGTATAACTAGAAATATTATCACTACCTTCCAGGAGAAAGGAGAAAAACTGATTATACCAACTGTTGTGATACAAGCTTTCTGTTCTTTATTGCTCACAAAATCCAAGGATGAATTATCTTATGTCAACTACCAAATCAAAGGGAAAGGGAGGCTTTTCTGGAATAGTTAATGACTTTAGATCACATTCCCTCTAGTTTCCTTCAGATGAGGACTTGTGCCTTATTCCACCAAGTACTTCCCATAGTGCTTTGCTCCAAGTTTTGACCTTGGTAGGTATACTACACACACACACACACACACACACACACACACACACACACACACACAGGGATTATATATCTATATATATATAGTTACATGCATATACCATACATATGCACACTCAAATACAGACACATTTGTTTTCCTTTCTCCTTCCTGGTCTCAGCATTTTATAGAGTTTGACCTTTGGTTAATATTATTCACCATCTTGGATTCTGAAGCTTGAGACTTTAAAGGGCTCTCCCATTCTCCTTCAACATGTGATGAGGTGAGCTCTAAGTTGAGAACAACATAAACCCAAGCATCCGAATACAGAATTTTTGCGTCAAGGAGTACCAGATGAAATAGAAAGAATTTATAACATGCTGTGCTACAGGCCTTTGAATGAACTACTCAGAAAACTAGGTGGCTTTTTTCTTTTCTTTTTTTTTTTTTTTTTTTTTTTGCTGCATTAAAAAAAAATAGGTTGAATCCAGTCTCAAATTCTCTTGCACCTCAAGAATTGTCACCTCCTCACATTCATGCTGAACTCAGACTGGGACCCCAAGTCTGGCTTTCATTTTTCATTTCTACCATAGCTTTTGCAATTCCTATCAAATAACATCTCCTCTCCCAGCTTTGTTCAGGACAAGCACTTTGTATTCATTTGCTGGGCTGAGCTGGGGAGAGGCCTTCAAATAAAGACATGAAAGTAATTGTCTTCTGCGAGCAGAAGCTTTCTATTAGGTTCTGATTAGATGAAGGTGATCTCTGCCAGAGAAAAACCTTACCCTTCGACTCCCTTTTCTATAATGCCAGAATTTTGTCACAGAGAAAAGACAAACATTCAGCTCGGAGACTAGCTGAAAAAAGCTTGAGTTTTATGGGATGGGGGGCTAAAGGCCTAAGAAGTGAAAAGCTATCCATTCTGTAGACATGTTCAATACCAACTGGGATGCATCCACTCAGCCTTCCATTTGGGCTTTTTCATCCAAACAGAAGATGTCTGTTGTCAGTCAGCCCATCTTCCACAGGATCTCTTCTTCCCCAATGATTTAAGTCCTCCAACCAAGGCCTGTTAAAGACAACAGCTTTCCTCAACCAGCAATGGGATTTACGTTGCCTTCCTCGAGGTCAGGTTTAATTCAAAGTCTTTTATTTTCCTACGATTTATAGATTATTAGCAACCACGATTTAAATAATATGATGCTTAATGAAATAAAAACCAAAAGAAGAAACCAATACTCACCCAAAAGAGTAAGATTGAATTAGTTAATTTTAATTCTCAAGCTCTCACAAAAGAAATCACTTGTCTATTCCAAACAATTTCAAATATCCTGGTGCCCACTGACGACAGGCAGTAAAATGCCAAAATATCACCTATGACTCAGGATAAGATAGCTGATAGTAATGGGTATAAAGAATTTCAACTGCCATGTCCAGAAGAAGCAAAGTTGTGGTTAAAACATAAATGTGGATAAAACACTTTAAATTTTACACTACACTGTACTGACGGCTAGCAAAGTGATATTGAAGATGATTTCATCTGTTAAGTTCCCTTAGTTTTTCTCAATATAATACTAGCTATTACAAATATGATGGCCCCGTGTGTTTGCCATCTCAGAATCCCCAAAAGCTAACTGGTAAAATCCAGTCAGCAAAGTACTCAACTAAAACTACAAATTCTAGGTAAGAGCCAAGATCCCATTCAGAGTACTTCTGAGCATCATTCAAAGATATGATGCAGGAGTTGGGTAGGCAATGGACCATCAACGAAGGATGCACACTATCCAACCTGATCTGTAACCATTTTGGAAATAGAATTAGTAAGAAAATGCAAAATTGAAAGGCCCTTAAACCAAACAAATATATGCATGCCAGATTTAGCATTTGAAAATATACACCACTGTTTGTCTTGGCTGAACCATGCGTTCAGGTCCAAGGAATCTTTCACCTGATTCTAGGAAGTAAGCGGAGGCATGTGGCTGTTGCAGGAACACTGGACTAGGGATGCAGACACCAAAATCCTATTCCTGATTCCACAGCTAACTAATCCTTGACCATGCTTTTTGCCTGAATTTCCTCATCTGTTACATCAAAATGTTAGGTTAGTTCACCACTATGTTTCTGCAGACTCTAAGACTAAACAATTCTATGAGACATAAGTGGAGTAAATCTTCACTTACGCTCATCCAAATAAAGAAAGGGAAGCCACAAGAAAGGAAAGATGATTGCATCTTCCTTCTGAAAGTAAAATCTTTTACATTAAAAGACAACTGAATACCAAACAAAGAGCTTATTCATTACTTGAGGCTTGCCTCAGAAGCTGAGCAAATACAATTTAGAAAGATTTCTAAGAATCCCTAAAAAGAGAAGTCAACTGTGGTAAAGGTAACATAAACCTTAGATATAATTCACGTTATCCTCTCATTTTAAGGTTAAGAATCCATGCTTCTGAGAGAGGAAGCAAGATTGTGAGAAAAGTAAAATCCTGGTAGTTAGGGGACCCCAGGTTCAGGCAGGTATTCTTTGGTTACTTCATTCTACCAAACATCTTTGCTCTTGGTCTTGAAGAAGACCAAAGTATGCTCTAACAATCACAAATGAACTGTGTGTGCCAAACTAGAAATACTTTCAGGCAATAGCTTTATACTAATCCTTAGGAATTGCATAGATATGAAGATTTTCTTCAGAGCAATTGAATTAAAAAGAAATACTTGCCTCAATCGCTGTTTTTCATGAATACTTTGTCCACTGAAATTTGAGAACAATACTCCCAAATGTTCCTGGATGTTTAACGCAGAGGCAGACTAACTGGGAGATGGGGAGTTAGCTGTCTTAACCATGAAAATACTGCTTCAGCAAGCATGGTGCCACATGAAACCTCACTGCGGCTCTTTTTTTTCCTTTTTTTAAATTATGACAACTTTTTTTTTAGAGCAGTTTAAGGTTTACAACAAAATTGAGGGGCAGGTATAAAGATTTCCTGTATATCCGCACCTTCACACATGTATAGCCTCTTCCACTATCAGTATCCCCCACCAGAGTGGTACTTTTGTTAAAATTGATGAACCTACATTGACACATCATAATCACCCAAAGTCCATAGTTTACATTAAAGTTTGCTCTTGGCATTGTACATTCGATCGGTATGGACAAATGTATGAGGACATGAATCTATCATTATGGTACCATACAGAGCATTTTCACTACCCTAACTATCCTCTGTGCTCTACCTATTCATCCCTGGCAACCATCAGGGATGGTTGTCTCCACAGTTTTGCCTTTTCCAGAGTGTCATATAGTTGAAATCATACAGTATATGGCCTTTTCAGATTGGCTTCTTTCACTTAGCAATATGCTTTAAAGTTTTCTTCATGTCTTTTCATGGCTTGAAAGCTCTTCTCTTTTTAAGCACTAAATATTTCATTGTCTCGATGTACCATAATTTATATATCCATTCACCCATCGAGGGACATCTTGATTGTGTTTAAGTTTTGGCAATTATGAATAAATCTTCTATAAATATCTGTGTGCAGGTTTTTGTGTGGACATAAGTTTTCAACTCCTTTGGGTAAAAACCAAGGAGCATAACTGCTGGACCACCTCTGGCTTTTGCACCTTAGAAACTAAGAGAGGCAACGAGTAAGACTTAAGAAGTATGATATTTTGGGCTACAAAATAAAAAACAGAAAACCTACTTAGCTTAGACAAGAAGTGATACATGTATGTTAAGGTTAAGGAGTCTTTAGAAGTGGAGCAGGAGGAAGTGCGTAATTGGGGAGAGGAGTGAGAGGCATAATGGTGCAAGTCTATGTCCTGCTGGATGGGGCTGGACTATTATCTGATTAATAGTCTCAACACTCCTATAAGTTAGCTATTATTAGTATCCCAATTTTATAGATGACATAACTGTGACAGTCAGAGGTTCAGTAATTTCCTCAAGGTCTTACAGATAGTAAGAAGAAAAATTAGGATAAAAAATAAAACTGGCCATGTAACTATTATTGTTATTCCACACTGTATCCCAAAGTTGGAAAAAATTGAGAAGCATATTTTGTGTGGTTTAGAAACTGATTTCAGTTGACTTGATTTCTCTTGCCCTTAATTGCCATAAGCAAAATCCTGTGTGTGTGTATACGTGCGCATGTTTGTGTTGTGTGTGTGTGTGTGCACTTGCATGCATGCATGCGAGCGAGCGAGTGAGTGAGTGAGAGAGAGAGAGAGAGAAAGAGAGAGACCTTCCCAAGATGAAAGAGTCACCTTATAACATAACTTATGCACCACCTTGGGTATGTTCCCTCCTCTGTAAATAATGAAGAAGCTGTTGATGGAAGGAACACAAATGTAAGATTGACCAGTGAGAAGGAATATGAGAAGAAAAGATTCTTAGGTTGGTTTATTATGAGCCCAGTCAATTATAAGCGGCACATTCTGACACCACTGTAAATAATACACTTCTGTCAGAGTCAGCTGATGGAGATTTTCTGTTCCATATATTGTCATAGACACATGATGAAGGGAAGACGTTGGATGGCAT
The DNA here is from genome assembly GCF_902729225.1 of Pteropus medius. Lineage (NCBI taxonomy): Eukaryota > Metazoa > Chordata > Mammalia > Chiroptera > Pteropodidae > Pteropus > Pteropus medius. Next base: position 49,330,360 of record NW_024344378.1, on the reverse strand, counting down.
ATGTGGTACACAGGAATAAATATGTGAATAATCTCACATACTTTGAAACTTCCAAATACTAACTATGACAGATATGAACTATAGTGCATTCCCATTCTAAGACTAGGGAACTAATGATGATAAGTTGAACAGTATAATATCCATCTTTACAGCATACAGCTGTATCTGATGGTTATGCCTGAAGAGATATCATTCGACCTGGCCTATTTCCAGTCATATAATAATGAGAAGTATTCGGCTGGGTCAGATAGAATGTTAGAGCTAAAAGGTATCTGAAATCATCCACCACTACCCTCCTATTGTATAAATGAGGGAAATAAGACTAAATGGAGTTGATTGCCTTGTCAAAGATCAGTTATAAAGGCAGTTAGAGATAATGCAGTAAAAAACTAAGAATTCAGTGAATCTAGGAGAGAGCTGACCTTATTTTGTGTCTAGATGCGATAGGAAAGAAATGGGGGCCATTTGGGGTGACAGGTAACATTCTCAATTTGTTACTCATCCTGAATCATGCCTATAGAAGATGATTTATTCAGCTATTAGAAGAGTTATAGTTAATTAGTCAATTTGTCCACAAATGATACAATTCATCCCATTCAATATTAGCTGACATCATCTAAATCTTACATGGTCAATGAGCTTTGGCCAAATTGTAACTCTTCCTAGAGGCCTTTCTAGACTGCATTGCTCACTTTCCATCCTTAGTATGCACAAGTGTTACCTATCACAACCTTGGTATCACTGATTCATGGAATATATGGGATTCATTAACTGCTCTTACATATTTAACTTAACTATCTATTTAGAGAGTCAATTACTTGAGTTTGAGAACTGTAACTCATGATAAAACTCCAATATTGAGAAGAATTCATGTGCTCTACTTCAGATCTTGGGAATCAGAGATTCTGGTAGGCAATAGGCAAGATTTTTAAAGACTTCCCCAAGGGATTCTTTAGCAGCTTATAGTTTCAGGACCTCTCCCTTTTGACCAGAGTCCATTCAGAAGACAAAATGCTTGCTGCTTTTCTGCCTCTGAGATTTTTAAATATCACTCTGTTGTGGGAAAACATTTCCACCCACACCCCTGCATCAACCACAGACAACTGCCACTGCTATTGTCATCTCTGTAGGCACCTCTCTGCTGTGCTGAATAAGGCCACGATGCTTTGAGAGCCTGCATCCAACAGTGAGAATCAAGCACTACTTTTAACCCTCATGTCTTCTACATGAGAAGAGTCTAATTCTGAGGTTCATCAGAGGAATTTAGTCCTGTGGTTTCCGTCCAATTGAATGAGATTAGGGAGCTCACTAAATTCTTTCTCAGAAATCTCTTTTAGAGACAGTATCTTTCCTTTTCATTGGCCATATCTTCCAACTAGACCCTCTTGCTGGTAAGAATGGAGCGGTGCAAGGGGACAACAGTGTTTCTGAATCAGAAGAAGAGATCATGCATGAACAACAACATATCCCAAACCCAGGCAGAAATGATGTAATTGGTCCTAATTAGTAAAATTACTAGCAATACTAGGAAACAAGCTAATGTCACACATTAAAATGTCCCATTGAGCATTCCTGCCTCACAAAATCTTCCATGAAATTAAAAGCATTTTCTTTGAGGTTTGCAGTAATTCCTTTTAGAGTCTGAAATTGACCTGTGTGCTTTTGTATCACAGAGATAGTATTACTGGGAGAAAAATTTGAATGTTTGTCTCTGTCATACTCAAATTTAATTTAGGTCAAATGTTAATGGAGTTAGCAACCAAAACTTAATTTTACTTTTACTTTTGTTTATATTTTTAAAATCAAATACTGAGTTAAAACATAAAGTATACACTATGAATTGCTAGAAAATGGCAAACTTTATTTAAAAATCTTCATGTTTGAGTCATCCAAAAGCCATCTGAATACATATTAACACATATACCTGGATTCAAATTTATGAAACAGCATGAGAAATAGCTTTCTTAACACTACAGTAATAAAGAATCAAGAAACCGATATTTTTTCAATTTCTTCCCATTACATTTTATGTCCACATTTAGATGTATCTGGGAAGATCTCTAAACTGACACCACTGTGAGAGGCCCCTGGGATTCACAAATATCATTTCCATGACACCAGAAAACTGGGGGAAAAGAGGAAAATGTGAGTGGCGATAAATTGGAGCTAATCTCTTTCTGCCACAACCTGAAATGATACTTGGCCAGGTAATCTCCCCATCCTCCATGCTGTAATAAAAGCTTGTCTATCTCTCCCAGATGCCCAACCTGAGTACTAGTATCTCCCTCAAATGCTTGTACTAGAAATTTCTAACAGGATTCCAAGGCTCTGAAAGAAAAAGAAAAATGAAAATAATTCTATCATGCACTAAGCATTGCAAGTTTGAAGAAAAAGCAAAGCCTAGTGCTGCAAGTCTGAAATAAATAAAACAAATAATGGATTCTTTGGAGTCATAAAGCTCTACCAACCGTGAAATGCACAAAGAGCCTCTGATGAGAGTCCTTGAAACCGTCTGAAGCCCTATTCAGTGCGGCGCTGCTTTGAAAGCCCAACCTGGCCCTGCCCCACTGTGTATCCATTTCTGTGCAAGCAAGGAAATTCCTGAATCTAAACATGAAGAGCACTGAGTGGCCAAATGATACCCAGGACTAAACTGTGATGTTGCCTTTTGATCATGTCTCTGGAAACACATGACCTCAAGGACATCATTGTTTTGCACTAAGGGAACGTGAAGCACCATTAGGAATAGATCGTTGCCTCTGACTAATTGGGTAACTTTGGACAAATCGCTTAACTTCTCTGATCCTCCATTTCCTCAATTGAAAATTAGTGGTGGAATCCTCTTCAATGGTGCTGTGAGGACCAAATAAAGGAAGCGAGTAATGCATTTGGTGGAGGAATGGCCCAGAGTGAGCATCAGTGATTACCAATGTCCAATCAAACAAGCATCTGAAGGTAGGTAAGGAAAGGTGGCAAATGCATGCATTCTGCTTTCTTGTGACTCATTCTCAAAAGGTTTACCCTGCCTCCTCTGCCCTCACACTTTATTGCCACACTTTGGAGCTTGGTGCTAATGTCACCAGATTCTGTGCATCTTCCTCTCATCTTTCTGTTGGCATGTCTGTTTTCCTTACAAGGTATACACACATCAATTGAGTTCACAGGTCATGATTTACTCAGATCCCTGTACCCAGAAAACTTTACTCAGAACTTTGAGCACAGTAGGTCTGCAATAAATATTCCATAGGGTAGGAATCGAAAAGATAACTTAAAAAGAGAGAAAAAAAACTAAGGCATTAGGAGAACTTTTACCATTATCTTGACTACAGAAACAAATATCTCTTTAACCTTGGAAAAGTTACTTAATTTCTTTGGACATTAGTTTCCTCATCTGTAAAGATAATCTCCAATTTCCTTTGTTGCTATAAAATTCTGTAACATGAAGAAAAACAGCTGCAAAGAGATCCTTTGTTATCTGGTCTGCTAAACTGTTAAACAGAAGAATAAGACCAGCTGAGTGGGGACCAATATCTCACTCTTTTATTTATTTTTTAGTATTATTTTTAATTTTTCAATTACAGTTCACATGTAATATTATATTAGCTTCAGGTGCACAACATAGTGAATATACATTTATATAACTATGAAATGATCACCCTGATAAATCTAGTACTGATCTTACACCATATTATTGGTGTATATATTCCCTATGCTATACTAAACATCTCCATGACTATTTTGCAACTACCGATTTGTGCTTCCTAATCTCTTCCCCTTTTTCCCCTAGCTCCCCAATCCTCCCCCAATCTGGTAACCATTAAAACATTCTCTGTTTCTGAGTTCGTTTCTGTTTTGTTTGTTTGTTTATTTTGTTTTATGCATTCCACATATAAATGAAACCATGTGGTATTTATCTTTCTCTGTCTGATTTATACTCATCATAATACCCTCTAGGTCCATCTATGTCATTGCAGATGACAAGAATTCATTCCTTTTATGACTGAGTAATTTTCCATTGTATATATGTACCACCTCTTCTTTATCTATTCATCTACTGATGGACACTTAGGTTGCTTCTATATCTTGGCTACTGTAAATAATTCTGCGATGAACATATGGATGCATATATCTTTTCAAATTAGTGATTTGAGTTTCCTCAGATAAATACCCAGAAGTAGAATTACTGGGTTCTTCTTTATCTCTTGTTATAGCCATTGTTTTAAAGTCTATTTTGTCTGGTATAAGTATTGCTACATCAGATATTTTTTCATTTCCATTTTAAACTGATAAGAGCAGATACTATACTTGATCTTAGCCAAAGGCTGAAAAGTGATTCATTTCCATTTTAATGAAATATCTTTTTCTATCTATTTACTTTCAGTCCGTGTATGTCTTCTGATCTGAAGTGAGTATCTTATAGGCAGCATATGTAAGGATCTTATTTACCTATCCATTTAGCTACCATATGTCTTTTGATTGGAGCATTTAATCCATTTATATTTAAAGTAATTGTTGATAGATAATGTAGTTATTGACATTTTATTATTCGCATTTTTATTTAATTTTTTAATTCTTCTTAAAAAAGTCCCTTTAACATTTCTGGTAATACTGGCTTGGTGTGATGAACTCCTTTAGTTTTTTTCTTGTCTGGTAAGCTCTTTATTTGTCCTTCGATTCTAAATGACAGTTTTGTTGGGTAGAGTCACCTTGGTTATAGGTCCTTGCTTTTCATCACTTTGAATATTTCATTCCAATCCCTTCTGGCTGGCAAAGTTTCTGTTGAGGAATCAGCTGACAGTCTTAGGGGAGCTCCCTTGTAGGTAACTGTTTTTCTCTTGCTGCCTTTAAGAGTCTCTGTCTTTAAACTTTGGCATTTTAATTATAATGTGCCTTGGTTCATTTATAATGGCCTCTTTGGGTTCATCTTGTTTAGAACCCTCTGTGCTTCCTGGGCTTGTATGGCTATTTCCTTTGCCAGGTTAGGGAAGTTTTCCATCATCATTTCTTTAAATAGGTTTTCAATTCCTGGCTATCTCTCTTCTCCTTCTGGCACCCCTCATGAGGCGAATGTTGATATGCTTGATGTTGTCTCAGAGGGACCTTAAAGTATTCTCATTTTGGGGATTCTTTTTAAGATTCTTTTCTGTTCTGATTGTGTGTTTTCTGCTACCTTATCTTCCAGATCACTGATTCGATCCTCTGCTTCATCTATTGTTGATTCTCTTTAATGAATTCTTCATTTCGGTTATTTTATTCTTCACTTCTGACTGATTCTTTTTTATGTTTTCTATCTCTACTTTCATGTTTTCTCTTTGTTGAAGTTCTCACTGAGATCATTAAACATCCTTATAATTGGTGTTTTGAACTCTGCATCTGGTAGATTGCTTATATCCATTTTATTTAGTTCCGTTTCTGGAGTTTTGTTCTGATTTTTCATTTGGGACAGATTTGTCTCATTTTGGCTGCCTTCCTATGTTTGTTTCTGTGCATTTGGTGGAGCTGCTATGTCTTCCAGCCTTGGAGGAGTGGCCTTATATAATAGGTGTCTTGTGGGGCCTAGTGGCAGAGTCTCCCTGGTCACCTGGTGTTTCCCTAGTGTGGGTTGTGTGTGCCCTCCTGTTGTAGTTGATCCTTGATTGCTATTGGCATGTCAATGGAAGAAACTGACCCTCAGGCTGATTGGTTGTGAGAACTGGCCGTGACTACAGTGGAGGAGCTGCTGTGTAGGGGCTGACCTTACTGAGCAAGATTTGCTTTAGCGGGGCTCTGGTGCCTACTGATTCTGCCCTTTGGGTGTGTTTGTGGAGGTAGTTGGATGATACTCTGGTTTGGCCTGAAGCTGGAAACTGGGTGTGTTGGTTCTAGGCCCTCTTTGGGGAGGGGGGACTCTGGTGCAGGCCAAGGTCAGCCACTGCCTGTGTCCTGTCTGGGGTCACTTGGTACAAGTTTTAAAGTGATCTGCAGATGGTTGCTTCTTGTACTGAATGGCTTGGAGGTGACTGGGAGAGGCCAGCTACGAACTGAGACTAGCTGCCTTCAGTGCTGCGCTTGGGCTGCTTAGTAAGGGCTACGGGGCATACTGAGGCCATATGCTGCTTTTGGGGGATTTGTGAACCTTTGAGAGATTTTAAGAAAATCCATAGCATGAGCCAAGACAGGTTGTTTGTAAGGAAAAGTCACTGGAAGCAGCTTGGGTGGGCTTATAAGTTGGGTGATGTGGTGTCCCAGGGAATTACCAGGGCAGTGCAAACAATTTAGCTAGGTTGATAGAGACTCATTTATGGCACCCACCTGCATATATAGGCTGGGAGGTGGGAGGGTTCAATAAAGGAACAATGGCTTCTGCCAGCATTTCCATCTGGGACAAAGGTGCCCATCTAGCCCTTACCCTGAAGTCATACAATTTAATTCCTCCCTGTATGTTCCTAGTATCTTTCGAGCTACTGCTCCAGTACTGGAGCTCAGAGCAAGTAAGTTTGTCAGTAAGTCCGTGCCCAGGTCTTTTAAGCAGAACCCCTGAGACTCCAGCTGCTTTTCCTCTCACTCAGCCACACTCTCCGCTGGTGTTCTCAGCCAGAGGTTATGGGGACTTCTCTTCGCAGCATTGGAACCCTGGGCTGGGGAGCCTGACGTGGGGCTGGGAACTCTGCAACCTAGAGATATTCCTCCTGATTTTTAAGTGGCACATCTAGGTGTGGGACCAGCTTATTCTACATCTCGGGACCAGCTTATTCCACATCTCAGCCCCTCCTACCAGTCTTGAGGTAGCTCTTTCTGTATATCCTTAGCTATAGGATTTCTGTTCAGCTAGACTTAAGGTGATTCTCAATGATGGTTGTTCTGAAGTTTAGTTGTAATTTGAGGTGGTTATGGGAGGAGGTGAACACAGTGTCAACCTGCTCCACCATCTGGACCTAAAGTCCAAAATCTTTTTCAGTCTAACTTTTCAAACTCAAATTCCTTCTAGCTCTTTTAGCTATTTTTGCCTGCCGTATGTATATATATATATATATATATATATATATATATATATATATATATATATATATATATATGTATGTATGTATGTATGTATGTTGTATGTTGTATGTTGTATGTTTGTATTTAGATTGTGAAAGTTTAAGGTAATTAGCCCATCGCTAAGATTAAAACACCACCCACTCTGTGCCATTGCTATCCTACAGGAGTTGACCCAAAAGCTCTGTCCACAAAGAGAAGAAAATGTGCTTACAAACCAATGAACACCAGTTGGAGGAGTGGGAGGAAGCTGCAGCTTAGTTATGTGGAGAGAGAGAACACAGGCCCACAAGGGCCCTCATTCTGGCTGTAGTCTCTCCTAATGAAGCATCGTCCACCTGACAAATTGAAGGCTTGGCCAGATTTATGAGTTCTCTAAACTCGATCAGAACAGAGCCTGCTCTGACCTACAGAAGGTCACTCAACTGTATTGAATATTTGTCAACATTCTATTGCCAAAGATAAAGTGAGTGACTACCCAAGACAGATTCAGAATCTCCCTGTTTATTCCCGGCAACTGTGAGTGTCTGTCTGGGAGCAAAGAGCACGGGGTTGGGGGACGGTTTCCCTTCCCTAAACACAGATGCTCTCCACACAGGGTCCAGAGGTGCCTGTGCAAAAGCCAGTCTTGTCACCAGCACTCAGCAGCTCAAGTCACAAGAAGTATACATGGAAACACACTGCTTGTTCCACCTCAGTGCACAAGGGCCCATTTTAAAACACACAGAAAATGGGAAGGCAGTGGAGTTCAGAGTCATCCCTGCAGTGGGCATATCCTGCCTTCCGCCAAAATCCAAAGTGACCTGAGTTGTCAGAAGGACCACAAACCCGGCTTCACTTTTTTCACTTTCACCGTTCACGGCCCAACAGCAATAGAGCATTTTCTTTACAAGCTTATTTTTCAATTAAACAAAATATTAATTAATGTTCTCCTTATATATCTTTAAGCAGCTAGGGAGAATGGAAACTAGCCTCCATTTCCCTAATTCTACTACCACACCTATTAGCTAATTTAATTCTAAAGTGGGAACATTAAAGACACTGTGTGGTATGAAACCAAAGAGGCAGTGACTCAACACATCTAAAGTTCCTCTCAGCATATAGAACTGATAAGATGTTCCAATATAACTAAAGCCTGACACTTTCTCTTGTTTGCAATAAATGAGATTAAAGTAAAAATTGGGAAAATAACTAATATCCCAGTAGTCAAAGTATTTGCTTAGTCAACTCAGTTTCTCCCAAGGCCTAAAAAGCCATCTAGAGTATAATTTCTTTTCATCGTCTGTTTAGTTTTTTTTATCCCCATTGCTTTTGCCAGAAAGATGAATATTTGAAGGACATGGGAGAGAAATCTTTATTTATTTTTGAATTTGCTTCTGAATAACAGCTTCTGAGAACTGATGTGGCCTAGTAAACTGATGAGTCAAGAATAAGCCCCTCTGATAATTGGTGAAGAGTATTCACCAAAAACAAGATGAGCAAGGGTGACAGTACAGAGCCTCCCATAGAAGAGAGTGTGACATCAAAATGTAATCGGCTGCTCCTGGGCATTAAATCTCCCCTGAATTTTTTTTTTTGTTTGAGCCTTTCTGAAGAGCAGGAAGGTAAAGTGCTTGACTTGTGTAATGGCTTTTAACTCAGGCTTGAGTTGCCTTTTTAGCCCTTTACCTGCAGGTAGCCTCTCCCTTTGCTCTGAGAAGTATCACGCAACATCCTCCCGTCACTGAGTCATCTGCTGGTGGCCTAAATGAAATCATGTGGCTTCTGGGGCCTCATAAAAAAAGAAATTTAGAGTGAGGACACTGGTGGCGCTGGGAGGCCACACTTGGGAAGAATTTTCTTAGTCTGGCCAAGGGCCAAGTTGTAGTTCTGCCAATGCTTTCCCATGTGATCTAGAGAAGTAACTCCACTAGAGATTCAGAACTCTCATTTGCAGAAGATAGGCTTGAGCCAGATAATCTCTAAATTCCTTTGCAAGTGAATATTTGATGATATCTTCCTTTCCTTGATAACTAGGAATAAATGTATAGCACAGAAGATTCTTAAATTATCTATAAAATTAAATAGACTACCAGAAGATGGTCCAGTCCATGGGCAGAAAGATCGGGGTAGACTCATTCTGGGTTGCTCCTCATAAGGAGCCTAAGAACAAAAAAGGGTGTATGTCTTATTTATAAACTCGACATCTAACATAGTGCCTGGCTATCAGCAGGTTGTAAAGATTTGCTGAATTAATCCATGAATGAATGAAGAACTCAAAATCCAAGCAGACACTTAAGTTAGGTGGCAACTATGTTTTCCCATGTGTGTGTTTGTGTGTGTGCACGCACATGAATGTGTGCTTTTGTGTGTGCATGCACATACATACACACGCCCATGTATATACATCTTTATCATTCAAAACCAAGTACCAATTGTCTCCTTTTTCCACTAGATAACGGCCTCTTTAAGGATGAAGATCTCATCTTATTCTTTGTTATATTCTGAACATCTAGCCAGAGACTGGCTGATGATAAATGCTCAGCAGAATTTATTGGATGGATGGATGGATGGATGGATGGATGAATGGGAGGAAGAAAAAATGGAAGGAAGGAAGGAAGGAAGGAAGGAAGGAAGGAAGGAAGGGAAGGAAGGAAGAAGGAAGAAGGAAGGAAGGAAAAGGTTAACCAAGTGTGATGTATTTTGTGGGAAATAATCATATGGCTTAATTCTCATTTATCATAACTAAAATAGAAAAATATAATCTAGTTTCTTTTCAATTTTACAGAGAACGAAAGGAAAAATGAATAGATAAAGAAAGGAGGAGAAGGAAGGAAGGGAAGAAGAGAAGAGACAGGAGAGAAGAGAAGAGAATAGAAAGAAAGAAAAGAAAGAAGAAGAGAAGAGAGAAAGACAGAGAGATTAAAACTGTAACAAAGCCCAAGAGTTCTGTCTTTTTCAGTGGGCAGGAGGGGCTGTCTGTTCAGAATTCACTATAATCAGGGCATTGATGTTTTAGAGAAATAAGATATTAAAGGTCTGGAATGAGAAAAGTGAAAAGGAGTTGAGAACGCAGCAGTTATCAAGAAAATTAATTATGCAAGGAAATGAATTATATTTTTTATTCTTCTGTTACTAATCCTTTTGGATTTTAATTTTTACCTTATTAAAGAGACTTAAGTCTTTAGCACAGATGAGGTAGAGTGGGATTAATAATAAGCTTAAGCATCAACCACACATTTGGATTTGAAAATTTTTCAGAGGCAAGGGATTGAATTTTTGCCTCAGTATGCAAAAGCATTCTTATTTCCTATGCTGTTGCACAAGTCATCCTAGTTACATCTGTGTTTATCACAGGACAGAGAGTTTGGACCAGCTCACTCTAAGTGGTTAAGAATTTGATTTTATGATAAATAAGAATGGTTACCTGGCAATGCAGGTAAAAAACAGGCTGCTGCAAGGTTTGTGCCAAAGGAAAACACAAACCAGCATCATGATCCATGGCCTCGGTCGCTCCTCAGGAAAGACTATTTCTGTTTCCCCAGTGTCCCCAGCGCCTTTCTTGAGAGCAGTGTTGATTACCAGATAACCAGAGCCTTTGGTCTTTCACAGAATCAACAGCTTGGCAGCCACAAAGTGACAGGCATCAATACTAATCACACAAACATGTCTGTAACTGGACCCCAGGACAGGCCATGCTACACCTGCCTGTCCAAGAAATATACTCCAGGGCCTCCCCCACAGAAACCACTAACAACACTTATTAGTTGTTTCCTTGCCTGATAAGTGGTCTGCCTAGTTCTGGCTCCCATTATTATATTCGTTTCAGTCTGTGTCCTGAAACCTGATACCTTTGTACTTGGGAGGTGTGCAGTCTGCCACCTGACAATGATTTGACATGACACAGTGACAGAAAACAGGGAGAAGAGATGAAAATAAAGGACAAGGAATTCAAGCTGCTGTGCTGGTGGCTCCAGGCAGGGGTGCCCATCAACACAGATACCTGTTAGCAGGAGCACAGGCCCTACTGATGGAACGGTTAGATCCCTCATGCCAGAGCTCCATTCAGCTGGGAGATATCAATCTCCCTTTGCTGACCAAGGCCCTGTGCAGAATTACAGTGGGTTTTTCACCTGCACTTTTGAATTTAATGTGGCTCAACTTCTGCCCCTCACCTCTCACTTTTATTCCTCCAGCACCTCATTCATCTTTTTGTTCCTACTTCCTGGGCCTTTGTGACTACACTCAGAGCTGTCATTGGGTTGGTGGACACACATGCTGAATTGCCATAGCAACCATGTATTAATGCTACATTCATTCAAGAGACCATCCAGAGTGTGAAGGAGAAGAGAGGGTCAATATCAGAGCCTTAAACCCCTGGAAGCCCCTATAGAGGCACAGTTGTGGTAAGGCCAAAATTCTAAAGAACAATTTTAAGAATAGGGTCTTTTAAAGCTAGAGTCTGTGACTATCTAACAGTGACCATAGACAAGAGCTAAGCCTAACCTGGGTCTCATCCATAAAATGAATATGATAGACTAGATCACTGATCTTAAAACCTTCTGTTGTTGTTATGTTTGCAATAAATAATTTTTGTTAAGTTATATTTTCCATATGGCACCAGTATAGAAAATAAATTAAAATGGAACCGAGATGGCCGAAGCCAGAGGTCAGTCCTGCTGGGCCACCCACGTTTTCCTGACATCACTGACACATCTCTCTGGAATACTAGTGCTCCATGAAGCTCAGTGTGAAAAACACAGGACAGATCATTTCTAAATTCCCTTCTAGCCCAAATGTTGTTTTGGGTAAGACATAGGAGACAGAGAACTTGGAGGAAGAGAATGGTGATATGTATCCTGTTAGAATTATCTTCTCTCTCCCATTTTATTTTCTTTTTGTCATCAATGGCCCTAGAGCTTTGTGGATGTCTATGGGGAGACAGAATATTTAAAGGAGGGGCATATGAGCAGGGTCCCCGACCCACTCCCACTGCAGTTTGAAAAGTTCAGCTTTTATTTTTATACATAGTGGGCATAAAATAGAGAAGAACAGGGAGGATTGAAAACAATCAGCCTAGACTCAAGTTTTACAAAAGGAAGTTATGTACCAGAAATATTTCCCAATATATGTGATATATTTAGGATATATTATCTCTTTATCATCATCATTAGCACCACCACTACCAATGACAGATACAAGGCAGGCGTCATTGGTCATCAACTGGGGATAATAGTAATTGGTAACAATTATAAACACTTTGTTAGGTGCTATTCTAAGAATGTTACATTTACAGCAGCCTTAGAGGAAGGTACTATTATTCTTCCTCTTAAAAATGAGGAAACTGAGCCATAGAAAGATAAATACCTTTCTTAAGTCCCAGAGTTGGTAAGTGGAAGAGCTGGGATATGAACTCATGCAGCCTAACTCTGAAGTCTGTGCTCTTAACACTATTGCTATCTAGGAAAAAAGACTATAGAGCAGTGGTCCCCAACTTTTTTGGCACCAGGGACTGGTGCTCCTATGAGAATCTAATGCTTGGTGATCTGAGATGGAGCTGAGTTGGTGATGCTACTTCTGGGGAGCGGCTGCAAATACAGACAAAGCTTCGTTTGCTTGCCTGCTGCTCACCTCCTGCTGTGCAACCAGGTTCTTAACAGGCCACAGGCTGGTACTGGTCCATGACCCCTGGGGTTGAGGCCCCCTGGTGTAGAGGGTTGAAGAGAGAACTGAGCTGTGGTGGGGCTCAAACAAACTGTGAAGTCAACAAACTTGTGTTTCAATGGCATAAAGATCCCAGTGTTAGGTCCTCTTTGCATCTATGTCCCTTTTTGGATCATCCCACCTTAAACCTATATACATACCTCCAAGACACCTAGTTATTATTTTGCTTATTCTCTTAAAGCATTCAGAAAATATTTAGATCCTTTTTCTCACCTAGATGTAAATAACTGATAACAGGTTAATCTGCTTTCCCAGGGAGAGTTGTGGTTTTTATCAGCAAACAAAGCCTTGAACTAACGAGATGAAGCTGCACTTGTAAAATTTCAATGCCAGCATATGAATTGGAATTATGGACTCTTGGAATCATCTGTCTCCTAGTGTCCCTGAAATGTATTAGGTAGTTTTGAATTCATTCGGGAAAACCTGTCCAAATGGGGAAATAGATACAATCCCTACTTCAGATACTGTTCAATAGAAGAAACAACAGAAAGCTTTGGCCTTGGATTTGCAGGGAAGGTGAAAGGTTGTGGGACAATGAGGAAGTTGAAATCACTTAATGACCCCATCTGAAACTGTATTCTGCACTGCCACTCTTGGGTCATGTATGGGTTTACATTTCCTCTGAACATTCAAGCTCCTTCATGTTATTTATGTTTGGCCTTTTCTTTTACGGGGTAGAAAAAATAAAAGAAAAATAACATCTCCTCTCCCGAAAGCATTCACTGTGGCTCCCTAGGAAGAAAATGGTAGAGCTTGATGAGCCACAAACCCAGCGCTCACTTCCATACTACTCTCTCCTGCTGGCCTGGAGAAATCACTCAGCACCCATAATGAGAGGATGCAGAGGCTAATTTTATACCATAAATCATAAGGCTAATACTATGACTAAAAAGTGATTCCATCAGCTTCTTTTCCTTCAAGGCTGTTAGATCTTAGTCAATTACTTATGAACAAAGATTTAAAGACTTCAAAGCCCCTTTGCCAACAAAAGATGCTATTAGCTTTCTTTTCCCCTGGAAAGATTCTCTAACACCCCTGGAAGGAGCTCTAGCATGCTCTCAGCACTTAGAGGAATGCTTGTAAAGGAGTAGCAATTAACAATGCCAGGCTAACAGGAATCCTGGGGCCTTGACACCCCCTGAGTAATGCTACCAGCACTCCCAGGGTAGCCTAATACAACAGGAGTTAGGGAAGCACACAGAAATAAGGAAAATATACCTTATTTCCGACACATTTCTCAAGCTGTTTAAATAGGAAACAAAGTCCTACCAGGCTACGAGTTTCCAGCTGTTATGATATCATAAGATAAATTTACAGCTAGAAAAACAGCATGTTTGCTTGTATAAAGTATGGACATATAAATGTTCCAAGTGTTAAAACTGTCCAAACAAATTAATTCCAGTAAAAATAGTTGTTTCCGATTTGGTTCTCTCACATTTGCTTTCTTTTTATAGAGCTCGTGAGCATGCTTCTCTCAACAATGAGAGAAAGTGCACTTCGTCTTCAGCAGGTGCCCCTTCTGCACCTGGAGCCCTAAGCAGGAAAGTCAGGTGGTGCCTGCCCATGCCCCCATTGCTGACTATTCATTAAAATCTTAATTTAGCCTCTTTGTAACAGAAGAAAGGCACTACATGAGAGACTGAGGCTAGAAACCTCATGATGTGCTCTCATTTTGGATGCTCATTGCGAGCTAAAATGAAAAAAGAGTTTCTTTCCTCAGTGACTTTGAAAAGAATCGAGTGGTGATTAACAGCAATATTTTTTTTAATGAAACGCAACTCGTCATCCCTGTCATCTTCTGGCCATCCTCGCTTGTACGCGCCTCCCTGACAAGAGGAATAATAATGGTCATACATCACTGCTCTGCATGTCCAATCATCTAAATCTTCCCTCGCTGCAGCCTCTGAGACTCAATTACTTTATTGACATGCAATCTTCATAAGGGGAGAAATATTGTGCATGTAAGGTCACTTGGTTATGAAGACATATTATCATATTATCTGCATGAGGGTTGCAGGGCTAAGACCTGACAGAGCTAATTATAATGGTACATGATAGAAAGCTCAGTACACATTATTCGCTTGGCTGCACTTAAGGTGAGGTAAGTCCATGACATCATGGTTGTTTGAAAAAATAATGCAACTTTGGCTTGGAGGCTATAACTTTCTTTTTTAACTCTCTACATTTTCCTGAACAATGAAAGAACTAGTTAATGGATTTCTCAGAACTCAAGGAAAGGAGATGGCATGCCATTGTAGTGTGTGTGAGTGAGTGAGTGAGTGAGTGAGTGTGTGTGTGTGTGTGTGTGTGTAATTGTCATGGTTATTCTTCCATATAACACCAAGTTTCAGTCCATTTCCCAGCAAGTGAAATGAGAATGACTCAAGGGAGAAAGGTAAAGAGATACAAATGGGTCAATTTGATAACAGAGTAAAACTTCCTCTCACCTTCAATTAACCCCTTCTCAGATCCTTGCCCTTTTCTTTCTCTTGGTCTCACTGGCAGAACCTTATCTTACTAAGATTTAGTGCCCCTGCATGGGGTTTCTTTGTTCAGACATATCAGGTTATTTAAGCGTTCCCATCAGACACATGCTAGAAGTTTCATGTATTGCTAAGGTACACAGCTAGTCAGTCATTCTCTTCTTTGAAACCTTAGCTCATTTATAATCTCTATTCAACCCAGGTGTGTCTCATACTGAAAGGCCAGAATGAGGAGCTCTAGTCCCTGAGTCTTCCTGCCTTGCTACAGTTAACATGGGGCCTGGAAAAACAACAACAACAACAACAACAACAACAACAACAACAACAACAACAACAGGTATATGGATCTATGATGAGTAATCGTGAAGTCAAACTCAAGTCAATTTCCATAAATGGGCCTAGGCTAGCATCTGATCTTAAGCTCTAGATATACGTTCTATTTTGGGAGTCGTTTATGAGCTTTAATGGAAGAGTAAAGAAGCCATTCAAGACATCACTGCAATTTAACATAGGCTGACTCCTAGATCGTCCTTCAGCAAAGAACTAAGTCAATGAAAAAGAAGAAACTGCTAAACACTTCTGAGCTCCATAAATGGCCCTAGTCTTGTAACATGAGTGCTTTGGCTCAGACACAAAAGCACAGGCACAACAAGAAACTGAGGTTGTCCAAATTCTCTCTTATTTAATACTCTAATAATTTAAACTTTTGAATTTTTGATGTTCATAGCTTATATGGTAACAAAGTCATAAAGACATTCATACCTTTCTGATTTTTAAATTAAATCATATATAATATGATGCTGACATTAAGAAGATTTGATGGCCATCCATGTACAGTAGAAATGGTAACTTCTTAGACATCAGAATTGTAAATTGTTTTGGGTCAGAGAGTTCAATGCATTGCAACTTCATTTCCAGCATCTCAAATGCCTTTCTGAAATAGGGAGGTTCACAAAGTACCTATTTCCAAAAGTTGAGATACTAATTGAGAAAAATTCTATGTCAGTAGAAAAAGAGTTGGGCTAATAAACATTAAAATCTACTCCTAACTCAACCACCCATCATACTTGCTATAGCTCCTTAGCCAAGGCACAGTCTCTCTTTATATCTTAAACAAAGTACTTAGGAGAGACAGTAAAGTATTGTGAAGAGACCATGGTATTGTCTAAAAAACAAACTGGGTTGAAAATATGGCCACATCGTTTATTGGCTTTATGATCTTATGCAAATTGTTTACCTTCTGTGCCTCAATTGCCCATTTTAAAATGGGTAATAATATTGTCTACCTCAAAGGATCAGTAAGATAATTAAATGATAAGAAATGAAGGTGATGACACTTTGCAAAAAAAATACATTTGGGGAAAGGCAGTTATTGTTAGCATTTCAGTCTTCCCTGTTTTAAACTGTTGTACAAGTCAATGATGTAAGTAAACATAGGCTGAGAAGAGTAAAACCCAACATGAATATATGACTGTGATTCACAGTGTCATCAGACCAGACTCTCAAATATGAGAGCTCTTTGGATTTTCAGTGTCCTAAGTCACCTTCATTAGACAGTTTTGGCCATCCAGAGTCATTGGTACTATCTCAGAAAACAGAAAGGAATGTTGTGATGGTAGAAAGTGATGTAATAGTGGAGGGAGTCACAGAAGACCAGAAAACAACTCCATATTGAGCCAAGAACTGGGATCACAAAGGAAAATAATGGTTATCAACTCCATAGACTTGTCCTCCCAGTCATCCAGAGGGTTTGAGATCAACAGACTAGAGAGAAAACTAATTCTTCCTTTTTGGGAATGAGGGCATACTACATAACATCTTCCCTCCCAGCCTAGGAGTCAGGGGATCCCCAGATCTAGTGGTCTTGAACACATCACTTTGAGGCCTCATGTTCTGCATCTAGGAAAGTGATTTCCAGTAATTAGTTTCTTGAAATACCTCCTCAGTTGATTAAGGTCCATTATTTAAGAAAAGCAGACACTGAAGCGATGGGATCAACCATTCTAGTCAAGTTAGAATGTCCTCCCAATAACTTTATGAAATACATGTCATTGTCATCTCCATTTGTTGTTGAAGAAGTCAAGGCTAAGAGAAGTTAAATGAATTTCTCCAGGTCAAACAACTGATAAATGTCTCAATTATATATTTTTAAACTCTTCAGCTTCATGGAGTTTTACCTACTTGCTTGATAGCAGGAAATGGAAGAAATTTACCTCTTTTACCTTTTGATCATTATTGGATAAAATAAATTATCACTTTCTAAAAGGGCTTTAATTTGCTGACCTGATGGGCAATGTTAAGTTGGATGGTTAAATTCTTCAGCTTATTGAAGAGGCAATTTGCCATAAATGCATTGGAAAAAGCAAGATTTGAGATGAAAAGGGGAGGTCCAAAGGCAAAGTTGACTGTGGTGTTGGTAGATAGCTCTATGGTATTACTAAGAGCCAAGCTAATTATAGCAACGTTACCACTTCTATTCTTCCGCCATAGCTATTTCTGTCAAAGAGTGCTAGCCTTTACAATAGCTCTATTAGCGAAATGTATGTGTTCCTTAGGAAGACCTTCAGCTTAAGAATTAATACTTTTTATCAAGATGTCTTTGACAATGACCCAAGAGTGAGACATGAAATAGGGGACTAAGTAGAAAGAAGTTTAATTTTATAGTTAGACAGACAGAGGAGAGAAATTGGTGGAGCTGTGTTCCTTTATTTTTGTGATTCTAATTATTTAGCTAGATCATTTAGCCTCAAATTCAAGCTCTGTAAAGTGTGAATAAAATAATTTGATGAGTGAGGTAGACTAGCTGGTTGTAGGCCAAGACTCTCACTGAGAAAACTAGTAATGCTGAAAAAAAATTCATATATATATATATATATATATATATATATATATATATATATATATATATATGAAATTGTATTTTAAGTCCTAACAGAGCCACTAAGGCAGTGAGGACATGAGGGAATGAGATTCTGGAGAGAGAGGAAGTAGACAGGTTGGAAGTGCAGAGACATGGGCCCAACATCCAGTGCCACTTTTCCCTTGAGTCAATTTTCAATTCCCAAGCTGCAATTCAGAGGCTGAGAGGTTAAACCACACTTCAAACAGTCTTATAGGTCTTGAGGGACAAAATTAGATTTAAGGTATGTCAAGAAGAAGGGGCTGAAGCAGACATTCTGGACTTTCAGATGGGTCTCTGAAGAACTATATCTCAGCTAAAGGGGTGACTAAAAATAGATCTGCCCTCATAAAGTTTGTAACCCAGCTTCCCATTTATTCCATCACTAACTGGATTAAGGTAATTTTTCCCAACCCTGACTGCCTCCTAGAAACAAAATTAATACTCTCTGGAGGAAAATAACACTATTCAGAGCTTCAAATTACCAGAGCTCAAAATCCATAAAAATAAATAAAAGATTCAGACCTACCAGAGATCCGATATTGGAGTTATTACCCATGGGCTTGAGCATATCAATCACATATATTTTAAAGATGTTAAAGGACAAAATAGTGAAATTTAGCAAAGAACTGAAAACTATAAATCTGAATTAAGTGAAAATTTGAGGCTAAATATATAACACCTTAAACTAAGGATTGAATTGGTGTATTTAACAGATTAGACACAACTGAAGAGATGATTAGGAAAAGAGAGGATGAGTCAGAAGGAATCTATATTAAATGTTAAGAGGTCAGAGGTTAAACAGCCTGTTTAACCTCAAATAAAGACTTTACAATGATTAAAAATATGATGTGTTGCTAATACATATATTATATGTAAGAATTAGGAGAAATTGAAAGTAAAGGAATGGAAGAAGTAATAACAAAGGTACAAACCATAGGAGAAGATATATGTAAACAAATATCATGCAAATTAGACTTTAAAGCAAGGAACATTACTAAACATAAAGAAGTAACTTTTTATAATGATAAAAGAGTCAGCTGTTCAGGATGATGAAAAATATATATATATATCTCAAAAAATATAAAAAATACAGGATGCAAAAATTGACAGAACTAAAAGGTATAAAAAGGACAGCACCACAACCATAGTGGAAAGTTTCAAAGACCCCTTAGTGAGTGAAAGAAGAAAATGACAAAAATCGAGTTCTATAAAAGCTTTGAACAGTACAATTAAGAAACTTGATTATATACATACATACTCAAACATACAAATGAAGAATATTGCACATAAAAACTGCAGACATTGCACAACACACAACATTCACTCAAATTAAACATATGCTGGGCTATAAAGCTAAAGTCAGCAAAACTGAAAAGATTAAAAAACAGAGTATATTTTCTGACCAGTGCAGAGTTACCTAGAAATTATTTATAAAAGATAACTGAGAAATGCCTAATTATTGATAAATTAAGCAATGTTCTTCAAGCAACTCAAGGGTCAAAAAAATCACAAGGGAAATTAGAAAAGATTTTCAACTGAATGACTATAAAAATATGACATAAAAAACTTGTAAGATACAGCTAACAACATGCTTACAGGGGTATTTGCATCCTTAAATACAACTGTTAAATAAAAGAAGAAAGGCTAAAAAAAAAAATTCACTGATCAAATTATCTACCTTAAGTAAAGAACAGCAAATAAAACCCAACATACTAGAAAAATAGTAAAAAAAAGAAAAAAAAGAAAAAGAAAAAAGAAAAATAATAAAATATATGAAACATACATTAAAATAATCAACAAGCCTAGATTTGTTTTTGAAGAGGAAATATGAGAGTTTCTAGGGTGAGGGTAGGTGTGCAAGAGAAAAAGAGAGAAGGTACAAAATTATAATATCAGAAATGGAAAGAGAGGCATCGATCAATGCCTAGAAAAAAATAGATAAGAGGATACTATAAACAATTTTATACAAATAAACTTGATGTTTAAATCTAATTTTAAAAATTCTTGAAAAACATAGATTACCAAAATACATAATAAAAAATAGAATAGTCATATATCTTAAATTAAATCTGTAATTTAAAGTTTTCTCACAAAGAAAACTCCAGATTTGGATGGATTCAGCTATGAATTTTCCCAAATACTTAAGAAAGATATAACAGCAATTTAAAATAAAATCTTCCAGAGAATAGATAAAAAAAATTCTCCAATTTTTTGGGGGCTAGTAAAATTTGATATATTTGACAAGAACATTACAAGAAGCAAATATTTTAGGACACTTTTTCTCATAAGCACAGATTTAAAATTCATACATGTAACAATAGCAAATAAATTGAGTGTACATATTTGTGTGTCTGTGTATTAATAAAACACTATCAAGGTGGGCAAATTCCAGAAATGTAAGTTGCTTTAATATTTAAAATTCAATTCCAATTTAAATTTTAATTCAATTAAATTCATCAAGACAGTGAGAAGACAAGCAGAGACTGAGAGAAAGTATCTGCAAAAGACATATCAGATAAAGGACTGTTATCAAAATATACAAAGAATCTTTAAAACTCAACAATAAGAAAATGAACAACTCAATAAAAAAATGGGCCAAAGATATGAATAGACACTTCATCAAAGAAGATATACATTTACTATAGTAAATAAGCATATGAAAAGTTGTTCAACATCATATGTTGTCAGGAGATTACTAATTAAAACAATGAGATACCATTACACACACCTATTAGAATGGCCAAAATGCAGAACACTGACAACACCAAATGCTGGCAAGGATGTGTGGCAACAGTAATACTCATTCATTACCAGTGGGAATTCAAATAACACAACCACTTTGGAAGACAGTTTGGTGGTTTTTTACAAAACTAAACATACTCCTACCATATGATCCAGCAGTTGTACTCCTTGATATTTACCCAAATGAGCTGAAAACTATGTCCACATAAAAACCTATATAAAGATATTTATAGAAACTTTATTCATAATTGCCAAAAGGTCAAAGCAATCAAGATGTCCTTCAGTAGGTGAATGGATAAATGCATATTACTAATTGAAAGAAACCAATCCGATAAAGCCACCTTTTGTATGATTCTAACTATATGACATTCTCATAAAGACAGAACTGTAGAGACAATTAAAAGAACAGTGATTGGTAGGAGTTATGGGAGGAAGGGTTAAATAGAGCAAAGATGAATTTTAGGGCAGTGAAACTATTCTGTATGAAACTCTCATGGTGGATACATGTCATTATATATTTTTCAAAACCCCTAGAATGTATAACAACAAAAGGAATCTTAATATATACTATGAATTGGGGATGATAATGTGTAGCTTCATCATTTGTAGCACATGTACTACTCTGGTGGGGGATGTCGATAGTGCAAGAAGCTATGCATATGTGGGGACATGGGGTATACAAAAACTCTGCACTTTCTGCTAATTTTACTGTGAGCCTAAAACTTCGCTAAAAAAAAAAGTCTATTAGAAATCAATAAAATTCATTGCATTAAGAGAATAAAGGAAGAAAATCAAATTATCTAAATATATGCACAAAAAAGATACTTGACAAAATTCAACATTCATTCAGTTTAACTCTTAAAGAAGTAGGAATAGATTTTCCTAGTCAATTAAGAGTAGCTATAGAAATAATGTATCAATCACTAAAGCTAGTTGTGAAATTAAAAGCTGAGACTGAAAATTACAGGACATCTTTCAAAACCATTTCTATTTAATATTGTACTAGAGGTTTCTTAGCTAATGCTATAAGGCAAGAAAAGAAATAAAAGGTATAAGGATGAGAAAAAAAAGATAATTATATTCAGAAGATGAGATTTTCGTATATGGAAAATCAAAAGACTACAAATTCTTAGGATAAATAAGTAAATTCAGCAAGGCTCCTGGCTTCAAGATTGATATATAAAAATTATTTCTATCTCTGTGTATTAGCACCAAAAATAAATAAAAGAAATTACAATGAAAATGAAAAGTAACTAACATTTGAAAAAATTATAATAGGAATAAATCTATTAAAATATGCATAAGACTTCTATATATAACACATACAAACTATAAAACATTATTGAGATAAACTAAATAAGACCTAATTAAGTGGAAGAAGATCCCTATGATCATGGACTGAGAGACATCATATTGTAAACACAACATTTCTCTACAAATTGACATAGAGATTCAAAACAATTGAAATCAAAACCCCAAAAGCTGTTTTCCATTGTTGTTGCTGTTATTAGAACAGATAACATATTCTTAAAATTTGTATGGAGATACAAAGGGCCAAGAATAACCAATATAAGATTGCTACATGACTAGGTATTAGGTGTTACTATAAACCCATAGCAATTAAGAGATTGTGACATTTATCTAGAAGAGATAAGTATATAAATAGAACCTAACAGAGAATCCAGGAATAAACTCATATACAGGCAAACAATTGATTTATGATTAAAGCAGTGAGGAGTGAAAGGTTATTTCAGATATTCTCATGAAAAATTAATTCTTGAACCCTTATCTGGTCTATGATGTTAAATCTAAATGTTGGTCACCTGTCAGGCAGAAAAAGGACTAACATCTAGGATAACACATAAGAGAAATTTTGGGGAGTAGCAGTAATATTCTAGTTTTTAAGATCTGGATAGTGATAGCTTGTAATAATTTATAAAGTCATCACTATGGATTTGTGCATTTTCTGTAAGTATATTAGAGCTCACTTTAGAAATTTATTTTAAAATGAAATAAATAAATTAGCAAATAAACACAAAGTATGTAGCACAGTAATTAGAACTCTTTCCCTTTACACTGGAAGAATAAGGAGAATCTGAAGGACATGCTAATAAAATAGATATGAAACAGTAATTTCACCATTTTGCCTTGTGCTGATCAGAAAGAATGATCTAGAGAGGAATTAGTTTAAAAATATAGATCAAGCAGTTGTGACCCCGGCTATGATTGAAGTAGACAGGGCTACTAAATTGTATCCAGGGAGATCAAATTGTTGATATAATCTGTATATTCTCAGCTAATCCCACTGAGCCAGAGAAAAATATATGTTACCAAAATTAACCTGCAGAAAGGAGTCAGGCAAGTAGAAAACAGAGCAGTGGGATTACCCATGTCCAGTTCATTAGTGAGCGAAACATTTACGACCCAGGAGATACACTGTGCCTCCTACTTCATGAATAGTGCTTAATTACTATATTGTAACTGCTAAAAGATAGAAATGAATGATTGAATAGTAGAAACACACACATCTGTACCACATAAGTGCACACACATAGATAACATACACATCCACTCAGGTACACATACCTTTCCTCAATTATTCCCTAACAAAAGCCACTGGGGTGCATGTCTAAGTACTGGGGAAATGGAATAGAAGAGAAGAAAGTGACATACAGCTTCTGTCACGGAGGTAGAAATGTTATTATAATTATTTGATCTCTACCCCAGGGATTATAAAACTCTGACACATGGATCTGCTAAGTGAGCTCTTTGAAGTTATATATCGAAATTGTCTATATGTACATGGAAGTGTTTTTTGCTTTGTTTCTGTTTGGTCTTTTTCAGTGAGAGATTTCACTGAAATCTGAGCATATCCTCCAAGGGGTCCTTGACTCTCCACAAATCATAACCACTGGCTAAGAATTTATTACAAAATTACTTTAATAATTTGTTAAATTGTTACATTTATTTTTAATGAGAATTTGGCACTGGTTCCAGGTCCTGGGCTTGTAGGATTGATTGGGCTGGGGCAGTATACAGCTTTATAGCAGAGCTTTGCTATAAAGGTGTGCCCATCCATGTGATCATATAGAGATGAAGAATGGTCTCCATATGGTCATATGGCCATATAAAGTTCATATAATATTCTCACAAACATGAACTTCTTTGAATCTCATAACTATGAGATTCAAAGAGACAACATGGTAGGTAACAGCTTTTCATGAAGATTAGGACAATAAAGCTCAGAGAAGTTAAATAACTTGCCCAAGTTCACATAGAAGTGGTAGGGCTGACTTGAATCACTCGTTTAACCCATTTTTCGTTCACCCTGAGAATAGGCACCGGTGGTGCTTGTGGCTGCAGCGTTTACCCCAAGATAACTTGAGGATTACAGTCCTCACCTCATCCCCAAAGCTTTCCACAAAATATCTTGCTTTTATTATTATTTTCATATCACTCTAGTATATTGATAGTCTTTGGAAACCAATGACATCATTCTATTTATAGCATTCTGTTTTTGGTAGTTTGATTGCCAAAAATGTCAAATCCCAGAAAATGTAGCATTCCTATGTGTGATGTTAAATGAACACTGGCAGCAAGCTGCACTCTTTTCTTTTTCTAAATGAGAAAAGGGGTAAAATCTCTGAAAAACTTGATACATACCCATGAGGAACCCCATCAGGAACTGGGAAAGCATGATTTCACAGGTACTCCCTTCCACTCCAGAGAAAGGGCCATTTGTGGAACTACCTACAGAGAGCCATAAATCTACCCTTTCTGAAGCTTTCAACCTAGTTCTATGTTCTAGAGTCCCACCATATTAGCTTAATGCTTTGTCCTCAGGTGATGCTACGATTTGGATGGTTGAAGATAATTCGTTTGCTTTTCCCTGAGCCTTGGTATTTATCTAACCGGTTCAGAAGGGCTACCCGATTATGTCATGACTCCCAGGTCTAAGATACTACAACGTGATACAGAGAACAGGAACCTCACAAAGCCCTCTTATGACTTGCCTCACAAAATGTGTGTAGGATGAATAGAAACCTACTCTTGTATTTCCCCTTCACAGAGCCAGGCAGGTGTGGGGTTGCAGCTGGATTTAGGATTCCTCAAGAAACAGCCTGTAGAACAAGGCATAGAGTCAGCCTGTGTCAGTGCATCTTATGCACATGAGAACATGTGGTGTGCTGATCTGTGATGTGCAATAAAGGACAGGCAGGCTGACAAGCGTGGGAAGCATATGGCAGGGGTGGGGCCTATAGCTACGTCAGGAATGCACACACATATGGTGATGATAATGTGCATGGGATATTATCCTTAATCTTTCTTTCTTG
The DNA here is from genome assembly GCF_902729225.1 of Pteropus medius. Taxonomy (NCBI): domain Eukaryota; kingdom Metazoa; phylum Chordata; class Mammalia; order Chiroptera; family Pteropodidae; genus Pteropus; species Pteropus medius. The sequence goes on along the minus strand of NW_024344378.1, from coordinate 49,305,179 downwards.
AAAAACTTGCATGTGTGTGGGTGCATACACACACATACACATACACACCCCAAAGATCAGAGAATGATAACATGAAAACAAGTATTAGACATTATCTAGTCCAGGACTCTAATTTTATAAAAGAAACTGAAGCCCTGAATATTTGAAACAGAATATATCATAGATCACACAGACAAGCCCAGGAACTTGTACCTAAGACTCCTTATTCCCAATCTAAAGCTCTTTCCTCAATATCAAGCTACTTCTTAAAACTTGACAGCACCCAGCCTTATCTCTCTTTTCCCAGAATGAACTACAGCTCTTCTGGGCAGAACACCCTAAAGGCAGGTATCAAATAGGCATGAGGAAGAAGATTCAGACCATGCACTGTCCTTATGTCAACCCCTGGCTCTAAAACTCAAATGGAGCCTCCAAAAGTTCACAAAGAAGTAGAAATAGTTACCTTTGGAAAACCAGAAGGTCCCCAGACCAATCTCTTGGAAGCGTGTACAACTGTTCCCTCCAGCAAAGAAATAAGGTTACTACAAAGGCAGAGATACATGGAACCCCTGTAGGTCTCCTCCCACAGACTCTGAGAAGGAAAGGTCCTGAACTGAAGCAAAGAGAGGTAGTAGATTACACATCTTTTTGGATTCCTTCAGACCCACAGCCAAAGAACCAAAGGCTTATAGAGTCTCTGCTTCCTCTTCTTCTGACTTTAGCTGCATAACTACAGACAGCTGCCCTTGCCTCACTATCCTGAAGTCTCCGAACCAAATATGAGATTCTTTTATCAGCTACTTTCCTGTTTTGGTAATTGCATGCTTCCCAGTTGCTTTTCCAGGCTAGTGATTCAACAATGACCTTCAAAGCCCTCTCTGAGATCCATCGCAGGTAAGCCTGAAAGGATTTTAAGGTGCTCATCGAAGGGGCAACCTGATGAATCATGCCTCAATCAGTTTCCCAGAGTCCAGAGTTACCTGTCTTAGACACAAGAGGAGAACATAGAATAAACTCTTCCCTTTTCTTTGTTCCTCACACCCTTCAAGTTCCAGTTCAAGTCTCTCTCATTATAGCCTTCCTCAAGAACTCCAGTCAATATCATTATCTCTTGCCTAGACTCTAAATCTATCTCTTGATTATTACCATTTAAAGCATACGATGTAAGGTATGAGTGGGACTTTTCTTTTTTTCATATTATTCTTAAAATTCTGAGGTCTTCAACAAACTCTTAATCTTTCAGAACTCAGATCATGGGTCATGCCATCCATGAAGCTTTCCTCACCACCACAACAGGAAGATCTTGGCTTCTCAGGTTCCCCAAACATCTAAGTTCACATTTGTGTGGTTTAGCACCCCCATACTGTAATGCACCGTGACATTAATGTCTCATCAGACATCCAGCCCCTCAACACACCAAATGATTTATCTTCTTTGTCTTTTTGTCTCTAGCACAGGTCTGGAACTTGAAAGGACTGCAGTAAGTACTGGATGGATGGAAGGAAGGAAGGAAGGAAGGAAGGAAGGAAGGAAGGAAGGAAGGAAGGAAGGGAAGGAAAAAGAAACATGGTAATGTGGATGTGAATTCCTTGAAGAGTGTCACCATAATATCAATACTTGTGGTTTGGTTTTTTTTTCTGTTTATTTGTTTTGCTTTGCTATTTTATAGCTCTGTAACTCCTAACAGAACCTCTGTCATTTTTTTTACTCCATTAATATTAATGGCCCTTATTCAAGGATGAACACTGATGCTGAATTATACTACCGGCAAAGCCAACATATAACATATGTTGGCATATAACACTGCGAAGTCAGAAGTGATATCGTTTTAATAGATGAGGAAGCTGAAGCTCAGATAACTTACAGGGTTTGGCCAAGTTTGTACAACTAGTAAGCAGCAGCAATCAGACACAGAATCCAGGAAGAACCCAGTGGCTGCAATCTTGGACTTAGTTTCCTCTGCCTGAGTTTGAAGCCTATTCCATCTCTCACCAGACATGCAACCTCAGAAAGTTGCCTTTTTTTGTGTTCTAAGGTCCTTGTTTGTAAAATTGGATTAATAATGTGCCAATCCCATAGGATCCTATCATGATTATATAAGGTAATCAGCTTAAACTTAGTCAAACTAAAGTGCTTAGAAACTTTTTTTCCCAAGGCAAGTGCTTAATAAATGTAGCAGTTAATATTTATTCATTAGTTCAATATATATTTATTCTGCCAATGTTGTGTGCCAGGCATGAGTTTAGGCACTAGGGGTATAACAGTAATGCAGACATAAATCCCTGTCCTTAGGGAGCTTACTTTCTAGCAAAGGAAGACACACAATATATAAATTAGATCAACTTTTATAATATTTTTGAATGTGAGAACCAGATTTCAATGCAGTCTGGAGCTCACAGAAATGTCAGAGCTGGAAAGATAATTGTGGGGGCATTTGTATAGAAGAGATGGTTACAGGCTCCAAAGGCACTGAGACTGTTGAAAAAGGAGCTCAAAGACAGAATCTTGAGGAAAAACCACACTGAAGAGATGTGAAGAGAACTGTAGGAGTGGTGGCCATATGGTGTGAATTGTGGTGTGAAAGATAAGGGATGACAGGGTTCAGGGTGATCATTAGGCTACACCTGCAAAGAGTCAACAAGGCAAGGACTGGGGAGAGGATGTTGGATTGCCAACCAGAAGAGCAGCTGTAAACAAAGAAAGGTAAGGAAGGAAGGTCAGGGTACAAGGAGTGAAGAAGTAGGAGAAGAAGAGAAAAAGGGCAAGAAGATGGGAAGAAAGTCAATAAGTCTAAATTGCTCTTTTGACATTTGAAAATAAAACTAAGGAGGTGGGGAAAGAGAAAGAGAAAGGAAGGAAGAGAGATTTAGACTGAGGAGAGGCAGGATGTCTAATAGGGGCATCACAGAAGTATCAAAGCTACTCACTAAAGATTGTGTGAGTTCAGAGTCTTATTAGACTAAGGATGTAGATTCATTCCCTATTCAATTTACCTCCACCTTCCTTTCCAAATAGCTAACTTACTGCTTTGTAACCTGTGTTAGGACACTTGTCTATATTTATAGAGTCACAGAACATCTTTTCACCTAGGAAACGCAGAGTCCTCCAAGAAAAGGGACATGACTTCTGATTTTTGTGTCCCTCCCTGTCAATCGCAAATTGTTGAATATAAAGCTATATGCAAACTGTATATGTTTTAAAAATATATGGCATGTGAGATGACTGGTTAACTCTATAAACATGAACCAGAGACCATATGGTGTTGTGAGTTTTCCTTCTTGAACCCTTACCTCAGAAGACACCACATCTTTCTGAAATACAGTAAGGATTATGGACACCCCTCCCCCCACCCCGCCACCTAGAAGCAGGAGGAAAGAAAAAATGACACCTAAGATTCATGTTAGGCCAAGGATTACACAATTTGGGGAGTAAACTACAAGCTAGAAAGCCACAAGCACCTTACTCAACCATTACCCCAAAATAAAATAAGATTTCATTTCTTTTTTCTCATTCTCTAATGTTGGATTTTTAATTCCAGACCTCCAGCTGGTAAGTCAAAAAAAATTGGGAAATGTTCAAAGATTCAAGAGAAACTCAAAGGGTAATTTGGTCTCGTCAAAACCAAACTAAAACCTTGGCAAACAGATGTCTGTGACTTGTATATGCACCAGAAGGCATCCCAATGGTGCTTTAAGATTTTGAAAACATTCTCCATTCCTCACTAGACTTCTCGCCAAGTGAAGGCCAGAGCTTCCATCTGCTTTCTATCACTGTCCTCACTGTTGCTTTCAGGGGGAGCTCTGCCCTGGTTACATTGTTATGCCTCCAAAGTGGCCAGCCCCAACAGAGCACAGCGAGTCCTGGGCAAAGACCCCCAGCCTGTAGTTAAGTTCAAAGAATTATGCGTCCTGCCAGAAATGTGGCTCCATTCTCTGCTTCTGACATCCTCATGTTTTACTTTCTTCTGCCTCCACTCCTGGAAAATAGAAACTAGCAACATTATAATGAATGTGCTTTGAGATCCCCCAATGATCTACACTATGCCATAAATAGAATTCTGGCCAGGAAAGTAGAATCTTATAACTTGAAGCACTTTAAAAATAGGGTAAGATTTGTCTGAAGAAGAATAGGAATGCTCTTTTAGGGAAATGATGTCGTTGACCTTAGGCAAACACTTTCAACCCAGTGAGTCCATGAGACATATCTGTAATGTGTGTGTAATGATTCTAATTATGTTGGAGTTTTCAAAAATCACTTACACAGCTCTGGCACTGGGTTTAGAGAAGCAGCAGAGTTTTAGAAAATCAAGTAATTTGGGGAGATACATAAATCTGGACAAAATCTGGTCTGAACCACATAGACCATGAAAACCCATCCTCAAGAACGTACCTTTCACCCATCTTCATTATGTGCTACTGAAATGACTTGGCCAGTGGGCATGGGAACTAACTCAGACTTCAAGTGGCCCTAACACATTGTAATACTAAGATCAGTTAGCTTTTTTGTTTCGACCTTTTCTAATTAAATAATACCAAGTACAGCAAGATACCCATGAATGAAATTTTCATCTCAGGGTTATTACGATTGTGGGAATGGAGAAATCAGGTAAGTGACCAACACCTCTTGCATGAATTACTTGTTCCAGCTCCCTAAATGGTCTCTCTGCCTCTATGCATGGATTGGAGCCAAAATGATCTTTCCAATAAGCCAGTCTAACCTTTTAAGCCCTTAATTTAAAACTCTTCAGTGATTTTTCCAAGTCTCTATGATAAAGTCTCCACTCCGTAAGCTCTGTGTGACCTTGTCCTTACTCACCTCTGCCACCAGCTCCTTCACCCACTTGCTTGTTCTTCTCTCTTCCCCTCTGTCCTCCTCCACCACAACAGTCTTAGGACAAATTAAAGTTAAATTCCTTCAACAGACTGTGCCTCTGTTCTCTAAGCCATCATACATGCTGATCCCTCTAACTTGAATACTCTTCCCACATTTTCACTTGTTTAGTCGTGATACATTTTTCAGAACTCAGCGTCAAGTCAGATCTCACCTCCTCCAAGAAATGTTCCCTGACCCTTACTTAAAATTGGATTTCACGTTCCTTCGAATGGTCTCACAAGTCTAAATGTCCACTCTAAAATCTCACTATACTGAGTTGTTAATGTAAATCTTTTCTGGATGCTACCCTCTGTAGTCACAGAAATTAAGTTCATTTGATTACCAGTTTATTCTTAGCTCTATGACAAGCACACAGTAAACATTTAATGAATGTTCATTTGTTGTTGCTGTTACACATTAGGAAATGCTAAGGTCATTTATGCAATTAGTATTAATAGTCAAATAGATGTAGTAGTATTCAGTCAAAAGTGAAATTCATGGAGATTATTTAACACAAAACACCCGTATTGATGTTTATTGAAAAAGCAAAAAAAAAAAAAAAGTACATTTGCAGCATGATCACAGGTACATACCAAAATATATATATTGAAAAAAATAGAAGTAAATAAAGGTAATGTGCTAACAGTGGACTCTTTTGGGTGTCAGAAATATGAGTAATTTTTTCCTCCCAATGTTATTAATTTTCTAAATTTTGTAAAATAAACATTTTGGATTAGAAAATGTAATTGTAAAAAGTAATATTAATAATTTATAACTATTAAATACAATAGTCTCATTGCAGAAAATATAAAACCACAAAAAAGTTCAAAGGAAAAGAATATGAAAACCACCTATAATCTCATCACTACTGAGATGTGGTAAATGCTAATCCTTGGTGTGTGTGTGTGTGTGTGTGTGTGTGTGTGTGCGTGCACACATTTGCATAAATGTTTACCTAAAAATCACCTGGACAACTGACACAAAGTGACAAACTGAATGAAACTGGACTATGAACCATGGGATCTTCTTGAAGTCTCTAGATAGCAGTAACCAGATGCAAATTTTTTTTCATTTTGTTTGCTTTCAAAATTCATTCATTCAACTATTCATTCCTAATATATTCCTTGAGCCCTTAGCTGATGCTGAATGCTGAGTACCAGAAGAGAGGGAAATGCGCCGGGGTTCTAGGGTCATTTGTCCATGTTTATAACATGAATGCTATACCAGGAAAGCATGTAAACCACCAAAAGAATGTGGTAGAGAGGAGAATGACTTCTCAAAGGGAGTGAGGAAGAAAGGGAATGGTCAGCAATGGAGATGGTGAATAGAACTGAAGAGTGTAAGTAGAATCTTGGAGCTTTGGAGAAGAAAGAAGAACCCAGCAGAAAAACAAAAAGGAAAATGAGAAAGCCAAACTTCAGAGGTAATTTTAGAAAGCAGGCAAGAAACTGGCCAAATTAGTTCTCAAACATTCCAGCTCTTATTAGTCAAAATCACGTCACTATGAATGGGCAGTCTCTACCCTGTATCTAAAGGACCAAGTTTGTCTTTGGGGTAAATATTGACAAGAATAATTTATATTTCTACTACCATATCTGTAGAACATTTCCTTCTAGATGCTTGGAACACAATCAATGAGAATTCCGCTTTTCAATAAACTTCACAATGGTCGGAATTATGACTAGAAAGCAGGACTGACCAAAGGTAAGTGTTTTAAACAGTTTATCTACCATTTAAAGATACTTTCTTTAGCTCTACAAAGTCTCTATCAAATGTAGCTAGTATCCGGTATTGTAATGGTGTTTCTCTGTTGACCATAGACATCACTGTGGTTCTGCGCTGGGTTCTCATCCCAACACTCAAGTGACCGCAGAATGAGAAATTTAATTCTATGCTCCAAACCTTTCTCAAGGACAGACTCTCGTCAAACCCAATTGCTCTGCATCTTGCTTTTTTGGGATTAGGTGTGAGATAAAATAAAAAAGCAATGGTGAGTAGCTAATCAAAGGGTACAGCATTCCAATTAAATAAGATGAATAAGCTCTAGAGATCCGATGCCTTGTGTCTATAGTTATAACAATAACAATTCTGTGTTCTATACTTAAACATTTGGTAAGCAGGTAGATCTCATGTTAAGTGCTCTCACCACAATAGAATATTTTATTTTAAAAAAGAAAAGCAATGAGTTAGTTGATCTAACACTGGCAGAGATTTGTTCCCACTCATCTGTAATAAGACAGAGGGTGACCGAACAGGTTATATGTAGAGTCCAGCTGATCATCTAAAATTCTATGTTTAACGTATTGTCCTTCTTAATTAAAGATAACCTAAATATCATATTTTAATTCACAACAAATGTTCTAAAATAGATTTCCTTCCAAGATATCATGTGAGTGTGGTTAAATAGTGAGATTGCCCTGGCCAGTTACGAAGTCTTTTATTGAGTACACACACACACACACACACACACACACACACACACACACTGTCAAAGTGACACAATAGAAATAACCCGTGATTTAAAGACAGACAGACAGATGGCTTTGACTCTCACTTGGTCACTTTCTAGTTGTGGGATCTTGCACATATTTCTTAACCTCTCTTGCATCTCTTTTTACTCACCTATAAAAATGGAAATGATAATAAAATCTATTTACAGGGTTGTTATGAATTGAATAAGAGAACAAGATAATGTGAGTTATTTTAATTAACTAAATCTCAAGTTTAAGGAGGATTTATGTGTTATACTTGCATTAGATAAAACCTGGACTTAATAACTTCTAGCACATTCATCCATTCATTATTCTGCCAAGCTCCCCTGTGAGAAGAGGGTGTGTATCCAACTCCTCTGGGCATTCATAGCTCTGAAATATTGACTGAATGAAAGAAAAAATGTAGAAACAGTGATTTTAAGTTTGTTATGTTATTTAAAAGCAAATGTAACCAAGATAGGACTTAGTCTTTTAACACTTTGAGCATCTGGCAAATAACTATTCTTTCTCAGGACATACCAGCAACTCCAAGCATATTTTCCTGTCCTCCTCCACTCTGCATGGCTGAGCCCAAGCCAGGTTGTAGACTGCCTGTCCTGGGCACCCTCCACCTGCCTCACTTCTACACTACCACTTGGTCCACAGCCCTGTATTCTGTCCTTCCATTAGCATGTGAGCTTTATGAGGCATGGACTGACTCTCAATTACGGGCATTCAATAACTGTTTAAGATGGATAGAAAGATCAAAGGATACGTAAATGGGTAGATGGTGAAGGATGGAAGATGACTGAGTGAATTATAACTCAACTGTACTGAGATCTTGAAAAGTTATTTCAACCATTCCAAGTTTTCTTAAACTCTAAAGATTTTGTACCTTAAAAGTAGGTGGAACCAAAGAATTTCCAGGGACTCTTGAGCAGGTTCTATGGACTCAATAATAATGGTTTTACTTTTTGCTCACAAATCTATTTCAGGGAAGGCCTCTCTTGAAACAAGTGTGTCTCTCTTTTAGAAAGGATACACTCAGGGTCACAATGAATGAAAGGACACTTGACAATCCATCCTGAATCACTTGAGGATCAAAGGAAGACAGATGTCATAGCTCTCTCCACTCCCAGGACAGCCACAAGAGGTATAGCGGGGTGAGGAGAACCACTGTGATTGCCCTTTAGTCCCTCCAGGGAAAAAAATCTATGTAACCAAAAGACCATAAGAGGCTGGAACATACTTCTTTAGAGCATAAGACACTCAACAAATATCTCTAACTGGCTATTCACCTCATTTCAATTTTTAAAATAAAAAACAAATGAATTCTCATCCCAACATGTCTGTGCCAAGTACTTAAAACATAAGAAAATAAAAAGTTCGTCAACAAATTTTTCACAATGTTTACACCTCTGTCTCTACTACCATGGATATGTTAAAGCTTGTGGGTCCTGGTGGGACCTAATAAAGATGCCACTTAAACATTTACCCGCTTCCTGCGATAGGACGTGTAGTAAAAGATGGCACTGCAATGTAAACACCAGTATGTCCCCTTCCCGCAGGATGTATGGACTGTGCACAGTGCCCTTTCCAGAATGGCATCCATATTTGTTAAAGCCATCCACTCAGCACTTCTCCAGTTTTTAAATAAATAACATATGCAAATGCAAATGAGCCCCACCCACCCCTTCCTGTTTGTTCCTCTTGTTTTGTAATTTGTAGGCTTTCCTCCTCACTGGTCAGTTAAATAAAAGGACACTTGGGGTAAGAATCTTTTGGAATTTCTGATCAGTTGATTAAATTATCATTATTCGTACATACAGCTGTAAAGAGTTTCAAGTGTCAAGGATATCCTGACAAATACAGTCAATTTCAGGAGGTGGAGCATCAGGGAAAAGTGTGAGAGAGAAAGACAAAGTTAGAGACAGAAGAGAGGAGGAAAAAAAGAGGGGCTGAGAAAACTACATGAATAATTTTTTAAATGTTTTAATCCCTCAAAATTAAAATCAGGCAAACTCCATGAATGAATGAATAGAAACGGGCCACAGTGTGACTTTCCCCACTGCTCTTCCTGCCCTGCTTGAATTTAGTTCTTACCAGGTGAAACAAACCCTTCTCATAAGCTGTGAACTCTGACTTCTGAAGTTCACTCTTCTGAGTGACTGTAAAAAGACATTGCTTTCAAAATCCATCAGCCAATCATATCCTAAAAGTGAAGAGAATTATCCACTTGGCTTAAAAGTCAGAGCTTTTTAAGTGGACGTAGGAGAAACATCCCACTGTTCCTGGCAGGAATAAATTTGTTTCTCACCATTTCTCCTGCTCTCAACTGGACTATCTGAAAACACACCAAGCACCACACCTCCCCTCAATACGCGACGCAGCTTTTATTTCACTAAATGACAAAAACTGGCCTCAGGAACCAAGGGAGACCAGAACGAGTATACAGCAAGTTTTCCCCTGTCCTGGAGCCATAATAAAATTCTGAAATAAAATAGAAGCTTTGTAGATCTTACAAAGCAACCAGATTGAAGATGGTCACATTGTTGGTTCTGTGAGTCTGGGTCCTGTTTCCTTTTGCTGTATAACAAATTACCACAAACCCATTGGCTTAAAAAAGACATGAATTTATTACCTTCAGTTCTGGAGGTCAGAAATCCAAAATGAGTCTCACTGGGCTAATGTCAAAATGTCAGCAAGGCTAGTTCCTTCTGGAGGCTCCAGGGAAGAATCCTTTCCTCGTCTTTTCCATCTTCCAGAAGCTGCTTGGATTTCTTGGCTCATGATCTCTTTCTCTATCTCAAAGCATATCATTTAACCTCTATTTCTGCTGTCACACTTTTTCTGTTTGGGATCCTGCTGCCTCCTTATAAAGACTCTTGTGCTTAATTGGGCCCACCTGAATAATCTATTTCAATATCTTTAATTTAATCACTTACTTAAAGTCCCTTTACCAATGTCCAAAGCAAAAAAAAAAAATGTGGTTTTATATGGCATGGCAAGGGAAGGCCTCGATGAGCAGAAGACTTAGGAGGAATCACCTGAAGGAAGGAATGGATGAACCACTCAGATATCCAGGGAGAAGATCCAGGCAGGGAATCCCACACAGGCAGGGGCTGAGGGAGATCCCAGTTCCCCAGCACGTTCCTGAACAGCAGGGAGGGGCTTGTGGCTACACCAGAGTGAGTAAAAGGGGAAAAGGGGACAGATGAGATCAGAGAGGTCTCAGAGGGCCTCCGATGCCATTGCAAGAACTTGGCTTTTATTCTAAGTAAAAGCCAGCAATCAAATAAGCACATTTAGGATTGGAGATTTTTAAGGTTTTATTTTCTTTTTAGCTTGCTCACATACAGACATTTAAAAATAGCTGCCAACTGCTTCTTTCAGGGAATGTGAGGCACTCATAATAATAATAAAACAGTGCCTTGGGCTTTCTTACAACTGGATACATCAAAGGGTTTTCACTAGTAATTTGGGGAGCATCCGCCTCTGGGTGCCACTGCTGTGATTTGAAAATAGAATTATCTTGTGCTATGTGATTTCTTGAATCATTAGTTTTCCATTTTCTTTTCCTCTTTCCTTTTCATTCATTTCTTTTAGTCCAGCACTAGTATATGCAAGAAGTTTTTAAAAAATGGTGGCTCATGGGCAATTGGGTGAAGGGGGTAGTTGCAAGAAGAGAGAAAGGAATGGAGCCTCTTCCCTGGGCTCGGGGTGATCCAGACCTCCTGAATCTATTCAATCAGTGGATAATGTGGTCTGGTCTGAGTGTCTGGCTTTTCAAAAACAATGGAATTATCATAAGGAAAAGACTAAGGCCAGGGGGAAAAAATTCGGAAAAAGAGAACTCTTCACACGGCAGTGGACTACTTTGCTTGATTTACCCCTTTTACTGCAGCACAGGCCTAGAATGGGGCATTTTTTGCCACTGAGAGAAGAGTTCTTATCAGAAGCATAACTGCCATGAACAAACTAGCACCCCAGTCCCACCCCTTTAATTACTTGGCTGACAGCAAGCTCAAACTCTTCAAAATTATAATTACCAACAAGTCTAACTCATTATGTGCTGAATAGTACTTATCTTTAAAGATTAATAATTTTAGCATTATCAAGGAAAAGTAGCAAAACTATTTGATTTCCAGCTAAAGCCCCAAATCTTTAAAGGAACAGCCTTTAGGCGGGGTGCAAGAGATGTACCACTGGCCCTAAGGGTCCTTCTGGGTATTCTGTATGTGGAGCCCACACAATAGGGCAGCAGACATGTGAGCCCAGGGGCACAGGAACCAGAATTCTTAGCCTTCTTTCCTGCCTTTGGCCATTTCTGACTGCCAAGATCAGTGAAGAAAAGAGGCTGGGAAACAGGATAAGGAGGAAGAATCTCAGAGATCTGATTCTTCTGGGTGTTTGGCTCCCCGATCCAGCTACATGCCAGCATTGTTAAATCTGCACTATACTATAGAGTATTATTATTATATTTTTTTTTATGAGAAACCATTAAGAAGGTGGATCTAGTGACAAAGGGAAAAGGAACAAGTAGGAGACGTCAGGAGAAATGAGGACAGAGCTATTTGGGAACCAAAGAGCCCTTGGAGGAGAATTCCAGTTCAGAGCAACTTGCACAGCAAATAAAATAGTTCTGGGGTATAGGGGACAGTTTGTGATCTTTGGAACAAATCTGACAGACCTCAAGGTTCTGTAGAAAAGGAAAATAGAGTTGCATTTGCAAAGCTTTCTCTAGGATCTCCAAGTTCCTTGGCCCAAGTATGATTATTTACCTAATTTCTAAGTAACATATCTTTGTGCAAAATACCTCCATTTCAAAGAATCAAAATTAGCTATGTTGATACAGAAGAAGGAATTAAATTAAGGTAAATACTACAGGGATCATCCACTGCAGTAAAACCCATTCTCATTTGTTTAGGTGAGAAAATACAGGCCCTCAGATCTGGACAGGCTCAGGGGCACCTGTCTCCTCACCATGGCAAGCAGGGCATTGAAGACCCAGCTACATCCTACCTTTGTAAACTCACCCCAAATCTCCTCTCTTCTATGGTCATTAGGCTCCTCCTACACTGGCTTTCGTGTCTAGCCCTAGACCATGCCAAGCTTGATCCAGCTCTAAAGATTCTGGCCTAACATTTTCCTCTGCCTGGAAACTGCCACATATTCCTCATATGGCCTGGCCCTTTTCCTCCTCCAGATGTCAACTCAAATGTTACTTTCTCAGAGACGGTTCCCTAATCATATTCTTTGCTCCCCACACCACACGAAGGTATTCACCAGCGCATCACCTCGTTTTATTTTCTTCATAGCACTTATAGATCTCTTAAGTTATCTTCTTTATTGCCCATTGTTTGTTGTCTCCCCCTGCTAGATTTCAACTCCTGGGTTAGTTCCCAGTCAGGGCTGGCTCCATAATTTGCAGTGTATAATACAATTAAAATATGGAGTTCTTTGTTCAAAAAGCAAGAGAAAATCTTTTTAAAATTGTTTTCTGTGGTCTTTCATAGTATTTTTATTTTCTATTTAATATCATGTTCTGATTACAAGGCAAGTACAGATCCTCACAGGTGCCCAGGGTCCTCGCCCTGTCACTTGGAGTGCAAGACATGCACATTCAACTCCAACTTTCCCTGTATTTGTACTCAGGCCCTCTCCAGGGTTGGAGGGTATGAGAAAGGGATATAGAGAATACATCCTGTGGAGGCAGAGAGATACAAAAGGATTCTTTGAGCCTCCAGCACATAGCTCACTATCTAAATGAACTTCGCTTACAAAATATAAATCCAAAGATAAAATTAAGAATCTCAAAATGGCAACCACAGAACATTAAACTCCAAGTGCAAGGCCTCCTTCCAAGCACAAGGCCCCCTTCCAAGTGCAAGGCCCCCTTCCAAGCACAGGGCCCATGAGTCCTGTCTTGTCTCCAGTCCCTAGGACAATGCCTGGCATGTGGCGGGGAGTGAAAAGATAAATGAAAGAATAAGCAACTAAATGAACTAACAATTCCACAAAGCATTTCTATTTTTCCTATCTTGTGAACAAACTGGCTTTCTTTTCATGAATGAATAACTCTTCCTTAAGCACATGCCATCCGTAAGTCATTATATGGGGACCTCTGAGGGCATGTTAAGATAAATCAAGATCAGCATCCTTCTTCATAAAATCTGTAATCCAGTGGTAGAGCTATGACAATGCCTTCACACAATTCTTCTATGAGGTAACAAATGAAAAGTGAACTAAGTTACAGAACGACGGCAGCTCAGAGATCTGTATAGCTTCAGGGATCACAAAAGGTTTTATGAAAGAGGTGGCATTTAAGTGAGCCTTTAAAACGATATGGGATTTAGTCATAATGAGAACCTGGGAAATGGTAACAATGTCGGCAAAGGGTAAAAAGTGGAAAGGAAGAATTACATACAGTAAGAGATGGAAAGCAGCTTGGGTAGGTAGTCAAAGACCAAATATAGAGAATATTGAAGCTACTTAGTATTTTTGAGCAAAGAATTGACACTGTCAGGTGGTAATTTGTCTATCCTGATATATTAGTTATGTACTGTGTAACAAATTACCATCAATTTGGCAGCTTGAAACACTACATATTTATTGCCTCACAGTTTCCATGGGTCAGGAAAATAGGTACAGCTTAAGTAGGTCCTTCTCTCTACTTCAGATATCTCACAAGGCTGCTATCAAGGTATCATCCAGGACTGAGGTCTTATCTGAGGCTCGACTGGGGAAGTTTCCAAGCTCGCAAAGTTATTGGCAGGATTCAGTTCCTGGTAGATGGAGGGCCACAGATCCTCAACTGTTGGCCAGAGACCACCCTCAGTTGCTTGCCAGGTGGGCTTCTCTAATGTGGCATCTTGCTTCATCAAGGCAGGCAGGCAAGGAGTCTTCTAAGAAGGCAGAAGTCATAATCTTATGTAGCCTAGTCAAAGAAGTGACATCCCATCAACTTTTTCACAATATATTGGTTATAAGCCAACCACAGGACCCATACACAAGGGAAGGGGATTTCACAAGGGTACAAATTTCCTGGGGATTTCACCAGGAAATATATATTCTGAGGGCCATCATAGAGGTTGCCTACTAGACTGGGGTAGGACAGAATGGGTTGGTATAGAGGTCGAGGTGGAGAGGCTATTACATAGACCAGGAATGAAATAATTAAACCCAAAGAGAAAGGAGTAACTTGAAGGAGAAAGGATATTTTCAGTGGTAGAATTCACAACACCTAGGACTTGGCAGTGAGTTCTATGTGCTTTGTAAGGGAAGAGAGAAAGTAAAAGAAGATCCCAAGGTTTTGAACTCGAGTGACTGGAATTAGAGAAGTAGCTAAGAGAAAGAGAGAATAGAGGAAGAGAGGCTGGTTGCAGTTATCTTGGTGGGGAAAAGAGAATGTATTAAATTTGAGATTCTAGAATGCCATCCAAGGCAACCATATACTCAGAAATGCTGAATTTCAGGAATGCTATTGAGGCTGGAAATCTATATTTGAGAGTCTCTTGCACACAGGCGACCACTGATGACATGCAATTGGAAGAAGGGAATAGAGCTATCTCTAGCTGTTTCATCAGCTTGGAATGAGGAAGCCCTGGTAACTTTCCTCCTCTTGTGAGAATTGCAGCTTCACTTCCAGGCTGGAATCTGGAATGGCCAGAAGAGAACCTTTAAGTCAAAATAAAAACTTGAGTATATCTGTGAGTTCTGCAAAAAGCCAACTAGTTGGAAGACTGGTCTTGCCAGGATTTTTCCAGAGACAGAGAAAGGTCTAGCTGCAGGCAAAGATTCCCAAACAAACATACATATATACACTGACTCATAAATAATAGTAAGAAGAATACTTTAATTTTATGTTGCTTCTTAGTATTTTCAAACCACCTATATTATGACTTGAACCTCAGGACTACCTCCTATTATTTCATTCTGCAGATAAGAAACCTGAGACTTGCCCTAAGTCACCAAGATAGGAGTTATGACTAAAATATTTGCTTCCTAAATACTCACTTGGTGCTTGTGTCTTTCCACAATTCAAAATCTCTGACCTGGAATCTGAGTCTAAGATAGATTCTCCAAGCTTTTCATGTGCAAAGTCAAGGACTCACTTTACTTAACACAAACGTGCACGCATTCCCCATAATTCTCAGAGATTAATTAAATTTGGAAGGCCTGAAGACCCAAAATGTCCAAGTGAAAAAATAATCTTGGGATAATAAATCAGATGGGAATAAGAAAATTGCAGCCTCCCCAGAGAAGAAACCCTCCTGTTGTGAGAAACTCAAGTTTAAGGTTAAAGAAACTCAGCCGGCTTCTCAGTTGCAGTTATCTAGTGTGGAGCTGAGCTAACTTTCAAGCCAGACCAAAACCCAAGGCATTCCTGTTGCCAGTCCATATCATAATCAATGTAGATTGAATGTCTGAATGTAATTTGAATGAAAAGCATTTCAAAGCACAAAGGTTCTGTTCCCAATAAGTTTAGTCTATATAATCAAATACATTCTTCTGGCCCAATCAGCAGAGGCTTGGCAGAATAAAGGTCTTTGGTATGAGCAAAAAAATCCAAGCTTAAATCTTACAATTGCCCCTTTGAGGGTCGTTGACTCGGCAAGTTTTACAGTGGTGTACTGAAATGAATACTGCCTCTATGCAAAGCAACAGGAGGTCATATCGTAATTAGAATGCAATCAGTGGAATTGGTTATGGCTTGGTTTTCTTCCTGAAATGACAATCTATGCCACATCTGCCATTACATTAATATTTTCTGCATTACTAGAAGAACAGAGGGAGGGTGTTGGCTGGAGGGAAAGCCACTGCCTTTGCACAGAGCAGCTGATAGAGTTGTCTTTAACTACAAGTCTGCATGAGCTAATCAAGGCCCAAAAAGTTCACCTTTAAAATACCCAAACCATCTGGCAGGCTGTCCCATGATAAATCTCAATGATAAATGTCTCCGTTTTGATGTTACAAAGGAATTGCAGACCTGCTCAGTTTTGGCACAGCTGAAAACATACTGGCAACAGTAGAATAGAACTCAGATGTCCCAAAATAGAGAAGTAAATCATTTTGACCTGCCGGGCATAATATATTTAGAGAAAACCTGATTGTAATAAAAAGGTTGGACTCATCACAGTTTCTGCTGTAGGAGTGGCAATATATTTTTTGGAATACTTTTTGGTTTAGTGAAAACTCCAGCATGTACAATTTTAAAGCCTTTCTTTCTTTCTTTCTTTCTTCTCTTCTTTTTGTAAGTGTTCAGACATCTCCCTCTGCCACTTGTAAACTACAAGTCTTCTCTCCCTGGTTCTCAGACATCCTGCAGGGGACTGTTGAGGCTAGCATGCCTTCAGAATGATTAATCTGCTCGCCTTTCAGAGGTCTGTTTTGCTGGGCCCACGGCCACTGCCAAGAAAGGACACACTGTGACCACCAGCTCCAGGAAGCAAAGGCACAGCCTCTAAACTCAAGGTTAGCCCAGACCTGCTGCCGAGAGGGAATCACAAAATAAATTATGTTGTATGGCTTAGGAAGGTAGACTTTTATGTCCAGCCAAACTTGAGAAACAAATTATGGAGTGGTCAGTTGGCCTGATGCATTTCATCTTTTTCCCCCCACAAAGTTAGGAAATTAATTAAACATGGATATGGAGTGTCAAGGGCAAGGCACTAAAGCTTTCCAATGCTAGCGGCCCCTGTCCCACTTCCCTGGCCGGACATACAGCTCCACAACCCTTGCTGGCTCTGAAGCTCAGCATGAAGGATCTCAGCCTAACAGAGGCGTGGCCAACAAAAACAGGGCCTTGTCGGCTGAAGGTCTCCTGGGGAGCTGCCTGCGACTTTGTGACAACTGAGCAAAACACAGTCTCTTTCCCCATTCTGGTCTGGATGGTTGCAACAGCTTGACCAATTCCCTCCACGACTGCTGGGGTCACTTCCTGGTGACTAATGGGAAAGATAGATTTCTCATCTGCCCCCTAACAAACTGTTCAATAAAATGATTTTGCACACACACCCAAAAGAGAAGCCAAAAATAAGCATGAGATGTGACGTGTCTCCAGTGAAAGAGGTTTCAGTCTCACCCTCTTGATATGCAGACAAATTGAGGAAAAAAGGAGGCCCATCTCTGTCCCTGGGTAAAGTGGAGTTTTGTGGAGCAGTGGAGGCTGGTTGAAAACTCGTGCAGGCCTACAGCAAGCGGAGTCTGTGATTACTCAGGCACTCTGGGAAATGAGTGCAAATAAATTCGAGGTAACTATTTTCAATAAAACTTAAAAATATATATATACTGACAGCCCATTTGGAGGAGGAAAGACACGATTTATTGGCTGTTGGCAACAAAACTGGAGACAAGTTAGCCCATACTTCTTGTCTGCCCTGGGCCAAAAAACACATATCTAGTTATTTGACTGTCTTCTCATAAGTCAATTCTGGAGGTGCAGAGAGGAAACGCCCACTGGATCATTGGCATCCCCAGCTGTTTAATCATTTCTCTGGCTCTCACCCGAATCTCCTCCAGGTCACTGACATCTTGCTGGTTCAGAAGTGTTTAGAAAAGAGCAAGGTATTTCATTTGATATTCTCGAAGGTTCAGTAGGGGAGTAGGAAAGGGTGAAATGGGGCTCCTTACTCTATTGTATAAGAGAACACATTTGAACAGCTATGGATGAAAGAACTGCATCGTCACTTTCTTCTCCACCATATGGTCTCTCTCTCTCATATCTGATTTATGACTCCTGATTACCACAGATACTTCAGTTAGCCGCTTTCCAAATGTCTTCCTACTGTTGAATATTTGGGTGCCAATATTTCCTCCAGGGAGAAGAAAAGAAAAAGAATAATGGTGTCCTTACTTCTGTCCCTCACCCCTCCCTGCCATGCAGTATTTCTGGTTTTGTTTTAATCATCTGGGACAGGAAACCCAGACTGTTTCCTTTACCTTGTCTAATATTTAAAGCAAGAAAAATTGGGATTACATTTGTCAGAAAAGCAGGTAGATTGAGTAAAAAATACTCAAAAACCATGTATTTAGTGATATAATTGAATTGTATATTTACAGCCATATTACTCTCTAGTGGTTCCTCAACAAAAGCCTAACAATTAATTAGGAAGGAGGACAATTAATTATTAGGAGGGTGGGTTAATAAAATCACAAGGAGTGTAGAATGCCCTCTTTCTCTTGCCCTTTCAACATGGCAGCTTTCAGCCGTCATCTTTAATCAGAAACACATAAGAGTTCCAGAGGAAAGAATGTAGCCCATGGTAGGATGCTAAGGTTCTCAACAGACTCATCAACTCTAATCTACCAATTGGTTTCAATCTCCTCTCTTCACAGAGAATCTTTTATACTAGGCAGGCTTAAAATAAAATAAAATAAAATAAAATAAAAATAAATAAAATAAAATAAAATAAAATAAAATAAAATAAAATAAAATAAAATAAAATAAAATAAAATAAAATAAAAAATAAAATAAGTGCCATTAGTGCTACCCTTATATGATGCTCTTACAGTCATGTGGTCTATATTTCATTCTCACTAATTCAATTAAAAATAGTGTTTTCGCACTGTTTTAGGAACGCAATTATTTCTTGTTTACAAATGCTCAAAAAACACTCATTCATTCATGTGATAAACAATTATTGACTGTCAGACACCATACTAGATTTAGAGCTACAAAGCAGTATTTTCAAAGAATTTGACGATCTAGCTAGAATAAGCCAATGAAAATTTTAGATTAAGGGAAAATAATAGGAGAATCTAATCTGAACACACACCAGAGAAAAGAAAAACAAAAGAACATGAATAGCTCTAATGCATGTGGTATGGAGGTAGCACACTTTGGGGAATGAACTCAAATGTACTCATTAGTGACTATTGTCAGTGTTATGAAGTGACAACGTTTGTGGCATAGAAGTGATGCCCAGGCTGTGTTCTGATGAGCCAAGTCTGTATTTCATTCTCATCCTGATCACCCATGCTGAATGGGGAGAAGGGCAATGACCACATTTGTCCGCTAAAAAAATAAACTACAAAGCAAGTTTCAGCTGAGATAGTTGGGCTGTGAATCCAAAGATGCATATTATATTTTTAAAAATCAAGCAATAATAAGGCAATTGTGAGTGCCAGCCCAGGATACAATAAGGTGACATAATTGAGCAGGAGCTCTGAAAATTTGGAGCTGATCATGGACTAGAAATATGGTTTAATTCATTCAGGCTAGTCACACCAGAGGAGATTGTACTTACTTCCTCTCTCTGTAGTTATTAATCTGAGTGATGTGGATTTATTCACCTTTTCAAGGTCAGGGGGATGTGCTAGTTCTAAGTAGAGAGTTTAGAAGAAGCATGTCTGGAACTCGAAAACCCACTTTTCTTAGATTCACTCTCGTTCTGGGAATGAAGCCCAGAAGAAAGCATAAAAGAGATGAATCGCATCACTTTCATTGTTTGATTTAAATTTTATTTTGTATGCCATGTGGGTAATGCCTAACATGTCTCAGGAAATGACAATGGAAGAAATCCCTTGGGGAGATCCAGTAATTAATGCAGGCCTGGACATACCCTCACCCCACCAATTACCAAAAAAAGCCATGTTAAGGTTGACGACAACACTTTCCCTTCCTAAAATTAGTAATAATAACAGTAGCAGAGGAATAGTAGCAATGGTGGTAATCCTCTTTTCAATTTGTTGTGAAGAGTCATACATGCATCCCCTGTGCTTAGTCAAAAAGGTGACTTTCATGGAATCATCTGTTCACCAAAGAGCTGGGTGAGTTGACTGAAATATAATATGGGGTCTTCATCCAAGGAACCACCTAACTCCAGTGTGAACAAAACAAAACAAGGTTCTTAATCCTCAGGCAGGAACACATTGTTCTCTAAAATGATGTTTATGAAGAATCCTTATGAAATCAATTATCAACTTTGTGGAATATTTTTTTTTTTACCAGTTTTCAATATGTGACTACCATTTAAGGACAGAAGAATCTTGTCATTTGTAGAAAGATAACAGTGATATAAGATATATGAATTCTTACTTTCCAGCTGCCTGACTTCCTTCTGCCCCATGAAAGCAAAGATTCTGAGGGAAAGAATTGGAATCTCCCAATGACCTATAACTTTGTCTCTTCAAGTGTCCACATCTGTAAATGAAATGGCATTTTTAAAATTTCAATTTCTGAGAATATTTTTTTAAATTAAAATAAAATGATCACTTCCTTACTGTCACATTACATTCACTCTATTAATTCTGGTTGCATTAAGCTATAAATGGCAAGTCTGAGAAGGGTATGACCTGTGTGATCTTCTGTCTCACAAAACTTGAGGGCCGCCATCTAGGACAAGTCTGCTACCTTGACCTAATGAGTTTTCCAAATCCTCAACCATAAAGTAAGTTAGTTAATGTTTCCTTTTCTCTTCCACTGTGAATGAAAACGAGACTATCAAGATAATATTAGAGACCAAGCTACAGAAAATAGATATATTAATATAAATCATTACCCGAACATTCACTTAAATGTACTATACAGTCAATTGAAATTATTCTCAATTTGTCATCAATATTATTTAGAGTTTGGCCTTTCTCTTTATCTCTGTCAACATGACTACTCACAGTGTCAAAACTGAGATATCATTCTGAGCTAAGACTAAACTTTAACAACCCAGACAATAGATCCAGACAATGGAGAAAGGTTTCTGAAGTATCATTTGTGAGAAAGTATCAAGACTATGTGGTGGTATAGACTATACCTGTCTATAAATCCACAGACAGGTAGGATTTACATAGATCTCAAAGTGGACCAAGAGCAGTTATCTTAAAGAAAATATCTTTTATCTAATCTCCACCTATTAATATGAAAAGCTTCTTATGACAATAAAAAATTATGCTCCATGAAAGACAGGTGTGATGAGAATCAGAAATTGGGCCAATCCAAAGGTTTTTATTATTTTGATCAAAAAAAGAGGACTGGATAGCATGAATAGCTTTCTGGTTTTTTTCATTCCATGCTGAATAAGGTTACCAAGGGAGAATAATTTTCACTACCAAAAATTAGCCTAAACCTTAGTTTAATTTGTATGGCTTTCCACCCTAAGTGTGGATTCTGTCAAGAATAAACTATATTTACCAGACATAATAGATCTTGGCAGGTCAGAAAATTGCAGTTTGGTCTCTATTACACATAAGCCACCAATGGAGAAAATGCTATCAGGATTGCCAATAAAATACAGTATGATCCTTACTTATCCTGCAGGCAGCAACACTGACAACCCTTCCAGTCTGGAAAAAAAATTCTTTTAAGCCTCATCAGCTTCTAGTAAAATTATAGGCTGCTCATAATGGAGAGAGTACCAATTGATCATAGCACACCCCAATCTCTTCATCTGCAGCTAATGGCACTCCATCATATGCTGAAAGTTCCTAAATCTCTTTCCCTAGATCCAAGAATACTATCTCCACTTGAATATACAAACAGGCCTTAAAATGGAACTCATCACTTCTGGTGAACTGCCTCCAATCTCCTGAAAATCTTTTCCACATTGGTATATATGTCAGTGAATGGTTCTCCTACCCAGGGTTCTACTACCCATACAAAACACTTAATCAACAGGGAGGAGGCCCAACTAATCAGAATGGACACTGGCCATTGAGCTGGAAGAGGATCCTAGAGTCCTCCCCAGATGTGCTCAGCTAATTCTTAATTAGGGGAGTGTAGGACATATTGGTGGTTTGGGAGTTCCAGGGGAAAGATCTGGGTGGGAGAGGCGATGAAGGAGCACTGAGGGGGATGACGCAAGGAGTGGAGGCTACCGTAAAAGGATTGCAATATTTTAACAGCCAGGCTTTGGTGCCATCATTCACTCGACCTGGAATAGCCTTGTATTTTTGTTCTGATTCATCTGTAATCCATTAAAGTCACTAAATCCTTTCAATTCTACCTCCTGGTTCTCACCATCACTCCCATTCCATCTCTTTGGATGCATTATGAAATCTTCCTAATCTGTTGGCAAGATTAGTGCAACAATTTCCTACCTGGTCTCCCTGCCTCCATTCTCGCCCTTCTCCCAACCTTCTACTTACTCCCAGAGGGATCGTTCTAAAGAGTCAATTCACAGATGTTGCTCTAAAAAAGATATACAAATGGCCGATAAGTACATGAAAAGATGCTCAATATCACGAATTATTAGGATAATGCAAATCAAAACCACAATGAGATACCACTTCATAACTATTAGGATAGTTATTATTAAAAAATAAAATAAGTGCTTGCAAGGATGAATAAATTGGAATCCTTGAGCCCTATTGATGGGATTGTAAAATGGTACAGCTGCTATGAAAAACAGTATGGTGGTTCCGCAAAAAGTTAAAAAGAATTACCATATGATCCAGTAATTCTAATTCTGAGTATATTTACAAAAGAATTAAAAACAGAGTCTCAGAGAGATATTTGTACATATGTTCAGAGAAGCATTATTCACAATAGTCAAAAGGTGGGATCAACTTTTGTATCTATCGATAGAAGAATGGATAAACAAAATGTGGTATTCCCATACAATGAATATTATTCAGCCTTAAAAAGGAAAGAAATTCTGACACATGCTACAACATAGATGAAACTTAAAGATATTACACCAACTGAACAAGCCAATTACAAAAGGACAAATATTGTATAATTCCATTTATATGAGGTACCTAGACTAGGCAAATTCACAGAGACAGAAAATAGAAGGATGGTTTCTGGGGGCTGAGAGAAGGGAAAAATGGAGAATTGTTGTTTAATGGGTTCTGAGCTTCAGTTTTGCAAGATGAAACAAATTTTGGATAGTAACGATAGGTATATAACAACACAAATGTATTTAATACCACTGAACTGTATACTTTAAGTGATTAAAATGGTAAATTTTGTTATGTCTCACCACACACACACACACACAAAAAGAAAAAAGCAAAATAAATATATGGCTAAATATATGGGGGGGGGGCGGGGAGAGTCAATTCAGTCACATCAGTGACCCAGTCATCTCTCAGTATGGTGACTAAACTCTTAACACATCATTGGATTGCCCAGGCCCTTATGATTTGACCCTACCTATCTCTCCAGCTTCATTATTTGAAACTTAACATCTCAGCTTTAAAAGCCAGCCCTGGGCAGTTCCGTGCAATTGCCTGAATATTGTGCTCTCTTGCCTGGGGACTTTGTACGTGCTATTTCTTCTTCATGGGTCATTCTCCTCCCATTCCAGCCATCCACAACACAACCCAGCTAACTACATTTTATTAATCCTTCAAGTCTCCAACTAGAGTCTGTTCATTCTTTAAGGTACAGTACAGATATCACTTATTACAGAAAGTTTTTTTGACTTAGTCCTCTTCCCTCACCCTAACTGAGGGTTAAGTAGGTCTCCTGCATATTTTCATAGCAACCTGAGTGTATTAGTTTGTTAAAACTGCCTTATACCACCTTAGGCAAGTTATTTACTTCCCTGGTTTTAGTTTCCTTCTCAAAAAGAGGGGTGATAATAATACTTTCTTCAAAGATTGTTGTGAGGATTAAATAAGTTAATCGATGGTAAGCAATTTGAACAATGTCTAGCACATAGTACAGTTACAAACAATATCTCTGATCCCTCTGATGTTCAAATATGTGGCCTTGACACTCCTCTCACCAAGTGGTGGGGTCTATGTTCCCTCCCCTTAAATCTGGGTGCACTTTTAACTCACCTATAACCAAAAGAATGTGCCTGACTTCCTACACTAAGTCAGAAATACTTCAGATTTAGCTTCTGCTTTGTTAACTAGAACAACAGTAAAATTGGGTTGGGAGCCACGTACATTCCTAAGTCCAACTACCCTGAGGTGGTGATTTTGTGAGGAAGCTAGCACAAGTAGTATATTGGCATTTCAGTCAGAAATCCTCACCTGTGGTCCCAGCCAGCCCAGGCCCAGACACATGAATGCATGAGCCTTCAGATAATTCCAATCTTAAGTTAATTTAGCCCCAGAATTCAAGTCTTCCCAGCTGAGGCTACAGACATCGTGGGTCAGGGAAAATCTTATCCTGTCTGAATCCCTGACCCACAGAATCCATGAGCATAATAAAATGGCTGTTTTAGTCACTAAAGTTTTGATGTAATTTGTTACACAGAATAGAAACTAGACCAGCTACATAAGCAGTTTCTATCTTCATTGTCATCTTTATCATTATTGTTCTCTATTATAATGTCATAGCACTTAATACAATAATACTTATACCATAAATGTCTATTTACCTATGTATAGCCCCCATTAAATTCTAATTATTCAGTGTTAAAAAGGAGTGAGCTATCAGTCCATGAAAAGACATGGAGAAATCTTTAATGCACATTACTAACTGAAAAAAAGTCAATCTGAGAAGGCTACAACATGTACAATTCTATTTGCCTGGAAAAGACAAAACTATGGAGATAGTAAAAAGATCAGTGGTTGCCAGGGGTTATGAGTGGAAGGGATGGTTGAACAGATGGAGCAAGAAGGACTTTCAGGGCAGTAAAACTACCCTGCATAATACTATAATGGTGGATGCATGTCATTATACATTTATACAAATCCAAAGAATGTATAAAACAAAGCGTAAACCCTAAGGTAAACTATGAAATTTGGGTGATAATGATCTGTCAACATAGGTTCATCAGTTATAACAAACATATCACTCTGGTGGAGGATGTTGATGATGGAGGAAGCTACGTATGTGTGGGGGCAGAGGGTACATGGGAAATCTTTATACTTTCCTCTCAATTTTGTTGTGAACCTAAAAGTACTCTAAGAAATAAAGTCTTAAAAAAATTGCTGTTAACATTTTATAAAACTCTTTGGCTGCATCTTTGATAATGTCCTTAGAATAAATGCCTAAAAATAGAATGGCTGAACCAAAGTGTAGCTATCATATTTTCATATTAAAATTATAAAACTGCTTTGGAAAGAAGATATAAGAAAGATAGTGTCATCATACACTAATATTTAATAAGTATGTATTACTATTTTTAACTTCATTTTTTTTTTTTACAAATATTTCATTTTTTGTAAGTTTGAACTTTCTTTTCTATTTATAATTGTGTCTAGTCACCTCTTTAATCCATTTTTTTCCTACTGAATTTTTGGGGTAGAATTTGTAAAAACTCTTTCTAAATTATGGGGTTAAATTCTTAACTATATTTTTAGACATTTCCTAGGTTATTTGCCTTGATTTTGCTTAAAATGTCACAGGTAGTAATAAAAACACACACATTTTTATGTTACAAAATCTGTCAATAATTTCTTTTATGGAAGTTTGATTTATTTTAACATTTTTGACAAATTAGGACATATCCCAAATATCAAGTATGGGGTGTGAGATTATAATAATTAAACAATTGTGCCAACTTGCAAGTATTAAGAACATGTTCCTCCACTAAGATCAAGGCTATCAAATAAAACTGAGAAGAAACTACATTTCACCCTCTGAAGAGCTATTCCTAAGGCATTGATTTATGAATCCCTGTAATCACATGCTTAATATAATCCAACAATCTTCCCAGTATATAATAAGGATCCATTAGTAAGTATTACCTTAAAATGGGTGAGCAGCATTAGCAACTTGGAATTTGGGGGCATAGAGTCTGAACATTTTCTTTAACAGAATTCCTAGCTTTAGCATTAAAATAATTTAATCATTTATACTTTCAACAAATATGTATGAAGCACTCACTTTGTAACCCAATTAGGGCTGAGGACATATAAGAGAATAACATATAGTCTCTATCCTTAATAAGGCCCTATACTTGTTGAGTTTAGAGGAGATAAACATATAAACAAATACTTGTTTTAATAATAGGCAGAGATAGCAAATTGATAAAATCATTCAAAATAATTTTCATGTTATTGACCAAACTGAAAGAATGTTCTCATTTTAGATTTTAAACCAAGTATCCAAAGTCCTTCTAGATTTTATGTTCTTTTGTTGCATACTTGTTGGAATAAAATTCGCCAGATACAACATGAGTCAGTTAAGGTGCATCATCAGTAGCAAGTGTTTATTGACCACTTACTGTGGGCATGATGAAGATATTAAGAAATATGAGGCACAGTTCCTGCCTAATGATAGCTAAAAGTCAACTAATGTGAATACATTAAATAACAATTTTAATAAAAGGCAAATGAACAGAGAAGGATATGAGTACCATGGAGAGAGTTTACTTTAGTGAATGAAGGTAAGGTAGGACATGAATGAGATCAGGAAGCTCACGAGAGAAGACCATGGGACCTTCCTAGAAGTGTAGAGCATGCTTAATGACAGTGAGGATAAAATTTATTCTGGGCCTAAGTTATCTTTTGATATCCAAGTTCACTTTTATTGCCTGAATAATGATGAATGCTTTGGAATATAGAGGTAGTAGGTGTTTCTGAAGACATAAAGTTCAACCTATTCATTTATTTTAGAAAGAGGAAAGAAACTAGGACAAAGAGAAAAAGCAACATGCACTCCGCAAGATGGTATGTTAGTAGATTCAGGACATAAGCCTGCTCTTTTAAGTTATATCTACCTCTTTCTCTACTAGAATTTGTAAAGCTAGAATAATTGAGTTCAGAGATTATAAACAGATCATTCACACTTACAAATTCTACCTTCTTCACTCTAAAACCCCTTCTGAAAGTATCATACCTTTTGGAGGCTTCTAGGATACACTCATGTAATGAGATGTTCAGTATAGACCCCTATGAATATTACTATATAAATTGGTTGGTACTTGTTTTTAGAGCTCCCTTAGACTCCTTAAGAAGCACCAACTGTAACACAGTACACTCAATTGCTACATAAAAGTAAAAGCAAAATAAGAGTTTCAGGTAAAGCAGAGCCATAAATCTAGGAATTTAAGCTCCTCTCCTCAGGCAACTAAAAGCCAATTCTGCATTTCCTCCTACTTGCTGACAGCCTCTTGGGCATTCAAATAGGAAAGAGTTGAAAACCAGGATTTCCGGTCCAATCTAATACTGGACAACACTTAATGGCTTAAGTAGATTAATAATACTCTTGCTATTGGAATTTTGCCTTTCACCACCTTTCACCGTAAGCTTGGCCTGTACTTGATCTACAGGGAGGCTGAATGTTGAAGAGTCTTTTACCAGACCTGATCTCATTCAGCACCCTGTCTGGAACTGACAACCCAATTTCGACACCAATCAATCAGTAAGAATTTATTGACTGCTACTATGTCCCCCACACTACCTATGATACTGGCAGAGACCTAGAAGAATTATAAAACTTGTTTGCCGTCTCAGAGAAGTTAGAATTGACTTGGGTTTTCAATATTAACAAACATAAAACAAATAGAGATCCAAACAAAATGATCATCAGTAGAAAGCTCTCAGTTTTAGAAGGCCCAAACTCTATATGCTAAAGGAAAAACTCAGGGAGCAATGAGAGCTGTTGGGGTTATAGAACTCTTAGTGAGGAGGAAAGCCCTGAACTGGCCTCAAAGGACACACAGAATATGAACAGGAAAACAGTAAATGAAAGAGAGTTCTAGAATAAAGTAATAATATGAGCAAAATGAATCATAACTATAAGATAACGAAGAGAGAGCCTTACTGGAGAGTACGTGGTTAGAGCAGTAAGAAATTGATTTGGTTAGGAAAAGAAAATTAGAAATTAGACAGGTCTGGATATAACATTTGACATAAAGTACAAAAGTTTGTTTCAAATGTGTATCTTTCCACTTAATGCCATCATTCAGATGGCTGAAACTTCTCTGCCATCTGTAATATCTTGCCAAGGTATCTGTCATATAGTATATACCTAACAAATACCAGTTGAATAAATGAATGATTATGTTGGTTAATAGATAAATGTATAAGAATAAATTATAATTAAAATACATTGATCCAAGCATGTTTTAAAAAAATATGAAAAGTACGTAAAATTTACTGCAAATGGCATGCTACTCTCAGTCAAACACAAAAGAAAAAAGAAACCATTCATTCCATAAGAGTTATTGAACACACACCATAGATACATCATAATGAAGAGAATAGGATGGGAAAAAAGAAAATAAAAAAGAAGGAAGAGAAGGAAGGAGGGAGGGAGGGAAAAGGGCGGGAGGAGAAGAGAGAGAAAGAAGAAAGAGAAGGAGGAGAGGGAGAGAGGGAGGGAGGAAAATAAATTAATTCAGGTATCAAAAAATGTTACAAAGAAAGTGACACACTGATGGAGAGTGACTGATTCGTGAGTAGGTTCATAGTCTTTAAATTGAGTGGTCTGAGGAGACCTCCCTGAGAAGTCGATACTAGGACTGAAACATCAATGAGAACTGAAAGGTTCAGAGGAGACATTCAGCTAAGGAACAAAGCATTGCCAGACACAGTTACTGGAGAAACAAGACATCCCAGAACCCACTGGGTACTCTCTCCATAGGAAACACTCATTCTTATCAAATTATATACTTGTCTCTGAGCTAGGACATGTGGTTGTAAATTCAGATCGGAATTCAAAATTTCAGAATCATTCCCTGATTTATCTATAAACAATTGAGACTCATAGCTTATGGATTCTACTTGTGGTTCACAATGGTTAATGCAGTGACTCTTACCCATATAAAAATCACTGCAAATAGCAATTGTCCATTTTCTGTGGTGAACTATAATATGAAACAACAATGCCTCATAAACAGTATGTTGGCTGCAGTATTTCTTTCTCCTCACTTCACGGCCCAGGGAAGAGTACTCAGAGCCTTATGGTACAAGCACATGATTCATAAAGATGGCTGCTCCTTTCAGCCCCTGACTCAGCCTAGGAAAGAGTAGAAGCAGAAACTTCCCTTCCAGATGTGCAATGAGGGGAGAAAGTCACTCAGTTCTCTAGGGACAAAACAGTGCTTTGAATTTCAAAGGCGATGCCCCAGAGGCCCCACTAGACTCACTCCACAAAAATGTTTGATGAATTACCATGGCAGGCATCAACTTTGCAGATTAATGACCAAAAGCATTTAGTTTATATCTCAGTGGAAGAGGATAAATTTTCTTTTGGCTTCGAGAATCTGAGGGATCGAGAAACCCAGCTAACCACAGCACCTCTCTCTTCATTCACAATGCTTTACCATGGATCATTTACTTTCTACATTCCCTTTCAGCGGGTTTTCATAAATTTAAGAGAAACAGACAGCATGTCTGTGTTCTGCTTCTTTTGCAATACGATGACCACCAAGTGATTAGAAATAGTCTTTGGGTTAGTGTAGTTGGTGGAAAATCATTGAGGTTTGTTGTGAAATTCATTCTCAACTCATAATTCAACTAGACACTGAGTGGCTATTTTCCCAACTTTAGACCAGGCTATTAAAAAAGTACTGGCATCAAATTAAAAATGTATGTCAAGGCCAAACCCTCATCCTTGTGTGTGTACATGTTCATGTGCATGTATTTTGCAAAGTGTAGAGTCCCTACGCAGAAGTAGGAAGGCACAAGCTAAAACCTGAACCCAGGACTCAGGGTTATGATTACTTTTTCTTCCCTCCCCTATTTATCTCAACAAGACCTCATGCTTTCATATTGTATTAAACATTACAATGTTTCCATGAGAAGAGATATTATCATTAGATGCCGACTCCCACATCATGTTTTGCAAGAAGCAAAATTTTTGTATAACAATCAATCATCTTTCTTGAACAATTACAATCTGCCTAGACTTGCTCTAGGTATTTCTTGCAGATACAAGAGAAGAACAAGGCATGATCTCTACCTCATAGTCCGTCTGAAGAGAAAGTGTATACAACTTCACGGGATACTACAAGATGGTAGCTGAATAGAAAGGCATGTGAGACAGCTAAGCGCATAGCTAGAAAACAGTCTAGGGAGTAGAAGGGATTTTCACGGAGCCTTGAAGTATAAGCAAGGAGTAAGACAGGATTGAAGAGCTAGAGGAGAGAGATACTCTGTCCTAAGCATGGTGACATAGAACGTGAGGATGGAGAAGCAGAGTATGGATTCCCATGTGAGAAGGTGTCGGCAATAAGGAAGGAACACATCATGAGGGCTTACAACACCAGAAAGAAGAATTGAGCAGAGGATCCTTAGGGGTTATTGAGAGAGGGTGAGTGAGGGGTACAATGATGAAATAAAAGGTGTATTTTCTAACTACTCGGAACAGATTAAAAGAAGTTGCAGGTAGTAATGAACATTACATTAGTGATACATTTGGACAATTGTCAACTCTACTTTGGTTTTCTATTAGAAAACTGAAAATCTAACATTTTTCTCTTTTTCAATTAGCACAAGCAAAAAAGTGAAGATAACCTACCAGAAATAAATGACATAAAAAGATTCCGAAATGACATACAAATGGTTTGAGAATCCTTGGCTCCACTCTTGTGTGGAATTAGTAAGAACACAAAGGCAACTTCTTTTACAGTCAGTGGTCAATGTGAGAGATTACTTGTAACAGGTAAGAGGCAATTAATAAAAATTAGATTTGCTTTCCTGCCTTAAAACAAGACAGGCTCATGAAAAGCACGCTGGTGGCAAATAGAGTAACCAGCTTCTTAGAAAGCCAACCCAGCATCCTTACCAGACCCAATTTACCCCAAATAATATATAATTACTTATATACATATGTAATTAGTTTAAAAATATGAAAAAAAATGTTTTTATTTGAAATTACAAATTGCTCTATATTATTTATCTTTCGGTTACATAAATTCTACTATTTAAATGAAAATTGAATTAGTTAAAGTAGCAATTAATAGCAATTAATAGAACTAATTAAACAGATAATATGTGTGATCAAAATATAACAATATTTTTATAATGTTTCTAGTCTCTGATATAGCAATTTTTAACTCTTTTTAAACTTCTTATTGGATATTTAAATGTTGTAGGCTATATTATTATGTATTCTTAAAATATACAAATATAAGACTTTTTAAATATAAGACTTTTTAAATATAAGACTTTTTTAGAAACGGATATTACTTAAATTCAATAAAAAATAACAATGTCATATTTCTCTTCCATGATATGATAGGATATTTTTACTCTGTTTCCTTTCCCAATAATGCTCCTCTGAACTGCCTGATGCCTTTAGGACACTCTTGTTTTTCTTCATGTTGTGGTAAAACTGAATATAGTCAAACATAAAATTCTGTTTGACTTGTGACTATGCTCTTATCAAGCCCACACTGCACTGTTCTGGTGTCAGTCCAGTGTGGTGACATCAAGCTAAACACCCTGTCAACAAAAGCATTTCCGCATGGGACACTTTAGAGTTTACTTAATAGCAAGAGCAAGATTTTAAACTTGTAGGAATTTGTTTCCAGCTCTCCAGAAATGTTCCTCCACTTTGTATCTATATGCTCATTTTGAGAGACTAGCAGTCTGTCAATCAGGTCCTTTGCATCTATAAATTCATACAGAGACTGTCTATATCCCACACGTCCATCGTTTTTAAAACACCATGAAGCAGATTGGATGTCATCATAAGTTAAACTTTTACTCAGCGAAATGGTTCTAAAGCACAGAGGTATTTAATACTTGTAAATTCAAAACTTTTCTCAACTTATGAAATCAATTGGATTCCAAGTAAGTTACAGTTTCAGTAAAGAAACTGAGAAAGACCTCTCTAACTCGGCTGTTTTCTGGTGACATTTTTTTAAAATTCAGTAGCTGCTTTATTTCCAAAAAAAAAAAAAAAAAATCTTTTTTCCCCCTTCCGTATGAGTTTTTGTCATATCCTACACACAACATCAAACAACTCAGGTATAAATTTTTTCTAGGCTCCCTGTAGCCCCTTCATAGATCATCAAAGAGTTTGGGAAAAACAGCATATAAATTCGTTTTACTATAACCCTTTTCTCATTTCTCATCTACGGTGTATTCCAAATTAGAGAACATTCTCCTTCTCCTACACTTTGAAAATATGATTTAGAGCAGGACAATATTTTAACATCTTTTCTATGGTTGGCAATAATGATAGCCATTGTGTAAGCACATATCTAAAAAGGTTGTCTCCTTCCATTTTATGAAGTAAAAAATTGCAAGTGTTTCTGCCTGTTTTGAAGAAGCTAGAAGTGACCAAAAACTTTCATTATAAAAGCTTTGAAATCGCAGGTAAACGAATCATACTCCTTTTTAGGAGTGTTGTAGACAAGGTGTTCAGGGTATTTAGCAGTTAAGATTATTTCATTTTATTTGGTAGGAATTTTTAACACTAAACGGAGTTTGCCAATATTTACATTTGCACTGTCTGCCAATATGCAGATAGATGAGCCAAGTATAGCTTGTATTTACATAATATATCAACAATCTATTATGTTTTCAGGATTTTCATTAAAATCTTCATAGAATCAAGAAAATCTTTCAAAACTGTTTTTCAAGTCCAAATACTAAAATACCAGAGGGAACATTATCTTATTGCTGTGATCCGAAGGGTCACTTGATATACTACCAAATGCATGGTTGTTGGTCAGATCTGACAAAATTAGCTCTACTACGCATGGGGCCAAAACATGTTACCTCATATTTCTTCTTGAGTTCATCCATATGACATTTTAACTGCAACCTATGAATCAGGAAATATAACTTTAACCAGTTTTGTAGAGTAATCAAGGGAACCATGCTGCTTGTTTATGTGGTATGCCCAAGATGAGCACTATTTTCAACTGTGTTGTTATTTTCTTAAGAGACAGAAAAACTTTTAACTGATTTAGAAGTACTTCTATGTCTCATCCCACAACTGTGAGATTCAATCTCCCTGTGTGCTTCCACATCTCCTACTTCACCATGTCTAGCTCCAAATTCCATTTTTTTTTTAGTTTTTAAAAATTATTTCCTACGTAATGTACAAGATGCTCTCTTAATTATTTATCTCCCCAACCCAGTTGTATGAGTCCTTCTATCTGTCATTAAAATAACAGTCATTGAACATTCTTTTTCTAGGATGTCTAGATCATGCTGGCATTGGTATTATAATCATTCCCGTTTTCATTATCTGAATTCTTAGAAGTACAGTCACAATATTCAAAGTGTAAAAATTAAACTAGCTCTATCTTAATAAAAAGCTCAAGGATTAATTCACAAAGTTAAACAGAGATGGACAGTTAGCACTTATAATTACAATGCACTTGAGTTGTATCAGTCGGAATGAAACAGTAATGGATGATTCATTAGTATGAATTTCAAATCATGGTTCTTAACAAAAAGGGGGTGACAGCAACTATTTGACACTACAAATGGCATTGCTTTCAGCATCTGCATGTGGGCTACCATGAGGATTTTATACTTTCCCCCCCAACCTTTGGCACCATCACCTAAAACCAAGACTTTTTGTATCCCAAGGACGGGAATACCAGGATGCGGGACTTTCAGTGCTAAAACCAGGGCCATTGCAGACAAACTGGAACAGTTCATACTAGCAGGGATTAGATGCTACTCAGCATAAATACTTGCAATGTTAAAACAAAAAAGAACCACGAAGCCAATCATCTTATCAAGACACAATGAAATAACAGATGGAATAAGATTTTATTCAGAAACACATCTGGGAAGTTATGATCTACATTTGAAAATGGATTGCATGCAGAAAAAAAAATGTCTATCTGAGAACTGACCAGTTGGGTCTGCTCAAAGGTAGAAACATTTAGAATAACTGCAAATCTATATAACTAATGGCTATGATTTAAAAAAAAAAAAAAGTAGGAAGAACAAAATCTGGTCTAGGTGAGAATAAGGCAAAATGTCTTCACCTTTTTACCTCATCGAAACTAAACTTTCAAAGTCTAAACCAATTACCAGGATACTTCAAACCTCTATTCTAGTGGTTTGTACTTCATTTTGTCTTGCTGTGTATTATAAGTAGGGCAAAAAGTTTATTAGTGGTTCTCCCCCTCCACCTCCCACACATGGCCAGTGCTGGCTATTTTTTCCAAAATAGATATTTATCTGAAAATGAGCCTATTTCTATTAGTAAGGAATTAAACTCTTTATTTAGGGAAACACCGAAGGAATGTGTGAACATACTTGGCTAAACCCAGTGGAAGCATCACCAGGAACTATATTTGCTCATTTATCAAAAAAAAAAAAAAAAAAAAAAAGACTCTAAGTTGTATCTAGAAAGGGGCTTTCCAAAATGGGGATTTCTTTTAGGAGAATATTTACATTTGCCTGCAATGCTTTACCCACTATGCAGAAGGGTTCAGGGTACTTCCCTCATCTCAAGCAAGTAAGGAGTTTGATGGCCCACTTGGATAGCTTGGTATATGCCCTCTGCATTTTCAGAGTCAGAGTGAACAGATTTATGACT
Source organism: Pteropus medius (assembly GCF_902729225.1). Lineage (NCBI taxonomy): Eukaryota > Metazoa > Chordata > Mammalia > Chiroptera > Pteropodidae > Pteropus > Pteropus medius. The sequence goes on along the minus strand of NW_024344378.1, from coordinate 49,270,556 downwards.
TATGTCTAAAAAATTTAACAAGTAAAAGAAAGATTATCCTGAAGCTGCTTGCTAGGTGCCTCAATAAAAAAGTCCTGATTCAAGGATGTAACTACATCACTATTAGTAAGTCAAAGACCTGTATTTCTATGGAGGAGGTCAGGACCAAGTGAGAACAAAGCACCCTGGGGTTGTCTTGGATTATACCTTGTTGGAGGTAAGGAGATCCCAGAAAAGAGAAATCTCCAGATGTCCAAGATTTGAAGGAGGAATCACAGTGAACAGCCTCAGGAGATAGATTTATTGTCATCAAAGAGAACTGCAAGTGAGAGGACCCCAGTTGTTTATGAAAGGGCCTGTGAAGAGAATGGCCAAACATCTGCCACTGGAAGAGCAACCCAGAGCCAGGTGGGTACCCTCCAAGTAAGTATGATCCTGCCTCTTACTTCTCTTCCCTCTCCCCACCCAACTCACCTGGTGTGTGGGAACAAAGTAAGTATAAAAGAATAAAGGAAGATGTTACACAGCCACAGAAGATGCATTACCTGTTGATAAATTTCAGAGTTTTTATTCTTACCCTAGACTTTTTATATTTATAACTGAACCAAGACTGTTTTGAGTCTCAGTAAACAGAGGGCTTATCATTATCTAAGAGTAAGCGACAAGCTCTGGATACTGACAGATTTTATTCAGATGCAGAGATTTACAGGGGCAGTTGTGAGAAAAATAATAAAGTAGTATTGTACCCCAACACGTAATACTAAACCAATATTTTGCGAAAAGCACCAATGGCTTCCTGTACAGTACCTAAGGAGAATCCTCTCATTTTTTGACACAGAGGCCCAATACAAAGGAGAGGAAGGCAACCACCATCTTGCATTTTCATGGCACGTCAATGTCCAGCATCACATCTGATACTGTCCTACAAAATAGCTGGCTGAGGATGACAGTTCCCATTTTAGAGAGGAAAAACAGGATAAAATCTATGACTTGACTTACCTAAAATCTAAAAGCTCAGGCACTGGCAGATCCAAGTTTTAGAACTCTCATCATCCAAACTCCTCATTCAGTGCTTTTTCTAACATACATGCTATTTTCTTTAAAGGACAGGATGAAAGGTCATTTGCAAACACTAGAATCCATTTCTGTAACATGACTGGAAAAGACTTCTCAGTGAATAAAACTAAAATAATTACAGCTGTTAGGTTTTTTAGATAGCAACATTAGCTTTGAAATAAAGTCAAGAGCAGCATAAAATAGTATGACCCCAGGCAGAGTAGATGAAAGCCTTTTCCAAACCTGGGCTGGTTGCTCTTTATCACTGGATATGGATTTTGTTTTTCCCCCTTTAAATAATTTTAGCAGGGAGGGTCTCTTTGATTACACTAAAACAAAATCTTGTGTACTAGCAATTCTTCTGGCATAAAGTACAAGGTCTATTATCACTTTTTTTTAACTGGCATAAAATCTAAGAAAAGCTTCAAGGTGCAAATGATCTGCAGTCTATTTAACATCATGGTTATTTATTTTTATGAGACTTCATTATTGCTCTTTACCCTAAATTATAGGTATATTCTTGGCTCCATTTCTCACTCTTCTGCAAATGCCAAAATACTTTTTTTTCTATATTTCCAAACAACCTTCAATACATCATCAATCAAACATTCAACATCCTATAGATAATGGGTTGGACAAAGGCATGGATCTGTGGAACACAGTAGTTTAAGCCAGAGTTGTGAGTGCAATTCTCTGCCAAGAGAAGTGCCACATGCTTATCAGAATTATAAGGGAAAATTCCCAGGTTGCAAAATTTCATAAGATTGAGTTCTCTGGCTTCATGTTAGACTAGCATTTAAATGTCCAGGTTTTCATAGTTTTACATTTTTACTTAGCTAGTTGTGTCATAATTATACAATGAGACATCTTTTGCAAAGACATAATGTCCTTTTTCTTCTACCCAATTTTCTTCTCCTAATAATTGTCACCCCACTTTTGTCTTTGCCCTAGTAGAAGCCAAGTTCTTAAGGTTCTTGGTTCCTCCAACATGGAAAACTACTTGGAAATTTTTGTATAAACAAATTTTGCTAAGTTGCTGTAATTTGGGGTCGAAATTTCCCAAGCCTTATCAAAATAGCAGCTTAAACTAATAACAACCACCCTACATAATAATCCCTTATAGCTAAAAATTATAGTTTTTAGATCACTAATTTATGCCAAGCAAAGTGGTAAAGTGCTACACAGATGTAAGATATTATTAAAGTTACCCCTTTCTCTGTCAAAAATTCCACTTAAACTTTAAAGTTGGGTTGGATACCAACACAGTGAAATTGTCCCCTATCACACAAGCAGAGCTAATTAACCCCTTTTTTGTACCACCGTTACCCCTCCTCCGCCCCATCTTTGTTTATACTATTCTAATAGCCTGTCTTATGACATTGAAGTTATTTCCACACATATCTTCACTAAAGGGAAAGAGTGTCCATCTCCATGGCCTGGTCTAGTTCCTAAGAACTCAAAAAGTGTTGTTGAAATGAGCTCTCCACAGCCCTGTAAAGAAGGAGGTCATGTTACCATTATTCCATTTTTTAAGACAAAGCAAACTGAGCCTCAAAAAGGTGACATGCTTCCCAAAGTCATAGAGCTAGTTAAGAGAAAGTCAGAACTTGAATCCGGACACCCAAAGTTCTAGTGTCTGTGTGCTGATATTACACTGCCTGTCTTTGGGAACTCCTTTCATAGAATGTTCACTGTAAGCTAAAGCAACATCCTTAGCTTGGTCGTTGTATTTACTTAACTTAATAATAACAATAATAATAATAATAATAATAATAACAACAACAACAACAGTTTTTAAGAAATAAAATTCTACCTACTTTCATGGAGAAAAGTTTTTTATGTCAACAAACCAATAAGAAAGGGGAAGGTGGTGGAAAGAGGAAGGAAGGAAAGAAGGAAGGAAAGAAGGAAGGAAGGGAAGGAAGGAAGGAAGGAAGGGAGGAAGGAAGGAAGGAAGGAAGGAAAAAAAGGAAGAAAGGACAGGAGAAGAGGGGAGCAAAGGAGGGAAAGAGGGAGCAGAAGTGCTCATGTTACTAAGTCATGTCATCAAACTGAGTTTAAAACTGTCTTTCTCATTTTATTCACCATCACTATCACTCACTCATCTTATGTTCCAGTTAAACTGGTCTAGTTGCAGCTATATTGAAGATAAGGAACTAAAAAAAATGATTTGTATTTTGATCCTATATCCTGCAACCTGCTAAATTTACTTATTACTTCTATTAGTTTTATGTAGATTTCATTGTGTTTTCTACATAGATGATCATTTCATCTGCAAATAAAGTCAGTTTTTCTTCTTCCTTTGCAATCTGGATGCCCTTTCTTTCTTCCTTTCTCTCTTTCTTTCTTTCTCTCTTTTGTTTGTCCGTTTGTTTGTTTGTTCATTCTTTCTTTCTTTTCTTGCCTTACTGCGCTGGCTAAAACCTTCAGTATAATGCTGAATAGAAGTATCAGGCATGTATTCGAACATTTATTTAACAACACAAATGATTGGGTATTTTTCAGGCATTGAGTAAATAAAGCCCATGAAAGTTAAAGGTAAGAATCAGTCCCCGCCCCCCACCCCCTAAAGATTTCATGACCTGGGAGAGGAGCTCTCTACTGCTTAAGACATAAACCCAGATAAGGCTCTAAAGATAAGGCCTGGTCAGGTCCTTGGATAACAAAAGTAACATCAGCAGCAGCCGGAGCCCTAATACTTAAAGAGGATTAATATGGGCCAGGCACTGTTGAAAGCTCCTAATATGTATTAACTCATTTGCCTCTTCCATCTTATCCTCTTTTATAGGTAAAGAAAAAGAGACACAGGAAGATAAGGAACTTGCGTCTCCATAGCCAGTGGTCTTAAGTGCTAGGCTAAATTGCCTTCAGTTACCATGACTTCATTAGTAAGTATTGAGTGTCCACTCTTTGCTAATTTTATGTCACTTCCAATTAATTTAATTATCACAAAAATCTTGTTTTATAAATGAAGGAACTGAGGTTCAGAGAGTTTAAGTGGCCTGTTCAAGGTCACCCAACTAGCACAAGATTCCAACCAAGATGCTCTGACTCCAAATTCAATACTTTTTCCACCACCCTTGATTCCTTTTTGAGTAACTAATATTTATATAGTACTTGGCAGTTTACAAAAACCATGATCAAATTTTTGCCTTAAATGGCACTTAAAGGAATTGAAATTTTATTCGCTAGGCAAAGGAGAACCTTTGTCAGTTTTTGAGAAGACAGAAAATGTGAAAGGATAAGATGTATTTCGGAAATACTAGAGCAGTATTGTGTTTTATGAATTTGCGAGGCAAGTCTGCAAGCACAAGGGTTAGGAGGCTCGTCATCTCTTAGGAGGCTTGAACTTCACCTCTGAACTGGTGAGTCCTTCCCTTCAAATTCACTTGACAGTCAGGAGAAGCCCTGCTTTAAGTAACATTCCTGGACGGAACTCCCAGAAGAGCAGAGATAATAAAAGTATTTCTTATGTCACTTCTTTCTCTGCATTTAACTTTGGGGAATATTTTTGTTAACTGAGAAGGGCACACCAAGGAACCATTATCACTGATACAAGGAGAAAATGGATGGTAGATTTCCTCAGCCACGTCCTATCAGTGTCAACAATTTAACTAAACATATAATAGGCATAACCTCATCAATGTTAAATTTTCTAGGTTTCTGGCACATATCTCTTCATCTCCCTCATTAAGTTTATAGAGTGTTCTTTGGTACATTTGCTCAATATGAAGATTTCAGTTTCAATAGGCATATATTCGAGTCCAATAGGGGAATGATTTTTCTGCCTTAAGTAGTTAGCAGAATAAGAGCATGTGAAATGAACAAATGCCCAAAGCCAGGTACTTGTCAAGCAATAGTGAATGAGTTTGATGCCATCCATAATAATCCTGCCCCATTCACCAGGGGTGGGTCCAATACAGATAAGCCAACCGAACCCAAAATATGAAGAATTATTTTGTTTTCATCACTTTCTTCGCTCCATGACCTGCACCACTATTCCCTATTCAGGATCTGCCCTCATTCAGAGCTAGAGTCCCGAGGTCTTCATTATTACACCCCCACCAGGATGGTTGCTCCAAACAAACTCCCCAAACCGAAATCTATTCCAGCCTCCCTTCATTTACCCCAATTTTAACATATTAGTATTCTGTGCTTGAGTATGTAAGATGAAAATGTTTGTTAAAAAATCATTCAGTCAATGTTTAAGTGATAATAAGCTTGATATGATTTCTGTCTCAGGGCTATCTGTGTTTTAAAAAGGAGTGTCAAAATTCAGGAATGCCTTAACCTATAGAACGAGTTCAACCATAGAGAGGATACTGTAGAGCTTCAAGGTGGGAGCTTTTACAGCATCTATTAAAAATGTCCTGTGAGAAACAGCTAACCCCATCAATATACTTATACCTCAGTTTCCTCTTGTCATATAGGGCTATAATACTGACCTCACAGGATTATTGTGGGGATTAAACAAGTTGATTAATAATTGTTATAAAACTCTCAGAAAGTTACACATAATTGAGAAGTTTCTAATGACCTCATTCGTAGGGGCCTTTATGTAGATAACCTACTTGACCTATCTCCATGGGGTCTGAAGAGATGAGAAACCACCTAGATAGTGAATTTGTCAGTCACACAGGATTATAATTTTTACCTACACTATGTGCTGGGCCCAACTACAGATGAATTATCCTATCTCTAGTTTCTCAAATACCCACAGACAGCCCCTGTTTCTTGGATAGGCTGAAGACACCTTTAACACTGTCTACACACTGTCTTCTGGTACCTACTCACACAAGACTGCCATAACAACACTGTGTGAATCAAGGCAGTGTGTAGACCAACCCAAAGGCAACAAGATGCTCTTGGTCCTGAGATAAATAACTGAACCAAGGACATAATCCATGAGGAAAGGTAAAACTTGCTACTGTTTTATTTTGAATGAGCATTCTATTCCCAACCATGACAGATCTTTCTATTTTTACCCAAAATGATTTTCATAGACCTTCAAATGCTACTGTCTTTTGATCAAGACATGGCACAATCTATACTCTTTCACTACTTTTCACTCCTAGAGTCCTTAGAATGTTAGAAGTCTACTTGATTATCTGTGAAAATAGTTGGTTCTAGGTATTTGGGGTCATCAAATCATGAGAAAATGAGAGTCTCATAATTCTTGATCAAAGTGCCAAAGAAGGATAGTACTGAAGGGCAAATATCCTGGGACATTCACTTTATTTTACAGAGCAGGAAACTGAGGCCTGAGCTTAAAGAAACATTCTGGAATAGAAGACAGATCTGAAATGTGAACTTGAGTACTATGTAACCGCTCTACCACATGGCATCCTTTCCCCTCTGTTGTGTATGCCATGAGCACTAATGTAACCTGCAAGTGCCCTTTCCTATAACTACCTCCTCTTATTGTTCCCTAGCACAGAGGAATTAATGAATGTCTCATATTCCCATTTGCATTTTAACCTTCTTCCTCCCTTACTACAGGTCTTCTGATATTTCCTCCTCAAGTTTCAGGTTGATGATGTGAACTAACAGGCCTTTTCTCAATACTTTTGCAATGACCAGTGGCTGCTCAGGTACCTGTCACCAGCACTGTTGTGTCTGTTGGCTGAGACACCAATGTTCTCTGTCATAAGATAGAACCACAATGACACTGGGGAAAATGGGAGTGTAGAGGATAGTTTCTGCAACTAGCCAGCTCCATGGGCTACCCGCAATATGTTCCGTGGTCGATAGTCACATGAGCCAGGGTGTATGGACAGAGGTGAGAAGAGCCTTCACTATGGGAACAGGAGGAATGTTGCCCCTTGCCAAACATCTCTGTGGTGGTGAGGTTGATGACAGGATGCATAGCACACAACTCTGGCTGGATGCCACACATCTGGGCTCAAAACCAAGCACACGAGTTATTCAAATCAAAGAAAATCTAATCAGCGAATATTTTCAGTGCCTACTATGTGCATCCAGACAGCTGTGGTTAGAATGAATGTCACTTAAGTCCTACTCAATCCCCCAAATTCCATTGTTCTATGTTCCAGATGCCTGATATTATATTAATTGAATATTTATGTTTTGAACTGAGCATCTGTTGGCATATGTTGATGTGCAGACAAAACCAAAAGTTATGAACTATTTCTCTAGCATGTTAATAGTACTCTCGTCAAGCTCCCTAGATGAAGGCTGAAGACAGTTTATCCCAAGCCTCCAACCATTTCTAAGACTGCCATCCCTCTTGCTGTCTCCCGCGCTATCAGAATGCAGAGCAGTTAGATAGGCCATGCTTCCTCCCATAGCTCCAGGGAGGTATTCAGGTGAGAACACCACCAGAGGCAACATCTTTCTAAAATCAGTGTTCGGATGCCTCTAGGCTCACAAGCACTCAATGCTGAGAGGGAACCCCATGCATAATTTGGCATTTGTGATGCTCTAAGAACAAAGGATATGATATCCCTTTGTTTCTGGACATCCTAAAGTTGAAATGACATCTTGGCTGACAATTATGATTCTGCATTCTTTTATAAATCATGCTTTTTCTGAAATAACTTAAAACAGGTGAATGAACATTCAGTTGCTTCAATTCTGGCGTTTCTCCTATGGCCTTTACTAATACTACGACCAAGTACTGCAGTCATGAAATTAATAAAGTCGAGGGATTTGCTTTTAGTTTGCTTTAGGCCATTTACTGTTTTCACTCTTTAGTAAAAAGAAACAGCCACTAAGGTGAGGTTGGAAGGACCCCTCCATATGTGATGGCAGTCTCCAATTTTTCAAGGTCCTCTAGGTATTGTCAAACAGGCTTTGTACACACTCTAGTTAGCATGCTTATGTTTGTCTCTTATTCTCACAATGATGTCTAAGCTCCTCAAAGTCAACAGGTTCTTCCAGAGGCTTCGCAGCCCCATGGCATTGAGCACAAGGATCTTCACAATAGTTATGATTCAGCATTTACAGGCAGGAAAAGAAAGAATCACTAAAGGCCAGGATTGCTTGTGGCCTTCCTAAAGGGAGATAGGAGGTGGAAAAAATCTGGAAATTTGGGTCTCCAAGCCTAGCCTTCGTGACTCCCTTCTCAAGAGTGTGAAATCAAGGACCCTTTGGTCACTTCCCTTTCATATTTACCCTGCCCACTGGAGAAGGTGGCCTCTGTAGCTAGTCTGATCCATGAGCCACTGGGTTTCCTCACTGTCTATGCTTAGCTAATCAAGAGAAAGCACAGTAAGTGTGCTTTTCTCAGAAACTTCCACTCTGAATCTCTGCTTTCTGTCCTAGGTACATGAATAGGCCTGGACAACCTAGAAGAAGCTTGAAATTCTCATATCTGGGGGCTACACTGTTCTCTATAATGCTTCGGATGAATTAGAAAAAGCCACCCTGCTAGGTAGATGCACCTATAGACTTGTAGCTTAGTAGGTGAACCGTAGGCCATCTTTTGACTTTGATGACTTTACCCCCTTGGTTTAGGGAAACCTTGTACTTTCTCACCCTTAAACCCATAAACTGGATCATGTCCTGAATGGTCTGTCTCCTCTTTTCTGAGCTGCACTCTGATTCCCGTAGCTCTACAAAATCCAAAATCCCCTTGGCTCTATTCAAGAAGATAGTTTCATCAGAAATAAAATTTTCAGCTCAAAAGACCAAGCCCCTTTTATACTCTCAACCCCACCTCCAGCCAAGTAATGACCTCGCAGAGGAGAAAGAGGCTTGAGGAGGGATGGAGGGTATTCATATCTCCTCTTGTCTTTTCTGTGTCCTGTCATTTTTGTTTGTTTGTTTTTTACTCTCAACCTTGTATTAGCCTTCTCATTTGAATCTTTATTTCACTAGTTCTCCACTAACAACTTCTTTGTTACAAATCTTGCCCATCTGCCCCAGGATGAAAGAACAAAAAACCACTGCTTATACCCTCCCCATGCTAACTTTTCTGTGGAATTTTGTGACCCAAAGATGATCCTGGCTTACATGCTAGAATTTCTTTACTATAGAAAAATTTCTTTATTGTAGAAAGAAATTTTGAAGTTGTCATTTTCATTTTAAAAACGAAATGATAAAACACACACATGCCATTATTTGTAAACGCCTACAGATGATGAAGAAGAATGTATATCAATATATACACATACATACAGATGAGTGATTGAGCACATGTGTATGTCTACCCATGGAGGCCAAAATGAACATTTCAGATGAAGAGAGTGATTGAATACCAAGGAAAATGGCAGGAATCAAGAGTAATTTCAAATTTCTTCTAGCTTTTCCTTCCATCAGTCCTTCCAGATGAAAAAAAAAAGTTTTCTCAGAATTCTATTTAAATTTGATACCTAAATTAGCTTCAAAAAGCAGTCATATGGGTGGCAGAAATGCCGAGGTTACTAGGCAGGGGTCTCATTGTGGTATGAGAATGATTGCTAGCTAGAAAAGGAGATTTTCTAGTCCTCTTCTGGTATTGCTTAGCTAAATCAACTCTGACACCTCTGTGCCTCAATGTTTGATATCTTAGATTCTTTCCAGGGTTTAGTAGTGTTCTGTGGTTATATTATTCAAAAATTATGTAGATATTTGGAATAATGACTACCATGTCTATGAAAACCATCACTGCCACCATCATTATCATCCTCACTTCTTTTCTTTCTAGACCAATTTGCAATTACCCACTTACAACTATACCTTAAGAAATGAACAAATAGCGGATTTCTTCATTTTGCAAAAAAGAATATAAATATAACTTTAGTCCTTTAACCAGTATATATGAATTATGCCCATTTCAAACTTGACAGGTGCCAAAGAGCCCAGTGCAAGACTGTCTCAAACTCTAATGATGGAAGACTCTTTTAATTGGGTTTCCAAAATAGCTGTCAAGGGCAATAATGGAAATGCCAAGAAAATGTGATCTTTAGAAAGCCTGAGCTCTGCTTATGGCCCCAAGTTTGGATCTGGTTTGATTTTTCAAATGCTATTCCAAATATTCCCTAACACAATAATTTGAGACTACGTTCAATGATAATTTAGTGTTCCTTCCTTTTACAACCATCATGTATGCTACTCTTTATACTGCACGTAACTTATGAAACTGGACATATGACTCAGCTAGCTCCTCAATCTAAAAATATCTTGGATAAGAGGACTTTTTTTTAAAATGTAGAACACTTCAAGAATTTGCAGGTCATCCTTGCATAAGAGCCATGCTAATCTTCTCTGTATCATTTCAATTTTAGTATATGTGATGCGGAAGGAAACATTAGAAGGTCTTTGTCAGAGATAGAATGGTTAAGTGGTAAAAATCACAGGTTTTGGAATCATACAGATCAGCAATAACTTTAAATATCTATGTTAAGAGAAAGTAGCATCGAGAACTACCCACATGTGTTCTTTGTATGGATTGTTCATCCTATACCTCATCAGATACAGTTATTGGCACATAGCATGTACTCAATAAATATTTATTGAACTAACTTAATCCATTCTCATATTGAACAAATTTACTTTCACTTAAAGAGGGCTCCATAATTTCTTGATAACCTGATACTATGTTCCTTGCAATTTCTTTAAGGGAGAGTTCTTGGTATGGGATATTGGTGTCTTTGTCCCCACCTCATCCATAAAGCTTTCTCTGACAGCTCCACATTATTTTTTTCTCATTTTTATGTTTTCCTGTTGTACTTATTCCAGGTTCCACTCACTTTGGTACATACATGATATCTTATCTTGCCATGTAAAATGTGTTTCATAAACACATCATCTTTCCTATGTGCCTATAAGTTCCTCAAGGGCAAAGGCCATGTTTGATATTTATTTTGTATGTCCCATGGCACACAACACAATATAAAGCACATAGAAAGCTCTGAACAAGTATTAAACTGAGTTGAATTTTAAAGACAATACTCCATCGCCAGTGATGATTTTGTTTTGGAGAATTATCAAAAGGCAAGACTAGTATTCACCACTTGTTTCACCTAAATTAAGCCCGTGGGCCTCTGCACTTGAAGTGCTAGTTAGGAAGCAGAGGATCAGAAAGCAGCTGCTTACTTTCAACAAAGAAGAGATTGTATTTCAACAATGGATTTCAGGATTTCACATATTAGTCACCAGAAACTCTTGGCCAAACCCTTTGGTGTTATCAGGAATAAAAGATAACCCAGAGATATGTCAAATATCAATTTCCAATTACTTTCCTGTGACACACTTCTGCCACTTGGGAAAACTCCCAAGGGATCTGTTGCTTCTTATCAGCTCAGATCAGGTTTAACTTTCAGTCAAACGGGTAAAACTCGGCAACAGTGTGTTCAGCCTCAGTATTACAGTGTCTTCCACTGACATTCAGATTCTCTTGTCAAGTCTTCAATATTGGCTTACACTGTCACCGGAGACCTGGTCCAATTGTGGAAGGCCTGCTGATATTATACATTAAACCACATGTTTTGGAGTGGAATGGGGATAACTTCAACACCTGTAATGGTCTATTGTCACTAAGGTTTCCCAAGCCGCAATTTGCACTGAGATGCTGAATGCAGGAACAACACCACACAGGACTTTTGCATCTTCAACTCCAGCCAAAAGGGAAAAAAAAAATGGAGAGTCTTTAAAGCCTTACCTTTGATATTCAAAACACTGAAGAGTGTATCTACCCTCCAGATCACAGAAGACAGGCCATAGACTAATTGAAAAAAATCTTTGGTATTAGGGATGTTAAAACTGAGGATCTGCAAAACACCAGAAATCACATGGACCCTTTATTACAAAGCAATGGAACAGGATTCGGAAAAACCAGAAAATATATCTGGGTTCATAAATCAGCCCAGTTGGAGGAAAATGCAAATGGTCAGCACCTGGAATAAGTCTCCATCTGGAGAAGGAGAGTAGCATAAAGAATCAAACTTGGGGGGCAAGGCTCCAGACTGTGCACTGTGATTAATGACTTGAGTGAAAGGTCTCAGTTAAGGCTGAACAATTAATTTGTTACCTCTACATCTCAGAACTTTCCACAGCATAACTATGTCTTCCCTGATTGTTCATATTTACCAAAATGCAAGCCAGTCTGGGAAGCTTCGAACGTGTCATCATCAGACTGCTTCTGACAATTGGAAGAGACCTGGTGTTTGTCAGGGCTACTTTCATCAAATCAACTATGTTGACTCTGCATGCATGTCTTAACCTTTCAATTCCTTTTCAAGCTTAAGAACCATCTTAAATGAGGCAAAGGCATTGGCCTCGTTCTGTCAAAAAAAAAAAAAAAAAAGTCCACAGCTCAGAGGATTGCAAATGGACAGCATATGGCCTGGCTTGTTTCTGGTCATTCCCCAAAAAAGTTCTTAGAGAACTGAATGTCCATGAGATTAATCGTTCCCTCCTGTTCTGCCTTTATCCTCTGGAATAGGTTTCTCTAATTTTTTTCAGATCCTCTGAAGCATTTACATAAAACCAATCACTTATCCTGAATCTACAACTAAAACTCTAAGGCCTACTAGAATCAAAGGAAGTCTTCAAACCACTTTCCATTTCTCCTAGATGTGAATTCATAGATGGGAAAGAAAGGCCAATACCCTAGAACCTGATTTTGAATGTGGAAGTATCAAATAGGAAGTACCTAAGAAATCTAGTTTCCTCATTTCTCATTTGACCTTTTAAAACTGCTTCATTTGTGACAAATGGTCTACCAAAAGTGTCTATGGCCTCCCACAAAGCAGGATTGGAAGAGTACTAGGTGCTTTGCCGAAGAGTATCTACTCTCGTGACAGGGGCTGATCCTTCGCTTTCTCTTTAGCCAATCCCATTCACAACTACTTCTCTCAGTAAAGGCATCTTGCTACCAGAAGAGAATCATAATGACAACAATAATGATAGAAGCAAGAGCAACAACACAATAACATGTACATAGCACTTACTAAGGGCCAGGAACTCTTTGAAATGCTTTACTTATATCAACTCATACAATTTTCACAATAACTTACTAAAGTAGGTGTTAGTATTATCATAAACATTTTACAGAGAGAGAGATACGGAGTAGTCAACTAACTTGTGAAAGGTCACAAAGCTAGTATGTGGCAAAGCCAGGATTTAAACATAGGTCTCAGTCCTAACATTATCCTATACTGCAGCTGTGTTCTCCAGACACTTGGTCCTCACCCACCACTGCTGATAAAAGTTAGGAAAGCAACCCTTCTAACATAGTGCCTGCTTAGAAGTCAAGCCTGGTGAATCCTGTTTCTGCTACTCAGTATGAAACCTCAAATGAGTTCTGAGTTTCTGAGCCTTAGCTGTCCTCATCTATATATCAACATGATACAAAGACCTACCTCATAGGGTTTTTGTGAGGATTGATGATATAATGCATATACAGTCCCTAGCAAAGTGCCTAGAACATGGTAGGTGCATAATAATCATATTTGTAGTTATTACTAATCAGTTTAGCTAGTATGAACTCATGGGACACTAAGGGAGTTGGAGAAGATGAGGCAGAATCAATCACAGCTTGGAATATAGATATGAAAAATCAATGTTATAATCCCAGAGAGACTAGAATACTAAAAATACTAATGAGTGATACCTATCTTCTTGGTCTGACCAATTTATGCAGCCTCTAGGTTTGCTTATCTCCATGAAAGAAAAAAAATTCTAATTTTAAATATATACTGAATCAAAACAAAATAAACAGAAGATGTGCAGACTGAGATAATTAGAATATTCTCCCTGAAATTCCTGGTATAATAGTAAGACAGTGTTGCATCCTTCACAGCCTTGTGTGGCTGCTCCATAGGCCAGCCTGGAGCTGCATCTTTCATTTTTGCATTTCCTACATGTTCTTGCCGACCCCTGACACATCACATTCCTTGCATCAATAAGGACTAGTGCCAGAACACACTAAATTGCCTTTGACTACATTTAACAGATCTAGTATTTTTTTATGATTCTTTCCTGTTGTACCATTTTTCACTTTTGACTTTATAATTCTCTGCTGACTTTAAATAAAGCTTTGCCAGCCTACCCAAGGTGGTTTTTAATAGAGATTTAGGGGCTAGGTTGTGCTGTGGTTTGGATTCAGATTCTACACTAGCAACAAGGGGAAATTAACTAGGTGATTTCATCTCAAGTGCCCATTTATACTCAGAATAGACAGAGAATTTATCTTCTTCCAAGCTTGTAATCATGACACTACAAAGTGATACTCAAGAGATAAAAAATTAGGTAGCAGTAGCTGCCACACCAACAAACCATTACTACACTGGGTCACTATAAGCCCAGATTACTGGAATAATATAAAGACAGCAGTGGAATCACTTGCTGAGTGACAGGGAGGAATTTGACCACATTCTGTCCTATGCCAGAGGCAATGCTTGTTCTCCTTAAGATGGGGAACTCAAATGACCCTACACCAGCTACGACAGCAGACTTCTGATACTCCTCCCTCCTCCATGCTATCCCTAGTCCCTATTGCTTTCCGCCCAGATGAAACACTGGAAGCCACCTAGCCTTCAGTAACTAGAAAAGATGACATACATGACTGGCAAAGAAACTGAGCCAGATAGGAAGTCAGTCCTCAAAATTAACATATTTTTATGAGAAGAATAAGTTTTAGTTAATTGTTTCTTAAAAATATAAAATTGGCAACTCGGTAAGATTTTGGTTTTGTCTCATTTTATATTATCATGCAATGCTTGCTCCATTACACAAGAATAGTTACAACATATGTAAGCTACTGAAAACAATAATTTTTAAAAATTCGTGTACCTATTACTAAGCTTAGAAATAAAAAATCACTTTGGCTTTTCCTATCAGATTAGATTGCTTTGCCTCTACCCACCACTCGTAGTAAAGGCAAGCCTGAATTTTGAGTTTTTCATTCTCGAGTGTTTTTTTTTATTTTCTCAGTTTTGTCACATATGTAAAGACCCTTTTAAAGTAGTGTTTTATTTTGTGTTTTTGAACTTTATATACAAAGTGATACCATATAATATCATCAGTGAGTTTCTTTCTCCTCCAATAGTATATATTCCTCCACGTTGAATATTACTTAACTTTATGTAATGAATCATTTGGGTTGTTTCTAGTTTTTTTGTCTTTTTCTGTTTTCTTTTTTTTGCTATTTATTGTAGATAATGTTATGCATATAGTTCACATCGATCTGAGAATGTATAAGAACTTTTCCTGGGTTAGAGTCCTAGAAGTTGAATTACTGGATCTTAGGATTTGCATATATCCAAATTGCTAGATAATACACTGTTTCCCAAGATAGATATACTAATTCACATTCCCACAAAAATACCTATTGAGTTTCTGTTTTTCTATAACTTTGCCAGTACTTGGTACTGCCAGATTTTTAAAAATTTGCTAAACCAGTGAGTATGGAATGTATCCTGTAGTTTAATTTATGTTTTTACATTTAACTGTTTTTTTAATAGGCAATCATTGAGTGATTTTTGAATAGTTTGAAAATTGTTAAAATAACCTTGGAATGCAGTGTTTATGTAGAATAAGTATGAGTCTATGGCTTCATAAAAAGATACTATGTACACAGACATATAGGAGTCAATACATACCTATAACTGCTATCCATTCTTACATTTACAGCAGGAGTGTAAAACTAGGACAGATGGGCCAAATCTGGCCCACAATTTGCTTCTGTAAACAACTTTCTATTGAAACACAGCCATGCCTATTCATTTACATATTGCCTACGAATACTTACTTTCATGTTACAATGACCGGGTTGAGTAGTCACAACAAAGACCATTTGGCCTGCAAAGACTAAAATACTTACTCTCTGGACCTTTACAATAAAAGTTTGCTGACCCATAACTTAAACCAGTGGCCCCCAACCTTTTTGGCACCAGGGACCGGTGCTCCTAAGAGATAATGATCTGAGGTGGAGCTGAGGCAGTGATGCTAGTGCTGGGGAGCAGCTGCAAATACAGATGAAGCATTGCTCACTGGCTCACCACTCACCTCCTGCTTTGCGGTCTGGTTCCTAACAGGCCACAGACCTTACTGTTCAGCAGCCGTGGGCTGGGGACCCTTGAATCAGAGCATCTTCATTTGAGGCACAAATATCTCCTGTTAACATGTTCAATCATATCTGTTCCTCCCAAATATATTCTTCAGCAAATAGCTTTACCTTATACAAAGGTATTCAAACCAAGAACTTGAGTGTCATCTGATGTTCTTCCCTCCTATTCACCATTTACAACCAATCAGTGGATAACACTTAAGTATTCAAACTTCTCAACAACACTTCTTTGAAGTTCCCTTCTCTACACCATGGCCAGACCTTTGTTCAAGACTTATGTTGACAGGCAACCCTCCATGCAATGACCTAGACCTTTGTGCTCCCAAGTTTCATTGCACTTGTAATACTTCAAAGCATTTATTTGTTTTAGTTTCTGTCTGCTATCTTGACCTAAACTGTAAATTCCTTAAAGGCTAGGACCCTTGTTGTCTCTGCACACAATGCAGTGTCTTGCACAGCAAATCCTTTATAATGACTTAGGCTCTTGTAGGCTGCTTAGTCCTTCTCAGAAACCACTGAGGGCCTGACATGGTAAGACATTTGTGGCTGTCATGCTACAGGGTTTGGAAATCGTTACTACTCTCCTAAACCTCATGGCCAAGAAGACTTGGGAAAAGAGACTCCTTGTTAATATCATTTAATGCAATGGTCTTCAAATTGTTATGTATAGAGGAATCACTAAAAGATTTCATTAAAAAATAACAGATGTCAGGGTGTCACACCAGGCCCACTGAGTCAGAATTCCTGGAAGTATATACTCAAGCATCTTTATCTTATGGACGTTACCTAGGATATTCTTATGTAGGCTTGAGAAGCACATATCTAATAATGACAGCTTCCTGAATACATTCCCCCTAGTTCTATCCCACCTTAGCATGTTGTTCTTGATGGATAGCTAATGCTGAATAGAACTCTCCCTGCTCCTTTGCTGGGTATCAGAGCTTTCCTAAGCTTCTCCACCCTTCTTCAGTGGCCCAGAAGAAGCCTTATTTGAGGGGATATTGTATCCTTTTCTTCAGGCTGAATTCAAGTCTTCAATCTCCATTTTTCTTTGACTTGCTTGCATTCCTGGTTAATGATGGGGTCTGCTCCTTACACTGAGCATCTTTACTGCTCAGCATATCTAAAATCTAGAATCTCCTATTATATCCTAGTAACACTCTCTTATATGTACTATATCTTCTAGTACCTGCCTGAGGGAAATGACATGCATACAATTGTACAATACATATATTATAAGAATGCTTGCTTTAATTTTTACTATCCTCTTCATTTTCAACATATTGCAGATCATTTAATATGTAAAACAAATGTTAATAGAAAGTTTACAACAATGACAATACCGATAAGATGTTGTTAGTATTTATTAGATTTTTCTTATTAGATTTAATTTTTTCCTCAATTGCATATGACCCATTATCATTATGTTTGGTGGATAACATAACAAAACAAAATTACCAGTCCATTTTACTCAAGGAGAAAGTCTAAAGTTCCTTGGGATTTATAACACCAAGCATAGCACAAATTTAAGGAATTTTTCTAGTGCTTCACTCAGTGATTTTTAGGGGGCTATTTTCCCCAGAGGAATGTAAGTACTAAAATTGCACTGGATTGCGTTTTGCTCTTGGTGAGTGAGAAAGTGCATAGTCAATGGGTTATTTGCCATTCTTTAGTTTCATTTTATGCGATCACACGGCAGTATCTCTCAGGTGATTGCTGAAGTTTACTAGACACTCAGGAACCATCTTTTGTTTTCTCTAAATGTCATTTATAATCTATAACCAGAGGGGTCATCTAGGAAGACGCTGGTGCAGTACACCTAAATTCCACTTGTGTTAATTCAGGTTAAAGAGATCAGATCTTTTGCTATGAGATTATAATAGGGAGAAAACTGCATCATGTAGCTAAATAATATTTATAGGACAATAAAAAGAGATGCAAGGTTTGATATTGGTACTAAAAATGATAGAACATTTCAAATCAGTATATAGGGATAAAGGCCTTCAGAATATGCAGATCAATTCATAATAACAGGTCTGAAAAAATCACTCCAGTAATTTTGCTACACCTTTATTTATCTGTAATAAAAACACTAAATCCTGTAAATGCAGTATTACTCTACTTTCTTTCAACTTAGATAGCTCCAATTAACCATCATTTATTTTAATGCTTCACTAGTGCCCCGATAATTAATGGTTGTAAAAAGATTCCTAAAATACTGAAAAGTATTTTTTTGAATCATCAAGAAACATTAAAATGTATTCAGTGTAGTTGGATTGTTAAGTGTATTTTATTGGGGTGGGGGGTGCGGCATGAGACAGAGGAAAGAACACAGGATTCAGTGTTAGACCTGGTTTTGAGTCTCACCAAGGACACTTATTAGCACTGGGACCTTGGGTAAACTACATAATATCTCTCTAAGCTTCAATTTCCTCATATATAAAATGGGGATAATATCTGGCTTTGGGGGATATTTCCAAGATTAAATGAGACCACAAACATATGTAAAACACCAGCACAGTGCTTGGCTGTAAAGAAATTGCTCAATAGTAGTAGCTACTATTAATGCTGATGTCTTCCTTCCCATTCTCAGTAAAATTAGTTAGCTGAGAATCTCTTTACTTTTTCTCTTTATCTCTTTATCTACCAGGTATTTGATTCATATGAATATCCCATCATCCAACAGCAACAGAGTACAGGAAGTTTACTATGCATTCTCCAAAATGGTTACAAATTACCCAAAGCTCCTACCCTCTTTAGTTCTTTTATTATTTTTATTATTACTATTACATGAGTAAAATATTAGCATACTTTTATAAAAATTCCAATAAAGAAAAAGCTAGACTTTGTGACCCACTTCTAGTCTTTGCCTATTCAATCTGAGCCTTCTCCCAGAAGTAAATTATGTTAGGGTTTTTTTGTCCATCCTCACAAAATTATTTCTATGCATTTACACACACACACACACACACACACATATGTGAGTGGGTGTGTCTGATTTTGCGCTTTTAAACACATAAAGTGTGTGTTGTGCGTGCAATTTTGTGTGTTTACATAATTCTATCACAGTGTAAAAATGTTCTGCACTCAAATTATTTTTGCTCAAAAATATGTCTTAGAGATCATTCTGTGTTAGTATCTTATTTATCTTAACCATTTAAAAATCTGCTGCATAGTATTCCATTCACATCATGATTTACTATACTTTAATCATTATTCCTTTCCTAATATGCATATAATTTTTCTTTATTTTTTTTTTACTACTAGCAAAACACTACAGTGAACATCATTCAGCATTCTCCCCTTGGGATGTATGTAATTGTTAGGTCATAGGCTATATGAATTTTATTTACATCGTTTAAATTCAATTTGTTTATTTTTAAATATGGTTCAAAATTTTGAAGTACATACAAGCGTGCAGTGAATCATTTTCTCCCACCCTAGTCTTTCTACATGCCAAGTTCACTCCAACCACAGCTAGTCACTATTATTATCCATCTTTCAGAGTATTATAGATTCTTATCGTTACACCTTTTACGCATAAATGGTAGTATGCTGTACATATGATTTTAGACCTTGTTTTATTTCTTTAATGAGATATGCTGCATAGACTTGTATATAATGATGTAGGGAGCTTTCTAATTCTTTTGACAAAGAGATACAATATTCCAGAGATTGGATGTAACATAAATTATTTAACCATTTCTCAATGAATAGATATTTGTCTATTTTTAATGTTTAGCTAGTACATCTACTCTACAATAAATACTATTGTATTTATATCATTTTACACATATTTTTAGGAGTAAAATTGCTCATCTATTTTTATAGTGAGTTGTTGATCACATTTTTATCCATTTCCAGAAACTCTTCATATATTAGAAAATATACATAATCTATCATTGTCTGTGATATGATTTCTAAATATTTTCTAAGTTCACTGTATGTCTTTTGACTTTACTTAAAATCTTTTTCTTCCTCTGTAAAAGTTTGTCTTAAAATCAAGAGTATTTTAATAAGGTTAGTTTTTCAAATTTTTATTTTTAAAGCAGGGCATCTAAAATCTGAATTGTGTTCTTTTAGCATTTTCATGGTTTATTTTTCTTCTCCATTTAAAATTTTAACCCACTTGTAATTTATCCTAGTGTAAGGTATGAGTTAGGGATCATTTTTCCCCCCAAATAGCTACTCTTTTGCCCCAAGAACATATATTATATAGTTTATCTTTTTCCCACCAGCTTAAAATACCACTTTGTCATATAATAAATTCCTACACGTATTGAGTTTAGTTCTGGACTTACTATTCTATTTCATTAGTCTGTTTGGTGATTTGTGTGCCAGTACCACATTTTTTTTTTTTTAATTATCGAGGCTTTATAATACATTTGATATCTAGTAAGGCTAATTCTTCTTCATTATAATTCTTTTTCAGTATGATCCCAGCTATTATCTTCCCACCTAAATGTTAGATACAATTTTTTCTAGTTTAAAAGGGGGGGAAAAAATCTTTGGTAGTTATATAATGAATTTATATTTTAACAAAGAGATCATTGCCATGCTTAAGGTCTTGAGTTATCCTACAAAAGAATATGGCATGTCTGTTCATAACTTCTAGCATTTTTTTGTGTCCTGTTAGTTGTAACGTTTTCTTCATAAAAATATTATATATTTTTATTAATGTCTGATTATACTATTCCTAACTTATTATCTTTTATGTTGCTTTTGTAAATGGAGTCTTTTATTCAAAATACTTTCTAATCGGTTTTTGTTTTATTATTAAAAGGCTAGAGATCTCTGTATATTAACTTTATATCTTACTTCCTCACTGAAATCGCTTGTTAGTCTTTCAGTTGGTTTCTCTTAAGTCTCCTGTTATCAAGTCAAAATCACCAGTAAACATGATATTTTTGTCACGTGTTCCATTTTCATGACTGTGGTTTGTCATGTCTAATTATATTGGCTAGTATTTCCAGTAAAATATTAAATAATAGTGGTGGTAACAGATATTTATCTTGTCCTTATTTTCATAGAAATATCAGCTGTGTTTGCCCATTAAGTTTGATGTTGGCTTTGGACTAAGATGGATAGATTTTATCATAGTAAAGAAGTATACATCTATTTTTGTATGCTTTTTATCAAGAATATTTATTGAATTCACCCAAAGCCCTTTCAGAATCTACAGAATTATGGCTTTCATCTTTAGATCTATTAAAACAATTAAATAAATAAATGGATATACTAATATTGAAACTTCATAGTAAACTGGGAATAAATCTAACTTGTTCATAATGTTTTACTCTGCTGTTTATGCAATTGAGTGTTGTTCATAATTATTTTATTTAGAATTTTTACACCTATATTCATAATTGAGTAGAGTATATAGTAATTTTCCCTGAATCCTTGTCAATTTTTATGTAAAGGTTTTATGTTTTCATGAAAATAATTTGGAAGTACTTATTCATCTATGCTCTGGAACAGTTTAAATAGCTTTGAATTTTCTCTATGATGAGCTTGAACTGACTCACAAGATCGGATTGTATACATTTCTTCCCAACTCCACATTAAGTGACATCATGTATGCATCCTGAATCAGCCAGTGGTGGGAATATTCATGCCACAAAAATTGGCAAACAGAACTCTGTGTGTGTGTATGTGTGTGTGTGTGTGTTTGCTTTGCAGAGACCCAGTTTTTAAACACTCAAAAGAAGACTACTGAATTATTTTCTCTTTTCATGTTTGATAAAATTTCCTTGTAATTCTACCTAGACTTGTTGCTTTTGTTCAGGTCATGATAGGTTTTCATGAACTTTATTTTGCCTATGGAAATCAATCTGTTTCAATTTTCTATCTCTTCTGGAGTCAGTTTTGGGAAATTATATTTTCCTAGAAAATTATCCACTTGATTTAGATTTTGAGATATTTGCACAGGATTGGTCAAAGTTTTATAATTCTTTTATTTTTCTCTTATTTCTGTAGCTTTTCAATTTTTTTTTGTAGATTTAAATTTTCTTTATTTTTCTTTGATTAGAGAAGTTGTTTGAGAAATTAGCTTTTGAATTATTTATTTTTTGTTTTATAACTGATTAATATCTGGTTTTAGCTTTAATAACTCAGTCCTTTCATTTCCTTGTGGTTTATTTAGCAGGGTGTTTTTTGAGTCAGATTTTTAATTTATCTTTTACATTTTTTCCTTAAAAAAAATATATATATATATATTTTATATATACTTAAAGCTATTTTCCTCTGAGAATGGCCTTAGATCTATTTAATAGGTTCTAATAGGTAACCATTTCATTATGATACTTCTCTAGCTACTCTACAGTTTGGGCTTATATGTTATGTTTGGCTTGAGATTTAAGAGTATTAGAAAATTTGTGAGTAGAAGAGCTTTTTGAAACCTGATTTTGTTATTAACATTTAGTTTTTATCACACTATGACCTGAGAGTTTTTGTACTACTTCTATTCTGTGGAATTTATTGAAATTCTGTTTGTGGCCCAGTACATTATTGTGGAAGACTGTATTTGCCGAAATGGTCAGAGTAATATTTCCGGTCCCAAGTGCCCTTCCAGAACTTGGCCACTCCATTGAAAGGTGGAGTCTATTTTCTCCTTCCCTAAACCTGGGCAGGACTTTTGTGACTATCTTGAACAGAATGTAGCTAAAATGATGCTGTGTGACTTCTAGGACATAAATCATAATAGACGACACAACTTTTGCCTGGCTCTTACTCTCTTTAGAGCCTCATTTCTCTGTAGTGCAGCCACTATGCTATGAGGAAGGCTTTACTAGTCTTAAAAGGAAGACCACATGGAGAGGAACTGAGGTCACCAGCTGATAGCCAGCATCCACCACTAAGCATGTGAGTATATCGTTTTTCAAATGATGCTAGCTCCCAGATTTCAAGTCTTCTATTGAGGCCTCGGATATTATAGAGCAGAGATAAGTCATTTTCACTGTCTCCTTTTGGAATTCCTGACTCCTAGACTCTGTAATTGTAATAAACCATTGCCTTGTGCATATACACCTCCTGAAGCTGGACCTACATTTTGATACTCTCTTGCATTTATTTATTTTTTTAAATTTAATTAAGTTTATTGGGGTAACATTGGTTAATACAATTATATAATTTTCAGGTGTACATTATCATTTGACATTTGTATATTCTATTGTGTGTTTACCACCCAAAGACCAGTTTCCTTCAGCTACCTTATATTTGATCCCCTTTACCCACTTCACCCTCCCCCTAAACCCTATATTTGACCCCCTTTACTCTGTCTACCTCTCCCACCCTACTAGTAACCACTAGTTTATAGTCCTCTGGTAACCACTAGTCTACAGTCTATGTCCATGAGTCTCTGTTTGTCCTGTTCATTTGTTCCTTTTAGGTTTATATCCCACATATAAGTGATATCATGTGATTTTCAACTTTTTCTGTCTGGCTTATTTCACTTAGCATGATTATCTCGAGGTCCATCCATGTTGTTGCAAGGGGCAACATTTCATCTCTTCTTATGGCTGAGTAATAGTCCATTGTATATATGTACCACAGATTCTTTAGCCAATCATCTATCATAGGACATTTCAGTTGCTTCCATGTCCTGGCCACTGTGAATAATGCTGCTATGAACATGAGTATGCAAATATCTTTTTGGATATGGGTTTTCAAGTCTTTCGGGTAAATATCCAGTAGAGGGATTGCTGGATCATATTGTAGGTCAATTCTTAGTTTTTTGAGGAACCTCCATCCTGTTTTCCATAGTGACTGCACCAATTGCAGTCCCACCTCAGTGTATAAGGGTTCCTTTTTCTCCATATCCTCTCCAACATTTGTTATTACTTGTCCTGTTGATTATAGCTATTCTAACAGGTGTGAGATAGTATCTCATTGAGGCTTTGATTGGCATTTCCCTAATTGCTAGCGATGTTGAGCATCTTTTCATATATTTGTTGGCCATTTGTATGTCCTCTAGGGAGAAGTGCCCGTTCAGGTCCTCTGCTCATTTTTTGATTGGATCATTTTGTTGTTGTTGTTATTGAGTCGTATGAGTTCTATGTATATTTTGGATATTAGGCCCTTATCAGATGTATTGCTTGCAAATATATTTTCCCATTCTGATGGGTGTCTCTTTATCTTGTTGACGGTTTCTTCTGCTCTGCAGAAGCTTTTTAGTTTGATTTAGTCCCATTTATTTATTTTAGCTTTTACTTCCCTTGCTTTTGAGGTCAAATTCACAAAATCCTCTTTAAGTCCAAGGTCCCTTAGCTCCTGTTTTCTTCTATGCATTTTATTGTTTCAGGTCTTATATTTAGGTCCTAAATCCACTTTGAGTTAATTTTGGTGTGTGGTGATAAACAACAGTCTAGTTTCATTCTTTTGCAGGTGGCTTTCCAGTTTTCCTAGGACCATTTATTGAAGAGGCTTTTCTTTCTCCACTGTATGCTTTTGGCTTAGTGGTCGAAAATTATTTGCCCATATAAATATGAGTTTACTTCTGGACTCTCGATTCTGTTCCACTGGTCTGTGTATCTGTTTTCTTGCATTTATTTTGGCTAGGATTAACCTCTTCAATCTTATCCTTCTATCCATCTTGCAAGGAGTCTACATAGTTTCTGATGGACATCAGTACCCCTTCTTGTTTTCCAGTTAGTTGTTGGATTGAGGGGTTTTTTTTTGTTGTTTTTTGTTTTTTTTTTTCCTATAGGGAATAGTGTAACATTGTTTCTATCACTTCTGCTAACACCTTAGATTGGTTTCCTGCCTTAGTTCAGTAAATGGCCTACAAAATACAAGTTCTGGCCTCTGATATTGTTCTCAGTTCACCTACAGCCCCTGCAACCCTCCTTTCCCCCTGCTCCATTACTTACCCTAGCCACACTGGCCTCCTAGTTCTACTTCACGTGTGCCAGGCATGCTCCTATCTCAACATCTTGTACTTGCTCTTTCCTCAGCCTGGATGACTTTTCTCTCAGATATTCCCAGGTTTTCATCTCTCACTTCCTTCAAGTTATAACTCCAATGCTACTTTCCCAATGGTGCCTTCTGTGGCTATCAAGTCTGAAATTATCAACACATACTCCCTTTTGCTTTCATTTAGTAGTTATCTCTAACATACTATATGAGATTTTTATTTTTTATTTTAGTTATCGACGCTTCCTCTCAAAAGAACGTGTGCTCTTTGAAGGAATTTTGGTCTGCTTTATTCATCCTCCTATCTCTAATGTTTGGAATAGTGATTGGCACATAGTATGTGCTCAGTAGATATCTTAATTAATTAATAAATTTCAAAGGATTTGGGAGAAGAAAAGGAGGTTATAGAACATGTTCATTATACTTAGTTGTCCTTGTGTTTTACAGTTTCGCAGATACACCAGCATTCACTGCCCTGCCTACCCTGTTCTCCTGGGAAACTTGGCTATTTGATTTGTACACTGTATGAAGTAAGTTCTAGAAAGATTCCAAGGGAGCAAATGAAGAAAGGAAGAAATTAGACATGAAAGGAAAGCTCTCTCTTGAGAAAAGAAATTTGTGGGCGAGCATGGTTATACGGGTTTCTTTAATCAAAAACAAAGAAAGGGACTGCATCTTATCCTCTTTGACTCTCCTTGATTTGAGAGAAACTGATGAGGTATAGCAAGATAAATAAAAGAATAAAGAGCTAATCCACAAGAGAAAAGACTGTTTTATTGTTCTTACACAGATGTCTGTCCTTATAACACAGGATTTTTTTTTTCTTTGGGGGAGGGCGGAAATAGGGGTAAAAGGCAATTTTACCAAAATTGGAATCTCCAGACAGCCTGTGTTTTAGAATTAGCATTGCATTATTTTCCTGGCTCCCCACCCCCTCCTGTGTTTTAGTTGAGAAACATTTGCCCTGGAACAGCACAGAGAGTTTGCACTAGCATCCCTGAGGATAGAGCTTTGACCCCACAGACTAAGGAAGCTACAAATGGAAAATTCCAAGTTGCTGTACTCTTTTATTTTCATGCTAATGCTTCTGCAGAGAGTATTTAAAGAAACAGATACACAAGAATAATAGAGTTGGGGACTAAGAACTCCTCTGACAACACTGGAGTGTGTTTCCAGGATGGTCTTATATCTATCTGTGCTTGTAGATCCAGAGAAGTCAAGGTGAAACCCGGGTTTCATTTCATGAAAAAAACTGAACTAGCGTTGACATGGAGAACTCTGGATCTGGGTTTCATATCCTGATTGGATTTGAACGTTGTATAAATTTCATTTCACTTCTTTCAGGCTATACTATTCAAGTCTTAAACACAGATGAACGTATCTTTCAGTTAAAGACCTTGGAGAACAATTTCCCAATCTTCCTTGACAATCCTCACCTGAGCTCAACAATGCTCATCCCATCCTTAGATCCAACCAAATGGCACCCACTGTATTGACAGGCTCTGGCTACTTCCCCCGTGTTCTGTGCAACAACAACAACAACAACAACAACAACAAAAGCATTTCATCTTTTCCTTAGAATAACTTTATCCTGGGTATAAATCCTCAAGCAGAAGACATAGAAGGATCTACACTCTGCAAAGCTAAATAGTCTCAACTTTCTTCTCTTAATATGCAATCAAAAGTTCTATTTTACTTCACCGTAGGCATGCCTCGCAGAGGAGAAGCCAATCGGAAACACAGAATAATGATGTCTAAGCCTTGCTTTAAGCTTACCTCTCACACACGCTCCACCTACATTATGTCCAGAAATTAAACAAGAACTCTATTCAGTCTCTCCCCAACCTCTCTTTTACACTCAGAAACCATCCAGGGAGAGTTCCCCCGGGTTTGACACCTATACGAATGGTTCCATTCTAGTGCTGGCTTTAGGATTTTGATAATCAAGTTCATAGGAGCAACAATCAGGTAGAAATGTTTGAGCAGGGAGATAGGGGATGGAAGATTTGTTTAGAAATTGCATTTCTGTGTCAAGCACACTTTTTTTCCTCAGTGTGTTAGGCTTATAAGAGGTGATGAGAAGAAAGAGCTCTTAAACATTTGGAAGTAGAAGGTGAGAGGAGTAAAGCCCTTTATCGACCCCCGAGTGAAAACAACTCAGCAGTGGTAAACCCAGCTTTCTCCTTCCACTTATTTGCTCAATTCAACTCTCACTTTCATCCAAGGCTACCTTCCAGTCCTTCAGTCTTCACTCATCTCTCCCTTCTCTTCATTCTTATATCTAGCTCGGCCTCTGCTTTCTATATGCAGGGCCTTATCTCTCCATTAGACTATAGGATTCCTGCTTTTGCATCTCCCAGAAACATAGTGCAGGGTTTCTCTCCAACAACAAAAAAACAAACAAACAAACAAAAACACAACATGACTGGGGGACTGAAGAAACAAAAATAGGCTCCTGCAGTGACCTGAACCATATGGAATTCTGATTAAGAGAACTGAAAAGTCAAAAAGCCCCAAACCACACCCTTTACAAAGTACTCATATCCCAACAAATCCAAGGTTATTGGAAAAGTAACAGCCTTCTCCCGCGACCAGCCCTAACCAAAAATTTCATTAGAACGGATAAAGAACCAGAGCAGTAAATATTAATGGCTGGAAAGGGAAAGCTGGAAGACAGCAGGCTAACTGAGCAGGTGTTCACCTCACTCAATTTCAATCCACTTGCAGCCAACGACGTCATCATTTGGCTTTCTTGAGCTCACCGACAGGCCATTTTTCATGATTTTACCATTTCTGGACAATTGCAAACTTTTTAATTAAATGTACCACATGATTCCAGATGTTTGTTTATTTGTTCCAAAAAGGTTGTAAAATCTCTACATGAGGAAAAACTTGTGGCAGGGGTAAGGCTTTCTACAAGAAACAGGGAAATGAATGAGTTGGAAGAGCTGGGACTGAGAGCTCTCAGAAGAACGATCTAGATGAAAAGTATTGGCTTCACATTCCTCTCCTTCCAGAAACCCAAGATTTAGGAATAAAATGCATTGGGCACTTATTAGTTTTAAAAGAATGTAGCTCACACTGAGCCAAAGACTAGAAAGAGAACGAATTTTTGTGGCTGCTTTGCCTGTTTAATATATGTCTGTTTCTGTTGACATAAGCTCCACTACATTAATTCCAAAAGTCTTCCCTTTAGCAGACAAGATGACAGCTTATGCATGAGTGGTAGGAGAGAATTTCACAAGGGGAGATGCTAGAGACGGGGTATAGGCAGAGACCAGGGCTTCCACACACCATGCCAACTTCCTTGCAGCCTTCTTCCCTCTGGTAATCTTTATCCCTAAATATAATCAGTCATTATGTGGGTCTAATGCATTCACTACAGAATGTTTCTTTCTAGCAAATGCAATAGTTGCTTTTCTTATTGTCTGTTCTCCCAGCCAGCCAGTAACTCCAGGCCTTCATCATCAAACACTAGATTATTTCAACATTAGCCTAGCTAATGCTAGGCTCTAAATTTTGGTTTCAAAAGCCAATATCACAAATAGTTTGAGTAACATGGGGAGGGAAAGCATCAACTGACCATTTTCTCTGATGTCCAAGCCAGGAATACCCTGAGATCAAACCATCAGCAACCTCAAACAGGATCTCTGCAGTGGCCATAGGGTCCCTTTACATCGCCCCCATCCCTGCTCCACTGGCAGTGTCCTGGCCCCAGCTGTCTTCCCCATCTGTTGCTAAATTGTTTCCTAAATTACCTTTGCTAGAAACATGCTCTTTGGAGGCAATATAGTCTGTAGCCACAGAGTCTGGTATCAAGAAATTGAAAGCTTCTAAAACTGGAACAAATTTCCTTCAATGCCATCCCACAGTAGCCTCCTCAAGTCCAGGTTTTTTCCTTTCCAATTCCCCTTGTATACAGTTTACAGATTCATAATCCTGTGGCATAGCTTTAAATCAAATCTAGATACTTCTGTCTGTTCAAAAGTAGCCGTAATAAGGACCCACCCTACATAAGTAACCTAATTTCTGACTTTTTCAAAACTGGGTCCCTTCCTTCAGTCTACCTGTTCCTACCCCTGTGCTTCTTCTTTATCCATTTCCTTTTTTTTGGACTGTATTTCTTTTGCCCTGTACCTACCCATACCCTACATGTTCTTCAAAGCTCAAAACCAATACTTTCCAAACAGCCATGCCTGACTATTCTAGCCTTTCCTGATTCTCTTCTTTTCTAAACATTTATAGCACTTATATCAGCTTTTACCAAGTAAGACAACTCTTAATTATATAGTATCTTGTTTGGTTGGCATTGCTTCATTTTTGGTATCTCCTTAAGCACACCATAAATTCCAGGAAGACAGATGCTATGCTCATTACTTCTGAATTCTCCACAAACCTTAAAATATACTTTGTACACAGCAGATACTAAATAAAGACATCTTGGAGGAATTCATGACAGTGCTCAGAGCGATATCTGTCACTTCAGGAATTAGATTTGACCAATGGGAGGAATAGGAAACAGCCCATAACTCTAAAATTTCAAAACATTTAGAATCTTCAACCCTGTCAATCCCGGACCCTTCATTTTTTAAGAGAGGGGCATGTTTTTACCACCATTTTTTATTTCCACTGTCTGTTAGGGAAAGGGTTATTCTTTTGATCATTCATCCTACAGAATGTTGTTACTGTTGGGTGTTGGAAGGGAAAGAATGATTCTATTTTTCTCTTTTTGCTTAGTTTCTGAAACAGAAGAACCAAATTCCTAGCCCCTATGTGTCTGACTACACTACAATTCTGCCCAAAGAGTGGAAATAAAGCAATCCTGGAGACTGCAAATGAAAGATCATCCTTGGAGAAAAAGGATAGCAAATGGACCCCTATGGATTTCAAATGCTTAAAAGAGGTTGTTTAAAGTTCCTGGCTAAAGTCCGTGCCAGTCTTGGTAATAGTCTAACAGATTCATCCATCTTCAGATTCCACTTGGCTTGCTCTTCCATCACTGCCACCTTCCCAGACAGCGAACGCACACATGCACATCTATCTATATATATGCGGAAGTTTTAATCTACACCACCCTCCATTCCAATCCACCCAGCCCAGCTCAGTACAGAATAAAGCTATTGACCCCGCAAAGCGGCAGGGAGATGAATTTGATGACCCAGACTAGAGTTTTTAAACCGTTTCTGCAAGGTCTAGAATCAAAGGAAAGTACAATTTATTCAGCACTTAGTAAAGTCCTTTTACTTTGGAACAGAGCGCACATACTGAAAATAGACTCCCGCTGCCATGCAGATAAAATAAACCTGTCAACCACTACTGTCAAATCACTAGTCACCTCGATTAAATAAAGGAAACTTTAGCATTTCTCAGCATCTGAGAATTCCACCAAGATTATAAACCCATAAAAGCATTATGAGGGAAAGAAAACTAAAGTAATGGGTTCTATTGAAAATGTCATCAAAGGAAAGCATTTTCATAATTAGAAAATGCTAATAATAGCTCTGCTCAAGGAGCCAACATACTCTCCCCGCACACAGCCAGAGCAGAGCCACAACACGAAGTCTGAAAGGAGGGAGCCACTTATTTAGCAGGACCCACAGATGAACTGTGTCCCCTCAGCAGGGAGGCTTTCCTTGCCGATTGCCAATGTAATTTTCTTCCTCCTCTCCTCTCCTCTCCTCTCTCCTGTCCTGCCCTCTCCCCTCCCATCCCCTCAAATTCCTCCCTCTCTCTTTCTCTCTCTGCCTTCCTTCCACAGCTGTCAATATACTTTCCATAGGGAAAGATGAATCAGTGATATTTTTTGAGAAATCATCTGATAGTTAGCTCTCCTGAAAGACTACAGATGACACTTAAACAACATGGTCTTGAAATGCGCAGGTCGACTTCTATAAGGAGTTTTTTTTTTTTTTTGATAAATATGTATAGTACTATGAATGTATTTTCTCTTATGATTTTCTTAATAACATTTCTTTTTCTCCAGATTACTTTACTTCAAGAATACAGTATATAATACATATATAAAATGCATGTTCATCAACTGTTTATGTTATCGGTAAATCTTCTGGTCAACAAAAGTTTATTATTAACTAAGGTTTGAAGAAGTCAAGAGTTATATGTGGATTTTTGACTGCACAGGGGGTTGGCACCCCTAACTCCTGTGTTGCTCAAGGGTCAACTATAATCAAAATATTCTAGAGGATAGAAGGCAACAAATAAGCAGGCTGCCTTAGTCATAGATTCTGATCACAGGTGAGACTTACCTGTCAAAGTCACCAAAACCATGAGATTGCTTATTCCATCTTTTTAAATGGTTAGTGAGAACCAACAAGCAATAGGCAAAAAGATTCCTTGATGCTGAACTAGTAAGATAGCCTAAATAAATGCATCTATTTTCCTTGAATCTTTGCTCTCATTTTATGTAAATTTTGTTTATAATGATCAAACCTACTTGGCTTTCACATTTCCTGTGGGTTGACATGGCAAGATGGTGGGAATATAAAACATAAAATAATCCTTTATAAATTGGCTGAAAGAAACAGATTGTATCCAAATCCTGTAAGCCTAGCACAAATTGTGATGAACAGTTTGGTTATCAAGCAGCCCTATCTTGAGCCCTCCCAAAAGTATTCTGCTGGTGGCATGCAGTTTTACTGGCCAACATCTCCCCGTCCCAAACATCTTTTTCTACATTGCCACATCTTCACATGCATCCATGTAATTGCCCCCCTTCCCATTCATTTCGCTTTGGCTTATTTAAATAGATGAAGCAAAATACTTTGTACTTATGGCTTCTGTGAAACTGTACTTTGATATTTTAGGCTAAAACTGTTTTAAAAAATAAAAATAAAAAACACCCACAGTTTTTCTTTCTTTTTTTTTTCTTCTTTTTTTGATGGCACACATTGAGCTGCTTCATGGAGATATACAGAAAAATCAATTGCTAAGCATAAAATGCAACTCCCATTAAAGAAGCTGCAAACGATAACTAATTATGATAAGTTGCTATGTAAATCACTCTGTTATAGTCCCCGCAATCAATTTCAAACACAAATAGACCAAGGCCCTGGTTGGAGAAGAGGATGAGCACCTAACAATTGTGTCAATAAAAGTAATGGCAAGACCGCCAAGGATGAGTAGAAGCAGGGTGGTTATCATCTCCACACAAGCGCTTCTACCAGGTTTCCTCTTAGTTTCTTGCTTTCTTTCTTTTATACATGTAAAGTCCAATGCTTGGTATGACAAGCTAACTATGGCCTATCTTCAAGACTGTATAAACATCAGGAAAGAAATAATAACTCAGACATGTTCACTAGGTTTGTAGTTACTTTGCAAAATGTGTGCGCAAACAAACTGGAATGGGACCTTCAGTATGATAGCTGTTGGTGACATAGGATAACGGTAGACGTGCCGAATTGTCTGTTTTAACCGGGCATCACCACCACCCTCTTCTAAGGTCTTCTCTGCAACTCAGAGGAAGAATTGGAAACTACCTTTCCCAGAACTCCCTTGGTGCATGGTGCCAGGTTAGAATGAGCCAAAGAGAGACGCTGTAGTATGATTTGGAACTCTGGAGGGAAGGAGGGGCAGGGCAATGCATGGATAGACCTAGACCTAATGTTTAAAGCAGTATCCAAGTGAATTTCTTGAGAATCACCCATGGTGGTACTGCCGATTAGAAAGTCAGTAGGAGATTCCCAGGGGTTGCTGAGATGCCCAGAAACTTCAGCAAGCCCTTGAGAATTATCAGATTCAGTGCTGAGGCTGAGGCTCTAGGTGGCAGCTTCTGTGACTCAGTTTCTTTCTGATCACATAAGTCTCTCATTCATTACATTAAAACTCCTCAGAATCTGAATACATAATGTGTCTTCTATTTTTTCTGCCTGAATTCAGACCTATACTATAGCATTTTCCCCTTTGGTTTTTCAGATTTTCTCTGTTCCAGAATTAATATCTCTGTAATTTAAAAGAAGGATTGGGGAGAGTAGTAGCAAGCAATTCTTTAGACAGAAATAGGCAAGAATGCTGTATTTCTCTACAGCCTTAGCACGGGCTTTGGAAATTCACTCCCGGCAGTGGACATCTCTAGCCTGTGCCTCTCCCTGTACTTTCCTTCCTTTTCCCTCCAGCACAATGCTGTAGTTAGCCCTGCATTTGCTTCGTATATTCTGTGTGAAGGACAAATGTCAGGGGTGACCTGGGAATCAAGGACACAGAGCTTTAATTTTTTTCCTTGCCCCTACTGCTTAGTGACTTAGTCTCCCCTAGAAATTCTTGGTGTCTTCCTCTGTTAAATGGGAATAATAATATTTACCCTCCCTAATTTACAGGGTTGTCTTGAGATTACATGGTTTATGCTTTAAACAAAAATGTCTTCCCCAAAAGACACAATGTAAATTCTACTTCTAACATCTACCAGATAAATAGTGGCAATATGTGTCATGCAGGCTTATGTCCTATGCATGTAACATATTTAGAGACATTTCCCCAACAAACATTTCAACATTCTTCATACTGTGACTATCCACTGAAGATATAGTATGTACAATGCCACTAGGTAGCAGCTGAGATCACTGACACAACTCAATGTCCCCCATACTCCAAAGACATGTGCAGACCTAGAACAGAACTCTCAGAGAGATTTCAGGTGGACCGTTCTAAAACCATATTGATACCACGGCCCACTGAGATCTCAGTCCCTTCTTTGAGAGTTTCTGTCCTAGGAAAACAGTTCCATTAGTTGCCTCAATTTATCCTATTCCCTTCCTACCATCGAAACATCAGAGTCTGAAAACTATGACATTAAAATATTTATCAACTTGAAAGTTATGCAATGTGGCCAAATGCTGCCCAGCAATGAATCAATAGATATGGCTTCCATCCATGAAAATCTGGGTTTCTGAAAGCAACAGAGTTGAGTTCTAAGGTCTAAAAGGCTGGCCTTTTCTTTCAGTATGTGCTCACCCCCGAAGGAAGATGGGTCACGTTTCTTAGATGTAACCAAGTTACCTTACAGAAGTATTTAAGTTGCTGACTTTCCCCTGGGTTTCTATCACTCATCATTTACTAAACAAATATTTACTATGATCCGATTAAGTAGGAGACCTGTGACAGGCACCACAGATATAGCGGTGAGCAAACAGATACGATCTTCTCCATTCCCCCCAAGAGCTTATAATATATCTAAGAAGAAAGTCCCTGAAAAGTTAAAACTGACCTAATATTAATGTGTTGGGTGGGAACAGAGAATCCTCCTTAGAGCTGTGATACTTAAGCTGATACCTGACGAAGCGTAAGAGTCACTGACGTGAAAGAAAAGGGTTCAAGTCTCTATTGCCCCTTGGAGAGCTTCCACTCATGAGAAGTTTGAGATGTGCATTTACCTGACCTCTATTATACAAAGCAGAATATGAACAATTGCACTAAGGAAATAGAAACATATAAGTACTTCTAGAAAGGGAAAAATCAAAACAGATAATATCAGAAAAAAAATCATGTAGGAAGCAAAAAGTACTGGGCATTACTCTCCCTATGATGTACAGATTATCTGTAAATTACAGATGGAAAAATGGAGTCCCTTATCTCCTGATCATTATTCTGGGCCAAGACTTTCTTTGCATTTGAATCTAGAGTCCTTAGGACATGAATCTTGGGCCTATCATACTCGACATTGAAGTTACATAAAAGGACAAGGGAAAATGGCATGTACAGAAAAATAGCAATTTTCACATGAACTACTGCCCACCAGTTTTTGTAGTTGTTGGTGCGGAATGAAAAGAGATTGGGAACTGGATGAATCAAAAGTTATTTGCAAAGAGAACTTCCACTTAAGATTTTATAGATCAAGTTTCAGACATCATGGAGGGTTTCACTTGGGAGGGAATTGATGCAATTTGCCTTCAGAGTGTGAAAATACCTCTCTGGATAAATGTTTGTAAGCTGTTTCCATGAGGGTATTAACAAATGGTGATCGAATAGTTTGCTAATTTACATGATCAGAAATTTAGAATAATTTGTTTAACTGAAATATAAAAAAATAAGATGACACTAAGCGGTTTCATTCTGGGCGCCAAAAAATATGGCTTTCCTTATTGATCATTGTATGAATCATGCCAAACTGAAATATATCTGCCTCATCTTTTCCCTACATAGACCAGTTCAATAAAAATTCAGACTTAATGAGCTTGTTTGCCTCTTTCTTTGCTGGTCTCCTCATGAACATGGGCCCAAATGACCCAGCCATCACTTCATGTTGCTGACTTGCTTTTTTCACTATCCAAGTCCTTAGCACTGATCATGCAACAAGTGCATTAAATGTTAAGGACTGTTCCTCAGTAAAATCTAGACATCCATTGTTGGCTCTCTTTAAAGAACAGTTTCCCCACTGATGTTGGGCTCTGATGTCATCCAAGGGCACCTATTTTCATTTTAACCACCTTAGGCATTTTTTCATATTCCAAATATTACTCAATATATCTTCAGAACTTATCATCTTATATTCGATCTCTTCAAGGTTCAGATTTGTTATTTTACTGTCACAATGACAGATGATCTTAGTCTTATCAATGATTAACATTTATCTGATCATGTCCTTTAGTTGTGAAATCTTAATTTCGTGGGCAGGTCAACTTTAATAAGTAAGCTTGAGGGCTCTGAGACTTCAGTTCCTATGCAATGTATTCAACAGGCTATACAGTAAAATTACCCTTATTCGTATATAAGAAACCAATAAATAAATCTATGAGGATATAATGCTAGGGTTAATTTGTTATTCATTCTAAATACAGTATTATTATTTGCCTAGGAGAATTCAATAAAAGACTCTAACAGTATATATGCTCAAAACCTTCATAAGGACATTTAGTAAAGGAGACCTATTCATGCCTCTCGAAATATAACCTGTTGGCAGCTATTTATTCTACCTGTCTTTGAGCAAAATTGATTTTCATAAAATTGACACTTAATGAACAGAATCACAACTGACCCCTAATTGAACCAACATATATTTAAATGTAGAAAAGTTCTATTGTGCCCACTCATCAAAGATATAGCACAAGCCCAAGTCACAGACAACTGGAATGCTGCGTTACTCTCTTGATCATTTCCTGCAGAAATGTGCCATTTGCCCAGAGCCCGCATGTCTTCTCAGAGGACCAGTTCCACCATTTTCTGGGCATTTCTACAGCCTTTCATCCTACCTACCAACCATGCAATATAGTGGGTATAACGAAGCTAGAACAGTCCTTATTCAGTGCCCCTTGCATGTACAAAGGGAATTTCCTGCATGTGGAAATGATGTTTAAAGTACATAATACTCTTAGTCTAAGCCTGCTCGTACTTACCTTTGGAAGGTAGGTTCACAATTAGGAAACGTGGCTGTAGACATATCCAGGAAAAAATGGAGTAAACGAGTTATACTGCGTGGCCTCTTCCCGTCCTAACCATTTCCAACAAAGGTGATCACATAGTCCTTGGCTTAAGCAGCCAGCTTAGGGATAAGGTCTTTTAAAATTATATTCCATACTGACTCTAGAGATGACAATAAGAATTCAAGGCTTTTGAAAAACTGGGTAAGCCAAATTAATGTTTCAAGAATCAGAAAATTCAGGGAAAACTACACATTCATTCTCTTCAGTGTTTGCAGGTAAATTGAAATTTCTTTAAGCTGTAATGTAGAGTTCATTTATTCTTAAATTACAGATTTCAATTATGCTCCCCAACAATGACACTTTTACAAATATTAGTGAGTTTCTCAATATTCCTTTTGCTGGAGGTAATAATCTACTTAGTAATTTGTAAGAACTATAATCTATTTATTTAAAGAAAAAAAATTACAAAATTACATTATACCATGGATTTATTTGCCTTCCCGGTAGACTGCCACTAAATTCTGTTTAATATGAGTTAAAATCATAGGTTTGACAAGTATGGTTTTCTCATCAAGGACTTGAAAAGCACTTTGTTCCTTCTAAAGTGCCGAGGCAGCAGTCATGAGCCCAGAGCTGTGCACAGCCAAGTGTTCTTCCCTGCCACCACTGAGAGCAATAAAAAGCTGAGTTCCTACCTCGGTGACTGGTGAGTTCCCTGGAAGCAGAAGGCAGAGGTGTATAGTGGCACTCCGGAGAGGCAGCAATACTGTCACTGGAAGCCTGCATAATAAAAGCAAATGTCAGTGTGAAACACCAAACACTAAATATCTTCGTTTACCAAACATGTCTCCTCGGGATCTAGGTTTGGAGAAAATATTATTGACTGAGGCTCTTTTTAGGATTCAAGAGTTGTCTGTGTTGAGATAATATACTGGTGAGTGTAGGGTAAATTACAAAGCTTTGAGGGGCCTCAGTATAGGTGGAAGGGCTCTGAGACAAAGGGGTTGTTTGTTTACTGTGCTGAACCATAGGAAGAAGGAAAAAAGAAAGGTTGAAGACAGGAAATGATGCAGACTTAGATTTCTGTCACAGGCTTTCTTCCAGTCATTCCCATAGATTAAATGTTCAGTGTCAGCAGATTTCTATGGAAACCAGGGAAGAGGCTGAACTTTGCCCTCAGGGTGGATAGGAAAAACAGGGATGGTTTATATGAGCCCAGTGGCATGGAGACAGAGAGACTTCAAAGGATGAAGTGACCATATGGAAGGATACAAGCCCTTGCAGATCGTGCAACTGGGGTTCTGTAAGTTTAACAAGAACATTGAAAAACCCATCTAAAATTTAGACTATAATGGTTACCAACAAAACTTTGCTATTCCAAGGCTTATAAGAAAATGATATATATCTATGATGAGTTTTATTGTATACAAACAGCTCTTTAACCCTAAAACTCTATATATGGTGTGACCTAGCCTACTAACTGTTCTCTTTCCCTAACTCTATATCCATGGGGGCTAAGGCAGGAAGAAAGGACCATAGCCGTGAAGTCAGATGTCACTCAAAACTGATGGCCAGTATGTCACATTCAGAGAGTTGCTTCTTATAGCAAAAAGCATCACCACTGCAACTCTTATTGAGACTTCTGAATCAAATGCTACTTTTTTTTTTTTAATATCCAAAAAAGAACATCTGCTAGGATCAAAATCCTAAGCTTACAACCTTTCCAAGCTTCATGAAAAAGTAAATTTCATTAAAGTAGATTTTTCTTTCTGGAATAGGAAATACATTCTATGGGATATATTTGCCCTGCTAGGAGCAGGCTTTTTCTCCAAAGAGATTATCTACATTATAGGAATCAAAACTAAGTAGGAGATTAGACCTACTTGCTAGAAAAACCCTTTAAACCCTATTTCTGACATTTGAGATGTTTGATTAAGCAGCTTTCAGTGGAGACTTATATAAAGAGTTCTGAATGGTGTGAAATCAGAAGCTCTGTCCCTAAGGTAGACACAGATTTCAAGTAGCATACTTCACTCCAGCTCCAAAGAAAATATATGATATTTAAAATTGATTCAAGGGTATTGGGTCCAGAAAGATAAAAGTTCAGTCACCATGAAAAATGTTTTAAAAAGTAAATAAGACTTTCTAGATACTATATCATTAGATACTTAGGATGCTGCAATAATATAAAAGAGTCAGAAATTAGATTAAAATTCAAATACTAGAGTCACCATGTGTTTCTCCATTTGGCATTCAAGGTCTCCTGTAATCTCTATGTAATAAATGACGCACAATGACAGTGTTCTAAATATGGCATCTATTCAATGCTTGAGGCAGAACATATGGGGTGGGGGTATAGGGGCAGTCTTTCCACAGATCTACTACATTTCCTCCATTAAGAGGCCGTATTTCTCTCTGTCAATGTTTCTGCTCCACCTCATTGCTTAAAAAGCCTAAAATTCAAATATGAATCTTAGGTTGGTATATTACGATATTTCTTGGTACTTTTAATCTCAATTTAGGCTGTTGACAATTTAATGACAGCTTGTCCTAAAATTACTGGAAGCAACTACCTTTCAGCAAATACCTCTGACTGGGCAAAACATTAGAGTTTTGTAACCAAGAATAAAATAGCTATTTTATTTTATTTCCAATTGTAATCAACCCAAAAACTGTGCGGCTTGAGTTCTGTCTTGAAATCATCATTCTATGCTTAGCATTTAATTACTTTTCAACTCAGTGTCCATTTATAAACTCAAGTCATGGAAAAGAATCTAGGAAAAGAATGGTTTTGCCAACTATGCCTTTTTGTGGGACTTCCATGGCTG
The DNA here is from genome assembly GCF_902729225.1 of Pteropus medius. Classification (NCBI taxonomy): domain Eukaryota; kingdom Metazoa; phylum Chordata; class Mammalia; order Chiroptera; family Pteropodidae; genus Pteropus; species Pteropus medius. The sequence goes on along the minus strand of NW_024344378.1, from coordinate 49,231,401 downwards.
GATGTTTAGGAAAACTACTACAAATCAAGATTTTAACTACTGTGTCTTTGAATTGGCTTTTATCAAAATGAAGTCCATGTGATCTTTTCAGTAGTGATATACACACTTGGTCTCTGAATATTATGCTTAGAAGCAGGATTCAGAAAAGTACAATTATCATGTAACAGAAGTGGACAAGACAGTGTCTTAAATTTTCACACTATCTCCCCAAGAATAAAGAACTCTCCTTGAAACTAAAGCATTATACCCATAGTATAGTAAGAGATTATACAAATATAGGTAAAACAATTTAAAAAATGTTTTTCACCTGGATTATGGAGATATGCCTAAAACGAGAATAGGAAAATTTGGGTGAATCTGAATCTTCAGAACTACAAATCCTCTCAAATCTTTAAGTCCTTGCCAAACTTCCCAATTACCTATGCAAGAATTATACTTTTACATTTTACTTTTTAAATCACTGCTGGTAGAAGATATTTGTAACATCTACAATAAAATATTAGTATCCAGAATATATATGTCTCTCAGTAAATAAAAAAATATAAAAATGGATAAAGGAAATGTCAGACAATTCAAAGAAGAGAAAATCTGAATGGTCAAGAAAGAAAAAAAAATGGTCAGATTTACTAGTACTAAAGGCAATGCAAATTAAAACAAGATACAATTTTTCCTCTCATCATATTGGCAAACTTTTAAGTCTCACAGTAACAAGTGCTATAGAGATGAAGGAAAACAAAACTCCTATCTTCTCATCCATTGTCAGTAGGAACATACGTTGATTAACTACTCTGGAGAGTAGTTAATTCAGCAGTACCTGATAAAATTAAAAATCGGTACAGCAATTTTATTTGAAATATATACATTATAGAAAATTTCACTCAAATCTATGAGGTGGAACATAAAACAATGTTCACTGCATTATTTATAACAGAACAAATTGGAAATAATTCAAACGTCTGTCAATGAGAAAAATAAATAAACAAAATGTATATTCATATGATGGAATAATATTTACTATTTAAGAGCAATAAACCGATTTATATATCTCATTTTGAAGAGGTCTAAAAATTTAATACAGAGTGAAAATGTAAGTTGCAAAATGATAAATGTGATATAATATGATTTATGTAAATATGTAGTCCTTTGATCTCATGTATTTATGTAAACATGTAAAAATTATAAGGAGTTCCGGACAAGATGGCAGACTAGGTAAAGGTAGGGTTCACCTGCTTCTATGACCGCATTAAAATTACAATCAAATTATAAAACAGACAACTTGGAGAATCACCTGAAGACTAGCTGATAATAACACACACATCTGAGGATATAAAGGAAAAGACACATGGAGACCAGTAGGAGGGGCGAAGGTGTGAAGCAGGCTGGTCCCATACCCACAAAAGGGAAAGTGTGGCTGCAGAGGAATGAAGGGCTCTAGCCCCACACAGGGAATTCCCAGGCCAAGTTTCCAGTCCTGAAAAGAGGAGTTCCCACGAAATCTGACTGTAAAAACCACTGGGGACTCTGGCCATCTGGGTGAGATGGAAGGGACCTGAAAATGCAGACATTCCCTTAAAGGGCCCATGCACAGACTCACTCACATGCAGATACTCACTCTGGGCTCCAGTGGAGGATCAGGAACTTGGGAAGCACAAGAGACATACAAGGAAAGACCGAGTTGTGTGAGGCCAGGAAAGGGGTGGAGGGACAGCTGTCCTTGATCCTCTGTCGGGCCCCTTCTTGAGCAGTCTACAGGTGGGCGCCATCTTGCCTGTGTTGAACCCTACCCCTGCACAGCTAACACAGCTAATTCTGAAACTGCACTGGCCCAGTGAGATCACCCGCTCCACCCCATGTCTCCCTGGGGCCCCACCCCACCCAGCCCACAAATTGCCCATGGTGGCCTGTTGCCGGACTGCCAGCCTCACCTTGAGCCTTCCCTAGACCACACATTCATTGGCAGTAAGCAGCCGTCAGCTCACAAGACCCACACATTTCAGGGGAGACTTTTGGTGGCAGGCTGCTGGTGCCAGACTAAGCTGCAGTACCTCTCGAGCGGATCGCAGGGATCTGAGGACCCAAGACGGACAGCGGCTGGCCTTGCTGCAATCTGAAACTTTTACAAGAAGCTGCGGAGTCAGCACAGGCACAAAAACCTACTCTGCAGGGGCCAAGTGAAACTCACTTGCTTTACCCCAGTGACTCCCTGAGTCCCCACCCCACCCAACTTGCATAACACCCAAAGGCTCTTCCAGCCATGGAGTCATACAGGCAGCTGGCAGGCAGTCCCAGGACTTGAGGTGTATTGGTCCTTTTGCTAAGCCACCCAGGCCCTATAATGGGGGGTAAATGACCTCAGCTCACAGGTTGGTCTCTCCTACTTGCCTCCAGATCCAGTATAGGCAGCAACCACTGTGGATTGCTTAGTAGCTCCTAACAGGTAGCCCCAAGCAATCAAGGCAGTGGCTGACTTGGTCTACACAGAAGCCCCTCCTAAGGGGGCACAGAACCAACACACCCGAAGACTAGTGTCAGACCACAACAGAGCACCACCTGACTAGCCCCATAAGCGGTACAACTAAAGGACGGTCTCAATAGGTACACGAGACTTCTGAGACAAATCCCACTTCATGGGGTCAACTCCCCCACAGTAGCTCATACCCTGTGGGCGTGGCCAATCTCGATAGCCAGTCAACCTGCAAGTCAGTCCCATCCACTGACATACTAACAGCAATCTTGGCTTAGCAACAACGGGAGAACACACATAACCACACAAGGACCGTGCCCAGAGCCCCTGGTCCATGGGATCAGGGAGACCATACCACTGGACCACACAGGATACCTACTACATAAGGCCACCTGGTTGAAGCTCAGAGACATAACAAATCTTCCTAATACATAAAAATGAACACAGAGAGGCAAAATGAGAAAATAAAGAAACATTCTGCAAATGAAACAACAAGAGATAAAAGGACTAAATGAAATGCAGGCAAGCAACCTACCAGAGACAGAGTTCAAAACACCAGTTATAAGGATGCTCAACGAACTTAGGGGGAAAATAGATGATCTCGATGAGAACTTTAACAGAGAGATACTAAGTATAAAAAAAAGACATAGTAACCATAAAGAAGAACCAGTCAGAAATTAAGAATACAATAACTGAAATGAAGAACACATTAGAAGAAATCAATAGTAGAGTAGATGAAGAGAAGTATCAAAACAGAGACTTGGAAGACAAGGTAGCAGAAAACACCCAATTGGAACAGCAAAAGAAAAAAGAATTTAAAAAAAATGAGGAAAGTTTGAGAGACCTCTGGGACAATGTCAAAAATACCAATATCTGCAACTTAGGAGTACCAGAAAAAGAAGAGAGGGAGCAAGGGATTGAAAACCTATCTGAAGATATAATGACAAAAATCTTCCCTAACCTGGTGAAAGAAATAAACACACAAGTCCAACAAGAGCAAAGAGTTCTAAACAAGAAGAACCCAAATAGTCCCACACCAAGACATATCATCATTAAAATGCCAAATTTTGGAAACAAAGAGAATCCTAAAAGCAGCAACAGAAAAGCAGCTAGTTACTTATAAGTGTACTCTCATAAGAATGTCTGCTGATTTTTCAACAGAATCTTTGCAGACCAGAGGGGATTGGCACAAAATATTCAAAGTGATGAAAAACAAGAACCTACAACCAAGACTACTCTACCCAGCAAAGCTATCAGTTAAAATGGAAGGTGAGATAAAGAGCTTCCCAGACAGGAAAAAGCTAAAGGAATTCATCACCAACAAGCCAGAATTACAAGAAATGTTAAAGGGACTTCTGTATAAAGAAGAAGGGTTGGAGAAACCCATAAGTACAAATAATAAAAAGGCAATAACTATGTACCTATAAATAATCACTTTAAATGTAAAGGGATTAAATGTTCCAATCAAATGACATAGGGTAGCTGAATGAATAAGAAAGCAAAACAAGACTCATACATGTGCTATCTACAAGAGACCCACCTCAGATCAAATGACACTCACAGACTAAAAGTAAAGGGATAGAAAAGATATTTCAGTCTACGGCCATGCCACTCTGAACACACCAGATCCCATCTGATCTTGGAAGCTAAACAGGATAGGGCCTGGTTAGTACTTGGATGGGAGACCACCTAGGAAGACCAGGTGCTGTAGGCGTTAAAAAAAAAAAAAAAGATATTTCATGCAAATGGAAATATTAATAAAAGCTGGGGTAGCAATACATAGGACAAAATAGATTTTAAAACAAAAGCTATAATAAGAGAAAAAGGTCAGTACATAAGAATAAAGGGATCAATACAACAAGAGGACATAACTGGAGTAAACATAGAGACACTCCACATAAGAGCACCTACATATATAAGGCAATTACTGACCGACATCAAGGGAGAGATTGACAGTAATATTCGTAATAGGAGACTTTAATATCCCATTGACACTGATGGACAGATCTTCCAGACAAAAAAAAATCAATAAGAAAACAGCAGTCATAAATGACATACTAGACCAGATGGATTTAATTGATATCCTCAGAGCATTTCATCCCAAAGCAGTAGAACATACATTCTTCTCAAGTGCACATGGAACATTTTCCAGGACAGACCACGTGTTAGACCACAAAACAATTCTCAATAAACTAAGAAGTCTAAAATCATATCAAGTGTCTTCTCTAACCACAATGTTATGAAACTAGAAATCAACTACAAGAAAAAAACTGGAAAATACACAAACACATGGAAGCTAAACAACAAGCTACTAAACAATAAATGGATTAACGATGAGATCAAGGAAGAAATCAAAAGATACCTAGAGACAAACGAAAATGAGAACACAACTCAAAATCTATGGGATACAGTGAAAACAGTCCTAAGGGAGTAATTCATAGCAATACAGGCCTATCTCGAGAAACAAGAAAAATCTCAAATAAACAATCTAACCTTACACTTAAAAGAACTAGAAAAAGAACGGCACAGAAAACCCAAATTGAGTAGAAGGAAGGAAATAATAAAGATCAGATCATAAATAAACAAAATAGAGTCTAGAAAAACAATACAAAAGATCGATGAAACCAAGAACTGAATCTTTGAAAGGATAAACAAAAGAAAACTTTAACCAGACTCAACAAGAAAAAAAAGAGAGGACCTAAATAAATAATCAGAAATGAAAGAGAAGAAGTAACTATGGACTCCACAGAAATACAAAGGATTATAAGAAAATACTATGAGCAATTAAATGCCAACAAGTTAGACAATCTAAAAGAAATGAGTACATTCCTAGAAACATACAATCTCCCAAGACCGAGTCAAGAAGAAACAGAAAATCTGAACCAACTGATTACCACCAATGACTTTGAATCGGTAATCAAAAAACTTCCAAAAAACAAAAGTTCTGGACTGGATGGCTTCATAAGTGAATTTTAACAAACAATCAAAGAAGAATTAACACCTATTCTTCTCAAACTATTCCAAAAATCAAAAAAGAGGAAAGGCTTCTTAACTCTTTTTATGAGGTTACCATTACCCTGATTCTAAAAACAGGTAAAGACAGTACCAAAAAAGGAAACTATAGGCCAATATCTCTGATGAACACTGATGTAAAAGTCCTCAACAAAATATTAGCAAACTTAATTCAGCAATACATTAAAAATATCTTACACCACGATCGAGTTGGATTTATTCCTGGGATGCAAGGTTGGTTTAATATTTGCAAATCAATTAATGTGATACATCACATTAACAAATTGAAAGATAAAGGTCATACAATTATATCAATAGATGCGGAAAAAGCATTTGACAAAATCCAGCATCCATTTATGATAAAAAACTCTCAGCAAAGTAGGGATACAGGGGACGTACTTCAACGTAATAAAGGCCATATATGAAAAATCTACAGCTAACATTATACTCAATGGGGAAAAGCTAAAAGAGTTTTCCTTAAGATCAGGAACAAGTCAAGGATGGCCACTTTCACTACTTCTATTCAACAGAGGATTGAAAGTCCTAGCTACAGCAATCAGACAAGAAAGAGAAATAAAAGGTATCCAGATTGGAAAAGAAGTAAAGCTGTCATGATTTTCAGATGACATGATACTATGTATTAGAGAACCCTAAAGATTCTATCATAAAACTGTTAGAAGTGATCAATGAATTCAGTAAAGTAGCAGGCTACAAAATTAATATTCAGACATTGGTTGCATTTTAAATACCAATGATGAACTATCAGAAAGAGAAATTAAAAAAACAATCCCATTTAAAATTGCATCAAAAACAATAAAATATCTAGGAATCAAATTAACCAAGGAAATAAAAGGCCTGTTCTTGGAAAATTATGTCATTGAAAAAGAAATTGAAGATACAAATAAATGGAAGCATATACTGTACTCATGAGTAGGAAGAATCAACATGGTTAAAATGGCCATACTGTCCAAAGCAATCCATAGAGTCAATGGAAACCCTATCAGTATACCAATGGCATTTTTCAGAGAAATAGAATGAATGATTCAAAAATTTATGTGGAACCATAAAAGTTCCCGAATAGCCACAGTAATCTTGAGAAAGAAGAAAAAAGTTGGAGGTATCACAATATTTTATATCAAATCATACTACAAGTCTATAATAATCAAAACAGCATGGCACTGGCATAAAACAGACATGCGGATCAATGGAACAGAACAAAGAGCCCAGAAATAAATCCATACCTACATGGTCATTTAATCTATGAGAAAGGAGGCAAGAATATACAATGGTATAAAGACAGTCTCTTCAACAAATGGTTTTGGGAAAACTGGACAGATACATGGAAAAAAAAATATATGAAACCACACCACCTTCCTACATCATATACAAGAATAAATGCAAAATGGGCTAAAGATGTAAATGTAAAACCCAAAACCATAAAACTCCTAGAAGAAAACATCTCTTCAGACAAGGAAACAAAAGAAAAAATAAACAAATGGGACTACATCAAACTATAAAGTTTTGCACAGCAACAGATACCATCAACAAAACAAAAAGACAACCTATTGAATGGGAGAAGATATTTGCCTATGATGCATCTGACAAGGGGTTAATATCCAAAATTTATAAAGAACTCATGCAACTCAACGACAACAAAAAAATCAAGCAATCCCATTAAAAAAAAATGGGCAGAAGATTTGAATAGGTATTTCTCCAAAGAAATGAACAAACTAAATGAAAACAGAATCTCAGATACAGACAACAAACTGGTGATTGCCAGAGAGGAGGAGTGTCGGGGGCTAGGTGAAAGAGGTAAAGGGATGTAAAAGTACAAATTGGTAGTTACAAAATAGTCACAGGGATTTAGAGTACTGCAGAGGGAATATAGTCAATAGTATTGTAGTGGTTGTGTGTAGTGCCAGATGGATGCTCATTGGTGGGATCACTTCAAAAATTATATAAATGTCCAACCATTGCACTGTATACCCGAAACTAATATAAAGTTTTAAAAAAACTTTGAAAAACAAATAAATATCACAATAAAAATATATAATCTATATTTATATATTAAAATATATAAAATATATTATCTATATAATCTATATAATCTTTTTTTAAAAAAAGAAGAAATGGAGAAAAACTCTCAAAAAGTAGGAAAGGAACAAAGAGTTGTAAAATAAGAAAAATAAAAACATTAAAATTAGGGGAAATAGATAAAGGGCATATGAGAACTCTCTGTAAAACTAAAAATATTTCAAAGTAAAATGTTTTAAAGGTAAAGTTATTGGGAGAGAAAAGCTTTAATAGCTCTTCATTGCCTATAACTGCACTGTCCAATATGGTAGCCGTGAGATCATGTGGTTATCGAGCACTTGAAATGTGGCTGGTATAAACTGAAAAATGCTATAAGTATACACATGGGATTTTAAAGACTTAATATGAAAAACAAGAGTATAACACATATCACTATTTTTAGATTGATTGCATGTTAAAATAACATTTTGAATATATTGAGTTAAATAAAATATATTATAAAAATCGAAAAAAATAAAAAATAAATATTATAAGTTATACACTAAATTTATGGAAATGGTTGCCTCTGCCTGTGAGCAGAATAGGACTGGAGCTAATGGGATGTAGGGGAGCTTCTATTTCATACATAAGGTTTATTTCTTTTATTTGTAGACAAGACTTGAAACAAATATGTCAAAATATTAGAAAATTACAGAAATTTAAAAACTTTTCTATATTTTTGAAATTATCCAAAATTAAACATGAGCATTGAAAAAACAAAGACCCCTGTTTCATCTCTGATCCATTCAATCTTATAGTACTGTGAACCCATAATTACAGGAAATTTCCTCTAACAATTTTCCAGAACTTGTACAACATGGATCAGAGTCATCTCTGGTTGACTTTTTGTGATGAAATATCACATTTCTGTTTCTTCTAAAAGCTTTTGAGTGTGACAATAGAATGGAGAAAATTGATAAATAATAGTAAATATATATCTCCTTTATACCAAGGCTTAAAATCCTCATTCCAGCTTAGGAAGTCCTCTTGCTTAAGATTTGTCAAAGCATACTGAAGGTTTCTGTTCTCTTCTCCTACTCACAATTTGAGAGTTGCTAATAATTTTTTAAACTCACATCAATAATGATAATAGTCACTAATATACTGCACTCTGCAATTTCTATAATGCAGAAAGGAAGGTAGAACTTTGGCAACCTTTTTGGAAAAGATTCAACTAAAGTACAGTACTCTCTACAAGAGACTTGCAAAGTGAGAATTTTACTCTGTGGTTATAGAAAACAAATGTCTTTAGATGAATATGTAAAATTCAAGCCCCTTCCCATTGGATGCATTCTATGGAAACCTGCATCCCCATGGATATTTCTGAATATCATGGATGCCCTGAAAGAACATGATACAGACCACAGAAGGAGAGAGATTTGGCAGGCTTCAAAACAAGAAGGGGTGGCTACGAAGTTGTTTAATAGCCATAAATCTCCTACAATTTTTCACAAAATACCATCTAAGACCACAGCTCCACAACTCATTCCCCATCACTCAGCTCAAGTGGAGCGCTTTGGCATGCTCACTCACCCTTAAATCATACACCGCAAAAAGTGATCCTAGGTCTGGGAAATTTGTCAGCCTCTTTCAAGTAAAAGCAATCTTCACTTTTCATCACAATTCATTCCCTGAAACAGTGATATAAAGCTGACTCGTCTAAAAACACTTATTTTCTCTCATAAGAAAAAGCATCACTCATTTAGTTATCAAGTATTTAATAACTACTTATCACATGCCAAGCCTTGTGCTGGGAATACCAAGAAAAGTAAAACGAGGACCTTGGTTATATTTCCAACTCATAAAAAAAAAAAAATTATAAGCATGATTAATACCGGTTATTGAGAGTCACTAACTCATAACATGATCCTCTGTACTCTGAATTATCACAGAATTTTGTCTCTGACCTCTATTATGGTACTTGAACACATGGAACAGTAATTACATCTTTGCTTGTTTTTTATTCAAACTAACAAAGAGCTTCAAGATTAACTATATTAACTTCCAAGACTAACTATACTATTAATCCAGGTATCCAGCATGCTGCCAGAAAAAACGAAAGAAATCAATGCATGATGCTAAATGAATAAAACATTTTAATGTCAAAGACAAAACCATACACCATGATTGTAATTCGACACAAAAATGTGAGCCAAGTTGCCAGAATCAGAGGTAAAGACTTGCCAGCATCTGAAGAATTAAGTTGGAAGCCAAAGAACAAGCCTGAAGGTAGAGTCTTCCAATCTGCTCATAGGTCAAGGCACCAGGCTTTTCACTGTGAAGCAAGACAGAAAGCTTCCACCATAGATGCATTGCATTGAGAATGATGGACAGGGGTGGATGCAAGAACAGCAATACCTTGTCCAGAGCCAAGAGCCAAGAAATTGAGAGGAAAAAAACAAAAACAAAAACCAAACAAAGAACAGGTAAGATAGGTATGAGGGTGAGTCAGTAACCAAGGACCCAAGAGAGAGCCCAAAGGGACAAATGGCAGAACTGGGGTAAAAGCTGAGCATTCAGCTAAGTTAAGGAGCTAAAGTGAAATTCAGACCAGAAGGCAGTCAGAGAAAGGGTAGAGTGCAGGGTGGGGAGTGGAGGATGCCAAAGTCCTCTCTGGAATAAGGAAGCTATTTGTAGACAACAACCTGGAGCTTCCCATTGTTTTTATCTGATCTAAAGGGGGCCCAGTGTTGCCAGTTCTGGCACCAGGTCCAGAGTTGTAATTCAGAAATATTTATGGGAGGAAAGGAAAAAGGAAAGCTAGAATGCAGGTAGAAAGAACCAGGAATGGTTAAAGGAAGAAAGGGCTTCGACTTGGGCATTTCATGGACCTTTACGTAAATTATCAAATCATAGACTGTAACATTTTTTAAAGACCTTACAAATCATTTAGAGCAGTGTCTTTCAAAATATTTTTTAGCAGATATTTATATAATAAGAAAAAATAAGAACAATCTAAAGATTGGGCATTATGGAAATAATCATAATTTCATATGGAAACCATATAAAATTATAATATAAAAGAGAACTAGGTAAATATTTCACATAACATTAAGTGAACACAGTAAATATAAAAATAGTACATGAACTGTGATTTTTAAAGATATAAAATTTGTAAGAGTTAAAAGTTAATAAGCAAAAATTGAAAGATTTTTGTTACCAGTGTGATTTATGTCTCTGGCCCTTTGGGATTGCAATAACCAGTGGTGTCTGGAGTCAACCTGTACCAGCTGTGTCAGTTATTAAACACAGCCATTATTTAAAATGAAATTATGTACACTTAAAAATGGATAAATTACATTAAAAGTCAAGGTAATATAACTCATCACTTCCTACTTATTTTACAAAATTTTACCATTATTTATGCTCTTGGAATTATTTATGTCTATTGTATTTACATCATGAAAATGCTATGTAATGATGTCCTAGTTCACATTCCTTCTCAGCTCTTCAGTGATGTCACTTTGGAGCGTGACATCGGCCATGGTGGGACTATTTACAGCAGAAATTGGCAGATGCTACAAATTAGAGATTATTATTTTATTGACTTACTAAACTTAAGAAAGTGATAAAAAAAATATTAATGATGCAGGTTAAACTTAAAAGTATATTGTGTCTGTAGCCATTACAGTGTGAATAGTATAAAAAAATTAGACATATTTTTCCAATATTAAAAAAAATATTTGATTTAGTAAAGAAGTTGCTTATAATCATTGACAAAATGGTGAAGTTCTGACATATTCAGTAATAAAGGAAAATAGTTAATATTCATCATTTGCAATCTTAGGTTGGCCTGGATCCGTGAATTTGGCCTAAATAATCGAAAGCATTCTGTGAAGATCAATTGGCTGAATGGAATTTATAACAAAAAGTATTATACATTTAAATGTTATTTGTAAATTGTGTTACTTATTCTTTATATACATAAAAATTACGATAAGCTTATGTACACATATCCATGCATAATTCTTTTTCCAGAGAGCTGGTTCTTGAACATTTACCAACACACTATTATATATAACCCTTATTAAATAACATCTACAGCATGTTTGAGGCTATAGAGAAAAGGGCTATGTTATGGTTTAGAAATGGAAAGAGTAGTAAGAAAAAAAGCTAATTAAGCTTCAAGGATTCTGTCCTTGACTTATTTACAACTTGGATATCTTGTTTCTCTCTTTCCTATACTGGAATGCCTTACTGACCAAGATTTAGAGCCAGGCTCCATCTGGTTCTATGACCTTGGACAATTAAACTCTTTAAGCCATACTTTCCTCCATTGTAAAGTGATAATAGTAATAATAGTCATGATAATGATGGTGATGATAGTTAAAAATAGCTAACAGTTATTTGTGCTTACATTGTGTCTAGGACCATGCTAAACACTTTCCATATATTAATTTATTCAATATTCACAACACTTCCATGAGCCAGTTGTAATCCCTATTACTGTTGCACAGATGAGGAAAAATGGGGCCCAGAGAAGTTAAATAATTTGACCAAGTTCTCGTGTAGGATCTTGGGTTATTAGTACATGGCAGAGCTGGGACACAAATGCAGGCAGCTTGCCTCCAGGGGCTACTGTCTTAACCATTATGATGCTATATCACCTGTCTTCCCAATAAAGGTGAAGATTACATAAGGTAAGAGACAAAGATCTTAGCATTGCTCACTAAATATTAACTATGATTTATTTTTTCTTCATTCTAATTTCGTATAACATCTTATCTCTTCAGCTAGATTTAAGTTTCTTGAGAAGTAGGGCTGTTTCAATGTTTCATGGCTTCTCCTACCCTTCATAGTAGCTACGACAGAGACACGTACACCACTTGTAATAAAATATTTATTACATAAACAAACTTTAGTCCTCACTTGTCAAGCAGAAAAGCATTACCAAGATCCCTTCCAAGAGCAAAAATATTGAGATCTTTAGCCTAGTTATAATCTGAATTCACCCATAGACTCACAGCACTATTGTGATGGTCTATCTTTAGTAAATAGCTGCATGTGGCATTTCTCATCTGGGTTTTTAGGGCTGACTTAGAAATAATAATATCTCTTGGTAATCCTACAGGCTTGATTTATTTTGGCTTAAAAGAAGGAACTTGCCTCATGTGTCTCTCTTCCTCTCACGGAGATTTTTATTCTTGAAGGCTACAGGTCAAGTTCTGTCCTTGGAACCAAAGTAGTTTTCCAAAATGAGGTGGAGCCAGCTCTGTCAAGCTAGGCCAGATCTGCTGTCAGAGCCTTTACGGACTAGTTGGAAAGGTTTGAAGAACCCAGAGAGAGCTAGTATGTCTAAAAAGGCTGTGGGATTGGGTTTGGGTGCTAACAAACGAGGTCAGAAAAATAGGCCGAGACCAAATTTCCTTCTACGAATGGTACTGTCAGAGGCATTTAAACAGAGGAGTGGTATGATTTGATCCATGTTTTAGAAGCTTACTCTGCCTGCTGTGTAGAGAGTGGACAGTAGGAGGGCAAAGAAGAAAAGCAAGGTGGTGAGTTTAAAATATTAAGACCAACTGGTTGAAAATTCTGTGGTTAGTGTTATTGCACTGTATCCATCTGTGAATTGTGATACATCAATACCTATACATAAATCTTTGCACATTCTTCCAATTATTATTCTTTGAGACAAATTCCTAGAAGTGCAATTGATGAGATAAGAGAGTGTACATATTTAAAATTTGGTCCCTCTTGCTCAGCCACTTTGCAGAAGGGCTATTATTATTACCAGTTTTCACTCCTGTCAATAATGTGTTAAGAGTTCCAGTACATGTGTTGTGGTGATACTGCAAGGGTAACATATTCTGCACGTATTTCATTCATGTATCCATTCATCTCTCTAGTCAATGATTCAACAAATATTTATTCACCCACTTAGCCTTTTGGCAGATATTTATTGACCACCTACTAGGTGTCACCAGGGACTAGTGAAGAGAACAAGAGAGATACTTCACCACACCGACATTGCATATTTCTCATCCTTGCCAATCTGAGAGGTATGAAAGGTGTTAACTGTTTAGGGTACAGAATGGAGGAGACGTGGCTCGATAGTTTGAATGAAGAAATCATGGGGATCTTAGTAGGAATGGAGGGTGCAATGTTGCCATTACATACTCAGAAAGATATTCCAGCTCTGTTTACACAGCCTCTGGAGGTGGTGGGCCCAGTCCTGTGGCTTTCATTCAGACTACATCCAAATTGATGTTCACTTCTGATCCAGCATTTTATGAAGGACATTTACAAACTGGAGCGTAATCCCAGGTTAGTAGTGATTGGTATAATTCAGTGGACTTGGGCCTAGTTGAAGGAGCTGGAGTATTGTTTTAATGAAATGCAGTCATCTTCCTGAACTACTGGAAGAGCTGTCACATAAAAGAGAATATAGAATGATTCTGTGTTGTCCCCCAGGACAGGTAGACTTTAAAGGAAGAATGGAATTTTTGACTCAACATGGGGAAGACGGTTTTAGTAATTAGCACTGTTAAAAATGGAGAAGTCCTTGTGGCTGGAAGTATTCAAGCAGACTAAACGATGGTCTCTCCAGTGTGCTGTGGAGAGGACTTTCTGTGCTGAGTGGGAGATTGGATGGCATCTCAGCTTCCTCCCAGTTTTGAGGCTTGTTGTAATTTATTGATTCTTAAGATACCTGGAAGTTAGATGAATTAGCCCTTGAAATAAAACCTAAGACAAAAACAGACCCAGGCTTTCTAAAGAAGAGGAATAGAATTCTCTCCTCCCCACCAGCCCTCTTCTCTGTTTTGGTAACATTCCGTGGGAAGAAGGCCATGACTGGCTCATCATGGTGACTCGCCCCACTTCCTGTGAGCATTTAGAAGGAAATGGACAGCTAAGATTGCCGTTCCTGCTATCAGAGGCCAGGGAAGAAAAGTAGGGGTCATGGTGGGGAGAATCTTTTAACTATAGATCTCACCCGACTTCAGAAATTACTGGAGCTTCCAACTCTGGCAGTTCAGCTATTGACTGAATTAAGTTCTTAAATGAGCCTGCAGCTGTTGGTCACCATGTAGCTGAAAGGAAAGATTGGCAACACCCCATGTCTTGGTCAGGAACTGGAGGTTTAACCCTAGAATGGAACATTGCTTGGGCTTCAAACCTGGGGCTCTAGCTGGGCTCAGTAGGAAATTTGGAGTGGGTGGATGTGTTCAGCAGCCTTGTACTTGCCACCAGGCCCTTGAGTGAGACTGCTTTGACCTGGTCTCCTCTCCCTGCCTTTGGTAGTTCACAGTTCAGGGGAAGCCCCAGTTTTTCAGAATAAGACAGGCAGGACTGGAGGTGGGGAATGTTCTGTGACTGACCTTGGGCCCTTCACTCCCTGATGAAACTTGGTTATTGGTTTTGTACCAACTGCTAGACCTTAGGCCGGCCACAGTTACTCGGAAAGGAAGTGTTCAGGTTCAGGTTCAAGCCGTAAGATTGTAGCCCGTGATCTAAAGGCTTGGCCTGAAAAGGTATTTTTTAAATTGATTTTGAGTGATTTATTGAAAGGATGGTTTTGGTACTAATTTACATCCCTTAGTATTATCATACTTCCTCAATTCTTACATGCTGTGAAAAAAAAAATTTTTTTTTTTTACATTTCTAAAGTTGGAATGTCCCTCCAAATGCTGAAAATAAGTGATGGTCTCCTTAAATCACCTTAGACTTGAGCAGGTACTTAGAAAAGCACTGTTTATTTCCATGAACTTTCCCGAGGCTTTAAGTAACCAAAAACTAGTAACAAAGCTTCCTTCCCTAATAATCGAAGTGAAGAACTCTGTGGACGTGGGCATGATGGTTGTGATTCTTTTCCATTCTCTCCCACTGTGTGTTTCTGTTCCACCATACTGATTCCCACTAAGGAAGCAGAGGTTTGGCCTGAGCCTCCTTCCCTGAG
This sequence comes from Pteropus medius, assembly GCF_902729225.1. Classification (NCBI taxonomy): domain Eukaryota; kingdom Metazoa; phylum Chordata; class Mammalia; order Chiroptera; family Pteropodidae; genus Pteropus; species Pteropus medius. The sequence continues at coordinate 49,215,955 of NW_024344378.1, read as the reverse complement.
GCCCATTTCCTCAAAAGTTAGGCCACATCCAACCTGCTGACAGATGGTTGGGCTGGTGCTCTTTGGGCAGGGGGCTAATGTGGGGTCCCCTCCACATTCTAGAGTATGTCTGTAGAACCAGAACAAGAGCAGTCAGCGTCTTACTTCCACATGCTCAGAAAAACACGGGTATCGCAGGACAGGGGTTACGTGAGGGAAAGGTGTTATCTTAGCAATGTCATTGACGCCAGTGGCCTGAGAGCCTGAATTGTTGCTACTCCTGGTAAGTATGACAGGGTGGTTTATGAAAACTTTGCTGTCTTTTTCTATTCCTAAGAACTTCTCCATTATGATAATCTTTTCTAAAAGAGCTATTTATAAAAAGCTATGGCTACATTCCTACTTCTGGCACAGTTTAACCCTGGTCAAAGATGATGATGATGGTGGTGATAATTGTCGTTAGGAAACCTCGACCTTTTACGTCACAAAGTAAGGAAATTGAGACTATTTTTTTGTAATGTCATTCTTTCCCTGTAGGTCTTGGGACCTTGTTAGGATGTTTGTTTTAGAACTTGATAAAGTTAGATTACTTAAATCAGGTCACCATAAAACCCTCTTTATAATACGTATATATGTATACAAATTGTATGTATATGTGCTACTTACTTATATGTGTATTCCTAGTCCCGTAGATGTCAGGGTCGCAACATGTAATTAACTCACTTCATTGTCCTAGCTACTCTCATGATCTGTTAATCCATGTAATACCATGAACAACATGGAAAGGCTTTCAGGACTTAATAAGCACTCCAGATATTTGCTCTGTCACCACTTCTCACATTTACCCCTAACATGCTTCAGAAGGCAGAAGAGAGAGAACATACACTAACTGGTACATGGAGGTGTGAGTTCCAGGGGGCAAATACAAAGTAATTACTTGGTTAATTACTTGGTTAGCTTCTAGGAATTCTTTATGGAAGAATATTTTGTCTGCATTAGAACTGGTCATCAGATAGTTTGTTTTCATCTCATTAGTGCCAGTGAAGTTCACGAATGTCTCTCAATAGGTAACAAGGCATTAAGCAACATTTTTTGGATAGCCCTTGCAAGAGCTTCAAGAGGGGTTCAGGTTATAAGGTTTTAAAAAGACAGAAGTCGCTGTATAAATTATACTCCCTATCTCTTAAGAAAATTTACCAATCCCTAATGATAAAATATAGAAAATTCCAAATAAACCAATTCAGTTTTTTGCTAAATCACATTGTGTTTGTGTGTGTGTGTGTGTGTGTGTTTGTGCTCTCCAGACATATGAAGATTCATGAAAAGGACCCTAACAGTGCTACAACTGCAGCACCTCCATCCCCACTGAAACGTAGGCGGCTATCATCCAAAAGGAAACTGAGTCATGATGCTGAGTCGGAGAAAGAAGACCCAGCACCTGCTAAAAAGGTCCTTTCTGCTCCCAACACAGATGCGCCTAACCACAGGACTTGTGGCAGAAATACCTCTAGTCTTTATTTTCGCAGTTTGGGGACCTGGCAGACATCCATCCTAAGCTTTTAACTTTTGTTTTTTCACACTGTTTTGTAAAGTGTCTGCAGAAAAACGTACCTTTGCGCTTCCTCTGTGGAGCCTCCTCGCTGAGCCCACTGATGAAATGTAGAGCTTGCTCCACTGTTTGGTGCTTTTTTTATTTTTTCAGCTAGAATGGAAGTTTCATAAGTGTTAGGGACTCTTTTGTCCTCTTTTATTCCCAGTGCCTGTCAGATGCTAGGTGCTCTTATAAATATTTGTTGAATGAATGAGTGGGTTGAGGGTGAATAGAAGGATAGGTGGACGGATGGATGGTAGAATTCAGCAAGTATTGTTATATGAATAAAGGACTGGTCAGTAGCATTTTTAATACCTAGGAGGGAGGCATCCTTTTCTCTTTAGATAGCCTCTGGATTTCATGTTGTCTTCAGAAGCAAACTCATGTGGGAGGCCTCTTTCATGACTTCACTTTTTTTTTTTCCCCCTAAGATGGTGGAAGATGGGAAGTCAGGTGACCTGGAAAAGAAAGCTGATGAAGTTTTTCACTGCCCAGTATGTTTCAAGGAGTTTGTTTGCAAGTATGGACTGGAGACCCACATGGAGACCCACTCAGATAACCCACTAAGGTAGGAGAAAGGGTGGAATGTACCTGTCCCCTGGAAGCTCTTTTCCATTCCTGTTTGTTCTGGCATATGACACATCCTTATTTCCCATTACTCCACACTCAGCTGAAATGACTTGGATATGATGACGTTAGTAAGGCCTTTCAGAATGGTGTGTGGTGTGGGGAAGAAGTAGGGCTGAAGGGTGTGAGAGAAGGCGGCTGTAGCCACAGGATGTGTTTACTGAGGTTCAGTCTGCTTCCTTCACTCTCAACGAGGCCCCTGAAACCATCACCACGAGCTCCTGGTGCATGGGGAGTCTCCTCTCACAGGGGGCTTTTGGGCAGCAGACACATTGTCTTCACAAAAGGTGTTGCAACCCACATGATTGTTAGCTGTGCATGAGTTTGTAATAAGGACACGAAAGGCATACCAGCTGTCCGTGGGTGTTTGGACTGGACTGGACTGGTAGCACAGAACACTAAGAACGCATTTTGGGATAAGTCCAAGTTCTATTTTGCGTAAGACATTCAACCTAAAGTAAAGCCCATCACAGAAGAACAGTGATAGGTAGGTGCTCGTTCTGCTGGTCTAGCTTCAATTTTAGGACTCTACTGGTTTTAGTTTTTCTGATCCTCAGCCTCCCCAGGCAGAAAACGTAGATGGTAATGTGACTTTCCAGCAAAGTGTGGGGTTCTGAGGGGCAGGGTACTCAGCTTTCTTTCTCTATCTTCTCTGAGAACTTTTTCATCAGGCAGAAAGTCCTGTGTTCTTAGCTTGGAACCTCTTCCTGCAGAACTGCCACTTTTAAAATCTATGCCATAGTTTTTAAGCACTGAAAAGAACAGCGCCATCGGGGAATCTCTGGTACAGTACAAAGCTGGAAAGTAGCATGTCTGCCAGGGTCACCTAGGGCAGAAGCGAGCACTTACATGGCTGCAGCTTGGGTTTCAGAAGACGGCTTGGGAGGGTAGAAATCTGGACATCTGTGTGTGTGACTCACCGGTATATGGACCACATTTCCTTCCTGAAGACACGTGTTTGGTTGCGACTTAGGAGTGAAAAGGTCTGAGCAAGCCGAAGAGAGAAGACGTTCATGTTGGATGGGGGGAGCCTAATTGTATAGTAACTTAAAGCCATGTCAGATATCATAATCCTTAATCATTATTAGCTTGACCTTTCTCCATTAAAGGGAAAAAGGATTTATGAAGAGTTTTAACCACTGAGCAATTGAAGTGCTATAAAATGTCTTTACATAACTCCCCCGTCTGAGGAAGTTGCACGATGTGTGGGAGCGAGCATGGACCTGTTGTCCAGACCCCTGGATCCCAGTTTCATCTCTGCTCACTTGGGACTTCGACCAGCTGCATATGAACCTCGAAGGAGAGCTGGACCAGATAACCTCTGTGTTCCCTTTCAGGCCTTAAATTCTGTGATTCCAAAACCTGTCTCCAAACAGTTGTTCTTCTGTCTACCAAGAAAAAGCATTTAGCTCTTCTTTGTATAGGGCCTATAGTTCTGTGAGATTTACGAACTTGTCTTCATGGTTTCATTAATGTCCACAGCATCTCCAGGATGTGGGCTTGTGGTGGGTGATGAATATTAAATAGTTCTCTAGACTGAGGACCTGAGCAAAACAGAGGTGAAGTTACCAGATGAGCTTCACATGGCCAGTCACGGACAAAGGCAAGGATAGCGCATAGGACCCCCAACTCCCATTTCTGCCAAACAGCCTCTGACCGAATACTGCAAAGTAAACACACTGCTCCCTCCTATGTTTTATTTCACATCATACTTTATTCTGTGCTCAGATATCATTAAGAACTACCCATTTGCCCCCTTTCAGATAATTCTATCCTACAGGGAAAATAACTTGACTCTCCAGAGAGATTTCTGGGTAACTGCAGCCTCCACAACACCGTGTATAGCAGTGGGAGATGAAAGTCTCAAGTCTCCCCTTCTTAAATGCTAGCCTGGACATGGGTATGGATTCTTCTGGAGCAGGGCCTTCTGGACGAGCACCTACTCCGGAGACAGGCTGGGCTTGCTACCCAGGGTGGATTGAGATAGGAATTGCACTGACACTGGTTGTTCCTTTCTGCACAGTTTGGTGGTTAATTCACTTATCATTATCATGACTCCAAGGCCACCAGAGTAGTCAACAGGCTATGAATCTGAAACTTAAGTCCTGCCTGTTTTCCTTGCCTACTCTGTAGTTTGGTGAGGGGTTGACTGGAGAGTTTTTGTTGCCTGGCAGCCTTCCCTCTCACTGGAGCCCCTGGACCATGCACCCAACAGTGCCTGGCAGTGGCCATTAAGAAGGGGTTGCCTTGTGTCCATTGTGGGGAACAAGCAGGCCGTCCCCTGTCTAGTGGCTTTTGCTAGGTGGGGTGGGGCTTATGTCTAGAAACCAAAAGGAGTTGATTACAGAACATAGTTAATTTCCCTTTTCTCCTTTCTGCTCTGCTGTTCCACATAATAGCCTGCTATCAGAGGGAGGCCATTGGGGCAGGCAGGAGCCGGCAGGGCCCAGCCAGGCAATGAACTGTGACAGGAGCTAGTGGGAGAAACTGCTTGTTAACCCAGAGCTAAAATAGACACCATCTCCATTTGCAAACCCCAAAGGCAGCAGAACCACAGTGGGATGGACGCTACCAGTTTAAACAGAAAGTTTGTAACTCAAAACAGCTGTTGGCTTCTCTCTCTCCTGCCATTACACCCCCACCCCCAAAGCTGGCAAGGTGCCTGTTGTTCTTAACAAAAAGTATTGGAAATCCAAACTTGTATAAATGCTGAAGCCGATCTCCATTCTCTTGTGTTTTAAATTAATGAAGTATCAGCATACAGCAAAAAGAAGACACGAAGCTGCTTGTACTGATTCTTGTTCTTGGTATCCGTTATTGCTTGCACCCTGGCATGACCAGAGATAAATCAGCCCCTCTGGACAGCTCCCCAGACAAGGAGAAACACAGGGCTTATTGAGAACTGGCATTTGGAATTGGAGGTGACAGACAAGAGTGTTCAGCGAGCAGGTGGATGCAAAGAGGACATCCCTATGCGAGGATATTTCAGGGTGTTGAATGTCTTCCTTGGTTATAAGAATAGAACAGAGTAACAGGCCGTACACTGCTGCGAGTAAAGTTAGCTGAGAGGGAAGTCCAGGTCAGCACTGACGAGTACAAGTAGGATGAGAGCCATGTGTATCATTTTAAATTTTCTAGTAGCTACTTAAGAAACAGGTGAAATCGATCATGCTTTGTTGATTATACCAGTATGTTCCAAATATAATGTCAGCATAGACATGGTATAAAAATTGTCAGTGATACGTTTTACATTCTTGTTTACATACTAAGTCTTTGCAATCCAGGGTGTGTGGTTTGATCACAGGCCATCTCAGTTTGAACAGGTGTATCTCAAGTGCTCAGCAGCTCACCATACAAGTGCAGGTCTAACACAAGGCCACCTATGGCAGAGAGGGTGCCAAGGCAGCGGCTTTGCTTCGGAAGCCCCTGGCCTTATGTATGAATGGCTTCTCTCAGGCTGACCAGGGCAGAATGGCCAGAATGGCAGCTGGTCACCGTGGCAATATAGCTGCAGCTGGGGGCAAAATTTGGCAAAAGCTGTATAATCTTACATGGTTTCTTGATTAAAGGAGATAGGGTAATAAATAATTTTTAAATTACTTTAGTTAAAATGGACCCAGGAAATGATTGAATGCTTATTATGTGTCAGGCATTTGACCAGACTTGAGGAAAAAAATGGTGACATTGGAGATAGGGCCCTTTATGGACCAGTAAGAAAACAAGTAAAGGAGTGGTTATAAAACAAAGCAAAGGGGTGGGGGGTCCCTTTATGGCCAAGGGGTGCATGGGAGCCTATTGTCCAAACAGAGGGAGCCTGATCTGGCGGCTGGGGTGAAGCTTTCCTCAGCACTTTACATCAGATGTCATGGGGCGCTTCACTGCATTTCCTCCAGTAGAGGCCATCCTCGCTCTGATCAAATTATTGATTTTGTCTGTGAGGTGATTTTAAATTTTAACGTGATGCTCTTAAATCTATGCCAGAAATTAGTATGTGGGGAACCCAAGTGGGCTCTGACAGGCATGGCTGTGTGAGGGGAGGTTAAGTGCTGCTGCAGGCGTGGAGGGTAAGCTGGGGGCCACCCCTCATGTTGGTAGCAGAAAGAGGTACCAGAACCTTTCATCTGGATTCTTGAGTGTTCAGCTCCCTTTACTGTATCCCCCACCTCACACATACACCCATCACCTGCAGGAAGACCCTCAAACTAATTAACATGGCATTGATCCCATGCTTGTTAAGTGCCATTCTAAAAATAGGGAAAGAGTATAACAAAATATTTGTCAGCATCTTGTATTCAAGAGTCTCAGGGGTCTGAGACTCGGCCAGGTGGAAGTAGATTTAAAAGGATGCTGGTGGCTGAGGGTGGAAGGCAGGACATTCCTTCCTCCCCCTTCTGCCCCCACTTCCCAGCGGGCCTGGAAGCTGGAGGCACCTTTTTCAGGACTGCCCTCTCTCTGCCCTGCCCAAGGGGCCTCTGTGACTTGGGCTTACCCCAGCCACCTTCTACCCCGCCCCCACCGCCACTGTTGTGAAGTCCCTAGACCTGCCCTGGCTTCACGCCACACTGGTTTGGTTGAACAGTCTGAGCAGGGTGTGCAGGGTGGTGGATTCCTGGGTGTGGGGAGGGCAGGCTGCCACCCGCTGCTGGCCAGAGCCCTGTCACAGGGCCCGCACTGTTGCTCCCAGCAACTGGGAGAGATTAGTGCAGCTGTTGGATGTCAGTTCTCGGCTGGGACAGGGCTAGAGGGGAGGGTGGGCTCAAGGAGAGAGGAATGTCTGAATTGGGCAGGGCTCCGAGGAGAGGTTGTTTGTACTTAGCCCTTCTTGCCTCCGGAGACAGAGCAGGAAAAATGAAGCATGAAATCCCTTTAAAAAAGGAATGTCAGTCTCTTGATTAAAACACTATAATGAGCAAGAAATCCAGTATCTCAGGGAGGTGGTGAGGGTCGAGCAGCAGCTTTCTCAGCATGATATTTCACAGGTTCTGATGACGGGCTGGGCTTCATGCTAAGAAAGGCTCCCAGTTGAGCCCCTGTCCAGTGTCCAGGCATTAAGAATGTGGTATGAGTTATAGAAGGAGCTGGGCATCTGCAAATAACTGTCCTCTGAATGGACAGCTTAGCAGTGTAGCAGGGAGTTAAGCCACTGGCTGCATCCCAACTGCCTGGCAGCTCCACGGCCTCAGGCAAGTTGAGACTTGGTTTCCCCATCTGGGAAATGGATTTGAAGATTCTTGTGAGGATGAAGGGAGCAATTCACAGTCCTTAACAAGAGCTAAATGAATACTATATTTGGAATGTGTCCTTTTTAATATTTTAAGGCTTGCAACATTTATAGTTACGGTTATAGTTATGGTTTTGTGCCATTCTTTGGGTGCCCCATTCCAATGAAACTGAGAAGTCAAATTCTTCCCAGGTTTCTCCCAGGTACTATATACTTGACAGGGAACATGAAAGCAGGTTGTCCTTTAGTCTTTATTGTTATAAAAAGCCACTTTTATGTAGTTTTGCTTTTGTAACAATTGGGAAACTGACTGACTATTTAAATTTGGTTTGAGTCCTGTCTACCAAATTTTGTAGTCCGCCTGTGTTGAAAGCCAGATATTTAGAAGCTTGAAGAGACTTGATACCTTTAAGTAAGAGAACCACCATCATTTTCCTTAGATTGTTGGGGAAACCTGAGATTCTAAAGAAATGTGTTTCCTGATGTTTGAAATTTGCCAAAGCATTCTTTTGAAAATATGTTTAGCATAGGAAAAAAATTATTTTTGCCCTTGATGGGGTCATCTGAAGTCCCTTAACCTGCCATGATGGTAGAATTGATAGAATGATGTAAAAGTAAGCCACCCAAGCTTTTATCGTTTTGGGCTACTCTGAGCTGTTTTTGTTGACTTCAGGGTTTTCATCTTGTTCTGGAGAGTTAAGGTCACCAGATGAATAAAATATTATGGTAGCAAGCACTGGGGAGGAGCTAATCCCATAATTGTTTAGCCACAAGTTTAAAAAAAAAAAAAAGCTTTTGGTGGCCTTGTTTTCCATTTCTGTAAATCCCATTGCTGATAAATTTGCCTCCCGGCCTGACTCTTTAATCTTTTATGTATCTACATGCTTTCCTTTCACTTCAGCATCTTTGGGAAGGTGGTTTGGGAAACATGCTTCAGTCAGTGGTTATCAGGGCTGATACCTTAAATGGTGACAGTTTTTTTTCAGATAAGTGCCATCAAAACTGCTGACTACTTCAGGCTTCTTATACCCTTACTCTGTACACAGAACGCCAATACCATAATAGCACATCACATTGCATTTCTACCCCAGCCCAAAATTGTGCGCAGTTTTCTTTAAAAAAAAAAAAAGAAAAGATCATGTGTGCCTCTGCCTCATTAGGGGATCAATTATAGTACATGTCAGTTCTCAATTCAATGACTTTAAATCTCTTTAACTTTTTTTTTTTTTTTCAAGACTAGTAGATCTGACTATTAACAAGAACATCATTCATTTATTGTAAAATCCTTTGAGAATTGAAAGGACAAACCCTCAGCTAAGGAGAGTATTTCCTTACCCAATGGGAGCTGGCTTGTTCTAGCCCTTACTTTGCTGTGGCAGCCAGAGGCAGAGATTGAACACTGGCTGGCAGGTTGGGTCTCTCTCTGTGCCTTCAGAACCAAGAGCAGTTTGCTGTTGTAGAAGTCAGACTTCTATGACCGTGTCAGTAATGCATTCTTTTCCAACGCTGCCAATCTCAAGGCCGTTGCTGGTGTGCTGTGGGATTTGGTCATGTGTTTGATTTCCAGAAGAGAAAGGACAAGAAGGGTAAAAGTATGTGTTGCAGGCTCTCTGTGGTGCCTCCCTCCAGCCCCCAGTGTCGGCTTCCTCCATTCCTGTCATCTGTCTGTTTGTATACCAGGGGCCACAGTGAAAGCTGGGCTAACCCCTCTGCATGCTGCCAGGAGCCATTTCCCTGCCCTTGGACCCCTGCCTCAATCCTCTCCTGTATGTGCTACACACCTACTCATGCCCCTTCAGTGACATTACAAGTGGTACTAAGGGAGGGAGAGAGAGAGAGAGGAGATAAGCTGCAGGCAGCTGTTTTTCCCCTCTGCTGCTCGAGAGAGCTCTGACTTGTGTGCTCCCAAAACTATAGCTCCTCCCTTCCCACCCACCCCTAACAGAGCTGCTGGAGCCCCTGCCCCAGTTTTAGGAACCACCATGACAGAGCGGCCCTACGAGAGATAGAACCCATGGTTCAGGGGCTAGGATGTCACATGTAGTGGAGTGGGGAATGCTAAAATCTACTCCAGTATCCTAAATTAAGTTTTCTTACTCTGTTATAGCAGAATTTGCTAACATGTGCTGAAATATAGGTGTTTTCTGGGTGAAATAGGCTCTGGTGAACTGCCTTGAGGTACAGAAAAACTATTTCTTTGAGCAAAATGATTTAGCATTCACATACCAGTGATAATCCTTTTGTAACTTGAAGACGGGCTGAATGCCTACATTAGCATGCATCCCTGTGTTTCATATGTATCTCACCTTTATTTAAATTGTCTTTTGCAGTTTTACACTGATGAATTTTTATTTTCCTTAGAGTAACCTATTTCCATATGTGATTTAAGAAAGCAAGCAGGTTTTGTTTTTAGAACTAGATGGGGTTCTATTAGTTTGTTTAAATCCTATAGCTAGATAGATACACTTTCTCCCAAATGTATTTGTTACTGACAGCGAAGTTTCCATTTGGAAAAGTTACCCTCAGTTTCCCAACATAGGGCCATCTATGTTGCCATAAAGTCAGAAAGCAGCCTCTTGGGTTTGTAAAATTTCCCTCTGGCACATCGTCAGAATCACTTTGCAAAATGAAATTGTCCTACAGTGCTCCCCTCTTCTGTGACTCTAAGTACAGTTACAACACAAGTACAGTTCTGCTCCATCAAAATATTTTGCAACCATGTTTACGAGTTCCTGGCAGAGTTGAGAGAGTCCCCCAAACTGGGGTAAGGGGAGAATAGTAGGGACCACTTGACCAGTGGCTGTGGCCTTAATGAAGACTGACAGGCCCAAGCAAGGTTAGAACGGTGCCTGTGCCAGCTCTGCATCTAGCAGCATCGCTTACAGATGTACAGTGACCTTCATTGTCCTTGAAGAGCCTCTTAAAAACAAAGTTGCAAAGCATTCTTCCTGGGGCCTTGGGAGGGCTGGTTAAACTAGAGTGTCTCTGGCTGACAACGCTGATTCAAATGTTCCTGGGTGATGGGTTTCCACACTGGTTTTATGTAAGATCCATCACCAGGTTTCGAGCGTGAGATGGGAAACAGTGTTTTCCTGTGGGGTTTTTTTTATTCCTTTTGCCCAGCCTCACGATGTGCTTCTGGTTTCAAAGCAGATTTTTCTTCCTCTGCTGTTTTCAAGCGACTCGTTTGTGGGTTGACATTCTTTATCTTTTCAGAAGTGAAATGGGAGCACCTTGGTTGAAATCCCATGAAAATAGAGATGTGAAGTTGTAGATCTAAGGCCTTACTTAGACTTTATTAGAAGGTTCTGAGTGGGCATGTGGGCTGGGATGGTACTCACTTCTCTTCATGAGCTGTGGCTCCAGGAGGGGTCGCAGGGGGTGGCGAGGAAGCTGGTGTTGTATGTAGGACAGAGGGTTGACCAGGAAGAACGTGCGTTTCTCCCCATGAGTCTCAAGATTAAGCAGAAGTAGTAGAGACAATTGTGAAGTTCTTGAGTGAAAAGAGAGAATACTTGCTTTTGAAATTAAAATTCTGTTTTCCTGAATTTTCAGTTCTAATTGCCAGGAAATGAGCTGTTTCTGATTTTTTTGTTGTTGTTCCTAGCAATATAAAATAATGGTTAAATTTGAAATAGCACCTTATAGTTTTCAAAGCATGTTGATATCTGTTATTCACAGTAACTCTGAAGATCCCATATTACAGATGAGGGAAACAGAGGCTTAGAGAAGGAAAAGTAAAGGGCTCCATCAGGCTTGTAGCTTAAGATGTTTATAGATTAGAAATCCTTTCACTTAATTCTCACTATAATTTGTTTTCCACACTTGTTTAACTATGAATCGCCTGGCGTGCTCGTTCACATATAGATGCCTAGGCCCATCCTCTGGTTACTTGGATTCTGGTTTCCTAATAAAGTCATGAGGGGATTCCTATCAGGATTGTTTGGGAAATTTTGCATAGCAGGCAACTGAAATGCAGAAATAAGTCGTCCAAGGTCACACATGCTGTACTTCCCCTCCCAGAGTCTCTAGTCCCTGTGCCCATCCCCCCATGGCTCCATAGTTGCCTTCCACAGAGGACACAGCTTGTGGCTGGCACTGGTTCACGCTGCCTTGTGTTTATTGAGTACCTACTATGTATGAAACGCTGTCCTAGATGCCAGATGTACAATGACCTTCATTTGCAGCTAAACAAGAGAATAGAGGAAGAGATAGACATGTAGAAATAAGTGATGAAAATTCAGTGTTACTAAAAATTCATTGCCACAATAGAAGTGCAGCACATTCTGATGGCTCTATTAAGAGAGACTCTCTTTTT